>NC_133658.1:869352027-869709909 GCF_037893015.1 Macrotis lagotis
CAACTAAATTGTGAACTCCCTGAATCATAGAATGTTAGTGAGAGAACGACCTTTAGAACAACCCAGAATCGGAAATATAGAATGGCAGGACTACAAGGGACCTTGGGACACAGTGCCAGAACTGAGAGGTATCTGGGAATATAGACTGTTAAAACTGGAAAGATTCTTAAAGATCATCCAATCCATTTTTTTTGTTTGTTTCACGTCTTCTATGTGTGCTGGTAAATGTTTAACAACTGGTTTTCCAAAAGACGCAAAACACTTTATTATTTGAGGGGGGGGCAAGACAATGGGGTTAAGTGACTTGCCCAAGGTCACACTGCAAAGTAATTATTAAGTGTCTAAGTCTGTATCTGAACTCAGTTCCTCCTGATTTTAGGGCTAGCAATACTTAGCCGCCCCAACACAATACACTTTAAAACAAAATTATTAATTCATTTTTCCAACTACAAGCAACAATCATTTTCAACAATCATTTTCTTGCAAGGTTTTGAGTTTCACATTTTTCCCTCCCCCTCCAAACAGAAAGCAATCTTTCTAATAATAAATAAATAAATAAATAAATAAATAAATAAGCTGGCTCCAGCACATCCCTGAATATTAGATCTCAGTTGCCTAATGTGTTATAGGTAGGGATTTGAATTAGATGGTTTTTAAGGTTCTTTCCAACTGTGTTAATCTTTTCTTGATTATTCTATGTATTTGTAAATAAATGACTATGCTCTTGCTTTAAAATTCTAAATTGTAAAGGTCTTCCAAGTCTGACATATTGTGTTCTAAGAGACCTCTTAGTTCTGATGTTCTGTTTTTTAAGAGCCTCCTCACCTCTGACACCCTGTCTTCTAAGGGCTCCTTGCTCTGACATCCTGTGTTCTAAGGGCCCTCCCAGCTCTGACATCCTGTGTTCTAAAAGTTCTTCCAACTTGAATATCCTATGTTTTATATATGAGTGGTAGCATAACATTGAACTTAGAGTTGAGACCTGAATTCAAATCCAAGCTCTGTTACTTACTACCTATTTGATCCAAGACAAGCCACTTAAAATCTATCTGTCTCAGTTTCCTCACCTGCAAAATGGTAATGGCAATATGTGGATTATCTCCTTCACAGAGTTTATTACAAAAACTTTTCAGACATTAAGGAACAATATAAATCTTTCAACTTCATAATTTACACACTGAAATCTCAACAGATTTTTTCTCTTGCAATTTTTTACATTTAAGTCGTTTTATTTTTTCTCAATTACATGTAAACAAAAAATTGTAATGTGCATTTTTTTAAATTTTGAGATCCAAATTTTCTTCCTCCCCTTCTTTCCTCCCCTGTCTTTGAGAAAGCAAGCAATTTGATTTAGATTATATATGTGCAGTCATGCAAAACATTTCCATATTAACCTTGTTCCAAAAGAAAATGCAGATTAAAAAAAAGCAAGAATAATAAAGATTTTAAAAGTATGCTTCAATATGCATTCAGACTTCATTAGTTGTTTCTTTCTTTGGAGGTAGATAGCATGTTTCATCATAAGTCCTTCAGAATGGTATTGGATACTGCTGAGAATAGCTGTCATTCATAATTAATTCTATTGCTGTTATTGTGTATAAGTCCTCTTGCTTCTGTTCATTTCATTTTGCATCCATTTATGTATATATTCCCAGATTTTTCTGAAACCATCCTGCTCCTCATTTATTATAGCACAATAGTATTCTGTCCCAATTATATATCACAATTGATAGGTATACCCTCAATTTCCAATTCCTTGTCACTATAGAAAAAGAGCTACTATAAATATTTTTTAATTTTTTAAAATGTATTTAAGGCAATGGGATTAAGTGACTTGCCCAAAGTCATATAGCTAGGCAATTATTAAGTGTCTGAGGTCAAATTTGATCTCAGGTCCTCCTGACTCCAGGGCCAGTGCTCTATCCACTGTGCCACCAAACTGCCCCTATAACTATTTTTTAAAAATATAAATATTTTTACCATAAAATTTTTTCCTTTTCCTTTTATTTCTTTTGAATACAGATCCAATATTACTGGTATTACTGGGTCAAAGGGTATAGCATAGTTTTTTTTAATGTTTTTATAAATTTTTTTCCTAAATTTTATTTATTTAAAGCAATGAGATTAAATGACTTGCTCAAGGTCACACAACTGGGTAATTATTAAATGTCTGAGGTTGAATTTGAATTTAGGTCTTCCTCACTTCAGGACCACTATGCCACCTAGCAACCCCATACGTCATAGTTTCATCCCTTTGGACAGAGTTCCAAATTGTTTTCCATATAACTCCACCAATAATGCATTAGGATCCTATTTTTCCACATTCCTTTCAAATTTGTCAATTTCCTTTTCTGTCAAATGAGCCAATCTGATAGTGGTGCCTCAAATTTGTCTTAATTTGCATTTCTCTAATCAATAGTGATTTAGAGCATTTTAATAAGATTACTGATAGCTTTGATGTCTTCTTCTGAAGATTGTTCATATCCTTTGGCCATTTATTAATTGGGGAATGACTCATATTTTTATAAATTTGATTTAGTTCTCTATATAGCCTTTGTGATTTTTAAAAGCAGCTTTTCCTTTCCCTCTTTAACATTCCTTCCCATTCCCCTCCAAAATATATTTATAAAAATATAATATATACATGCTTCCATATATAAATATTTCATATATATAAAACACATTTGTGTATATAACATATAAACTTCACCAAGGTCATTCTCAGAATAATTGAGAAAGATCCCAACCTGAGATAAGTCTCTTCCCAAGTTCACTGAAGATATGCTATCCTTAGGCAAATTATGAGAAATTGCCTATTATAGACCTTATCTCCAGATAAGGCCCTCGTCATCTAAGGATACAGATCATTTCAATATAGACCAGGGTGGTGTTGCCTGAAAGACCAGTCATGGATTCAGAAAAACTCTTTAAGACTCTTCACTCATACCTTGGTCACTTAACACCTCAAACCTTCGAGACTGATTTTTTTAAAAAAGTAAACTTCCCTGATAAGTTTTTTTTAGGTTTTTGAAAGACAAATTGGGTTAAGTGGCTTGCCCAAGGCTCACAGCTAGGTAATTATTAAGTGTCTGAGGCTGGATTTGAACTCAGGTACTCCTGATTCTGGGGCTGGTGCTCTATCCACTGCACCACCTCTGATAAGTTTTCAGAGGCAAAATGATTTCTTTATATAAGCAAGAAAAACTCAGCCTCAGATTGCATTACTACTGAAGATTTGCCTCCACCTCTCAAATGGATGCTGATACCTCTATTGCTGTATATATGGCTGACATAGAACCAGAAAACTCTACAGACCTAGAGAAGTGTAGCCTTCACCTGGGAACACCTGGGGTGACCCTTTGAGAAAATAATTGTCAAAGTCTTTAACACAGTGCCTGAAATAGTGAGTAGATAATTAATAAATATTTATTCTTTTCCCTCTTCTAACATTTCCCACTAGATGCCATTTCTCCAGAAACATATCCTTTAGCGTAATGGCTTCTCAGTAAATTGATTCTTTGAATTGTTGTTCTCTTTTGTAAGGTTCAGTTATACTGGAAAGCCTTTGTGGATGACTCTTGGATACTCCATCTCTAATATCCTGTGGACTCATCATCTGTATTGCTCATTTAACTTAGAAAGAAGAATAGAGTAGTTATCTTTGCATGCTGGTGAATCTTTCCCAACTAGATTTCAATCTTTCTGCATCATAGAATATCATATATGGAAGGGCATTTTGAAGGAAATAAGCATTTATAGAATACACTGTATGTTTTACACTGGAGTAAGCATTTTTACAAATGTGTTTTCGTTTGCCACCAACCATGGAAGGAAGATGCTATTATGATATCCATGACACAGATGAGAAAATTAAGGCAAACAGATGTTAGGAGACTTTCTGAGGGTCAAATATGTGTTTGAGAACAGATTTGAACTCAGGTCTTCTTGCTCCAGGTCCAGTGTTCTGTTCGCTGTGCCACTAACCTCCTTTATGTGAGTTAGGTTGGAACATAGAATGGCAAAACCCACCAAAACATATATGATTTGTCCATTGGATTTTACCTTTTAGTGGCATTTGTTACTGGATATTGGAATATCAGTAAGAAAGACTGATCACACCTATAATTAGGAATCAGATCTTTGAACATTTGAATATATCCCATGTTCTAAAAATCCTCTCAGCTCTGATCTTCTGTGTTTTAAGGACTCTCTCCTAGCTCTGACAAATCTCTGTTCTAAAAGTGCAATGCAAATACCTAATATTCTAAAGTTCTTTCTGGCTCTAATTGTATATAATTTCCCCTTTCTGACCTTAGACACATTCTCATCATCCCTCTGGACTTTGGTTTCCTCATCTGTCAAATGAGAGGTCTGGTTTATAAGTTTCCTTCTAAATAGAAATCCCCAAGGTCCCATATGTTAATTCAGTAACAGTTTAAAAAAACATTTCTGAGGAGAATAAGGGGAAAGATGCAGAACTGGGGTGTTTAGGGAGCCCTAAATCTCACTCTGGGAACCCTGGCGTGTATGGCTCCAAGCTAGAATACTGTTTCACTGGGATCATAGGGTCAGGATGGAGTTGTGGGAAGAACACTCGCTTTGGAGCTGAAGGAAACCTGGCTTTGTCACTTACTGCCAGTGTGCCTTCCACTCTGTGGGCATTAGTCTCCCCAGTTTCCCCTGTAGAACCTTCTTCCCAAGACTGTTGATTGAGGATGAAATAGAACCAAACACCATATAAATGTCAGCTCTCCAAGACCAAAAGTCCAGAATGTGACAGTGGAAAGAACACCAGATCTGGTGTCTGAGGAGCTGTGTCCAATCCCTACCTGTCATATTTATTAAATAGGGGCCTGAAAATTAACAGGAATTCTGGCATTTGTGTCCAGAGGCTTAAGAATGCTTCCTCGGTATTAAGACCTACTATCTGTGTGAGACTTAATTTTGCATAAGAGACTTAATTTTCCTGGACCCCGGTTTCCTCGTCTATAATAGTAATAACGAATACCTAAATATCACTTTCAGGTTTTCAAAGCACTTTACAAATATTATTGCATTTGATACCCTAGGAGGTAGGTGCTATTACTATCCTTATTTTTCTTTTTTTTCTTTTTTCTTTTTTGCAAGGCAAATGGGGTTAATTGGCTTGCCCAGGGCCACACAGCTAGGTAATTATTAAATGTCTGAGACCGGATTTGAACCCAGGTACTCCTGACTCCAGGGTCGGTGCTTTATCCACTGCACCACCTAGCTGCCCCCTTATTTTTCAATTAAGGAAATTGAGGCAATCAGATTAAGTGACTTGTCCTGGGTCACATAGTGTTTGAGGCTAGACTTGAACTCAGGTCTTTCTGGGTGCCAAGCTACTGCTGTTTTCACTGCATTCCCCTGGATGACTCTAAAATCCATAAAATCATAAACTAAGTGACACTTCCCTCTTGCCCTTCCCCCCCTCCCCCAGGTTTAAACTCTGAACTTAGGAGCCACCCTAGGAGGACCGGCATGTGGGTCCAGCTCCATCCTAGGCTCCCTAGGCCACAAAGAGAGAAAGAGAGAGAGAGAGAGATGGGCACAAGATGAAGAATTTATTACTCTCCTGGGCAAGTTGTTGACTCAGAGTGAAGAACACAGTGAGGGCTTTGTTGCCCATGGTCAACCTCCTGTCTCCGGAGTGGAAGTGGGAGCCACACTTGGTCCAAATCAGTCCTTCTGACCAAGTGTCTTGAGGGATCCCCGTGTCCTGAGAGGCCCGGGAATGTGTTTGTGAGCAGGCCAGGGCCCAGCCTGATGTTGTGCTGTGTCCAGCCCCAGTCCCCAACTTCCATAGGAAGGAAGGACAAATTGGCTGTGTAGGAAGAGATAGAGACAGAAACAGAGACAAAGAGAGGGAGAGGGAGAGAGAGAGAGAGAGAGAGAGAGAGAGAGAGAGAGAGAGAGAGAGAGAGAGAGAGAGAGAGAGACCTTGGTGGTCTCAGGTGTATTTTGGGCCAGAATTATTGCAGGAAGAAAAGGGGCTCAGGGCCTTGGAGGTGCCCCGTGCTGGTGTGTCCTTGGGACAACTGTGCTGATTGGGGGGGTTGATGGGGAAAGAGCTAGAGGGAGATGAAGGCCTGGCCCAGTCCCTCATCCCATTCTCCATTGCAGGCTGAGGCAGTGCTGGGGTTGAGGGGAGCCTGCCCCTGACAGCATCCCCAGCTGCCCAAGACAGGGGCCCCAGTTGGGCCTGGCCTTCTTTTGGAAGATCCTTACTCACACTTGGTGGCTTTTTCTGTGCTTTGAAGACCATGTTTGCATTGTTAGGAAGTCAGGAAAAAAATTCTCAAACACAAGTAGAAAAAAAATATTTACATACCCTGGGGTTGGAAGTAGTGAGAAGTTAAAGGGGATGCAAAAATGAAGGGGGCTTTATAGTCCTCCTCATTGCTCCCCTTAGAATGGAAGCTTTCAGTGTGGGATGTGGTTGGGGCAGAGCACTGGAGTAGAAGACAGCAAATCCAATCCTAGCTCCTATTCTGTAACTCAATGAGCCCCTGAAAAAGAGTTGATTTTCAAGGGTCCCTTCTATTCTCTGTTCTAAAGTACTTTCCAGTTCCAGCATTCTGTGTTATAAGACCCCTTCCAATTTTGACATTATATGGTCTGAGGCCTCTCAGTTGATATCCTATGTTCTAAGGCACCCCTCTCCTCAACAACATCTGTTCTAAGGACCTTCCCAGTTCTGACATCCTGGGTTCTAAGGGTCCTCCCAGCTGTGATATTATGTATTCTAAGGACCTTCTCAGATGACATTCTATTATCTAAGACCCCTGTCCTCAGCTGACATTCTGTGTTCTAGTGACCCTTTGAGTTCTGACATTCTAATTATTTCCTGTTCTAGGCCTTTCTAATCCTATCACTTCTGGCTCTAAAGACCCCCTCCCATCTTCATTCTATCTTTGTGGTCCTTAATCCAGAAGAAGGTCCAGCTGATATGAGGAATTGTTGGCTAAGGGAAGTTCCTCAACAGAGGCTGGGCATTTGGGCAGGGATTGCTGTCTTCCATGGCCAAAGTTTGACCTAAGTCTGCTCAATGTGTTTGGGGGGAGGAGGACAAGGGGGAGTGGTTGGGCATTGAGGGCCCCATGGGGGCAGTAGGGGCCTGACTGCCAAAGGTCACATTGCCCCCTTCCTCCCTGGCCAATAGGGCAGTGGAGGGTGCTTAGGGATAGGGGAGCCCCTAGGCAGCTGTAGTATTATTTTCATGAAAAAGGATTTGTGATATTGAGAACCCTGTTATCCCATTGAAGCAGCAAAAGGGCTGAAAATGTCCCCAGGACTGGGGTGGAGATTGGGTAGGTGGGGAGAGAGGGAGTCAAGGGGCGAAGGGGCTCCAGACTCTGGAGATTGAAAACGTGCAGACACTTTGGCCCAAGGACTCCCCCATCACTGATGAGGGAGAGTTGGCCATGAGGACAGAGGACCAAGAAGAGCACAACCCCCCCAAACCTGAGGTGGGATCTGTGGTGGTCCTCACTTGTCCCTGGGTGATGAGTGATGAGGGTCTTGGTGCTGGTGAATTTTGAAACAAGACTGGTTTCTCCTGGAGTGCCCCAGTGTTTATGTGTGTGTGTGTGTGGTGGGGGGAGATAGGGGCACTCGTCACAGAACTTAGGTACCCACTGGGGTTCTGGGGTACCATGAACTCAAAGTGGGTGTGTGGGTGAGTGAGTGGTGGAGAGAGGGGGATAGGGAAGGCTTGGAGCCCTGGCACTTCACCACAACTCACCAAGAGATTCACAGCTTCACAACACTCACACATGGACTCATACATGCAAACACTTGAATCCATCATCTTGGGAGCACCTATTGTCCCATGAACTGGAGAAAAGCCTCCAACACAGATCTCCTGTCAGCCACATCCACACATCCTTTCAGAAACATGTTTTAGCAGGCATATAAACATGCTCCTATATATGCACTCTTGTGAAGAACACAGGCAAACAAATGTCCTCAATATAGGACAGGACATGTGGTGCTGCGAACACACAAGCACCCCGTGATGAAGCTGTCCAATAGCTCTAGGTCATCCTTGCCTCAACAGGGCTCCCCACTACAACCCACTAGAGCTTTCTCCCACCGAGGAGGGTAAACTCACCGCCTCCTGAGGTAGCCCACCCTGCTTTGAGAATTCTCACCTTGGTTCATAAATCTCAACTGTTTGCCCATTCCTTCCCTTCACAGAAGGCCCTTATGGATGCCCCAGTCCAAGCCCACTCATTTTAAACAAGGGGAGAGGATAAGTAACTTATCTAAAGCTGGGCCAAGACTAGAAGCTGGCTCCCCTGAGCTGCTCAGGAAAGAGGTCAGAGAAGTAAAAGAAGACTGTAGATTAGGAGGTTATCCAGTCCAACACCCTCATATTTTTTGATGAGTAAACTGAAATTCAGGGAGGGAAATGACTTATCCAAAGTCACATAGGCAGCAACCATGAGGCAGGTTGCTTTTTTCTGCCATCAGTCTACATTTGCTTCTACCTAGCACTCTTGGTCTTGCCTTTTAGGGACAAACAGAACCAATCTAATTCTTCTAAATACTTAAGGACAGTCTCCTGTACCCCTCTGCCCTGAGTCTTCTCCCCTCCAGGCTAATTATTCCCAGTTCCTTTGACCCATTCCTCCTTCTCTATCTTGCCTGTCCATACTTGGCAAACCTCTAGTTTATCAGCATCTATTTTCCCAAAAGTGGGACATCCCAGATAGAGTTTCACCAGTTTAGAATGCCTTTTTACATACGCATACACACACACACACACACGCACACACACACGCTTTCATACACTGATACACACGTACACTCATGTGTAGGGTGGGATGGGGGGGATGGGGAACAGTGTCTTTGGCTGACACCAGGAGTTGAGGCCCAGCTAGGGCCCACCAGCCTTTGAGGATGAGGTCCCAGGACCCTGTGGGAAGCTTGGTGGAGAAGTCTCTGTCTGCCCCCACCCCATCCCACGGGCCCTGGATGGTGAGCAAATACATCAAGGATAGGTAAGGGGCTTTCAGGAGGCTGAGATCCTGAGAGCCAGGTAGTTTCCTAGCCAAGAACTTGCTTGGCTCCCAACCCCAAGCAGAACTACCCTCTGCCCCCATGACCCAGCCCAGGGGGCAAGTCTGATGGTCAGAAGGAAGCATGAGGAGGAAGGGATTAGGGGGATGCGGATGGTGGCCTCCACCTCCCTTCTGTCCTGGGCTGGGTCCTAGGCCTTCTTTCCACGGAGCCAGCTCCAGTTTGCCCATTGACCTCAAGCCCTGGCAGACCCCCTTCCCCTCCTGGATAGGTCTGACTTCGGACTCCCTCTAAGTCCCCACAAGCAAATGGCAGGTCAGAGGGGTCTTCGAGGCCCATTGGGACTGGTCAGTTGGGAGCGCATAGCCTGGATACTGTTAACAATCTTCTTCTGGTGTCCTGTGAGGGTGATGCCCAGGCCACGAACATCCCTGAGAAGGCAAAAGAAGTCCAGTCAAGACCATGGAACCTTTCTCCCAAGGCAAGAGGCTATGAATAGGGAGCCATGAACCCTTTGCCAGGAAAATGAATAGTTTCCAGTAGTAGAAATGGATGGTGCCGAGACAGCCACACTCTCTTGATGGGTTCTAATGATCCATTATGATGATATGATGTCCTGCCACCATCCTCTTCCAGTTTCTGCCCTCCCATGCCCCTTTCCCTTTCCCTATCCCTTCATCCCCAATTCAAAAGATTGGTGAATCTTATCCTTTCTCTGTGTCATGGACCTTACCTTTGGCAGTAAATATGATGAAGTCTATGCACTCCTCAGAATTGTGTTTTTAAATGCATAAAATAATTCATAGAATTATTAAATAAATCAATTATGTTGAAATGATAAAAATATTTAAAATAATTAAACTAAAATAAAAATATTCTTGAAAAATCAAAACAAATCCCAGGTTAATTATCCCTGACCTAGAACTAGGAGGAATCTTAGAAATCACTGTCTCCAACTGTCTTATTTCAGGGATGAGTAAACTAAGACCTATAGAAATTTGTGAAAAGGACCTTGTTCTATGATCTAGTGACCTTGGTCTCCATGCTATTCCTCCCTCAAGGAACCTACACCTCATTTCTCTCCATCATGCATCTTCACTGGCTGCCCCCCCCAGCCTAGATGGTTTCCTTCAAGTCCCAGCTAACACCCCACCTGCCACAGGAAGCCTTTTCCAATCTCCCTTAACTCTAGGGCCTTCCCTCTGAGAATATCTCCCAGTGCATCATGTGAACATTTATATGGATGTTGTAATATGGATATTGTAATTAGATTGGAAGCTCCTCAAGGGCAGGACTGGCTTTTTTTTTTTTTTTTTTTTTTTTTTTTTTTTTTTTTTTTGCCTTTTTTGACATCTCCAGGATTCAACGCAGTCTCGGCACGTGTTGGCTTGACAACATAGCTAGTCTGTTGCAAAGGAGGGCTGGATTTTAACTCAAAATTTCTGACTCTCAGGTTTGGCATTTTTCCCCACCATATCATCCTGCTTCCCTCCATCTCCCTGCCCCTTGGGCTGAGCCCACCCTAGTTTGTACTCACTGAACATTCATGCGCAGGACCATGCCCAGAGAGGAGTAGCCACCTGCTGCAAAATGTTCCCGATATCGACCCATCCTGATAGAATCCAACCAGTCCCCCACAGTGACACCACCGCCGCCACCTCGAAGGTCAAAGCAGCTCCGGGCAAAGGCTGGGGCCAGACATCTGTGGACAGAGGAAAGCCTTGTGAGCAATGGGAGCAGCCACTGCCCACGGCCAGATTGGGCACCTTCTGAGAATCAGTTCTTTGGATGGGGCCCAAAGGTGTAGGTTTCCCCAGTTCTCAACTGGTTCCTTTGCTCATCCCAAAGGTATTCCAGACTGGGGGAGGGGGTCATAGTGATGAGAAGTGAAAGGATCTTAGAGATGCTTAGAGAACCCAACCCCTTCATCTGAGACATGAGGAACCTGAGGACCCACAGAGGAGAACAGTCATTAAGGAACAGAGCTAGGATTCAAACCCAGATCCTCAGACTCCAAATCCAAGGCTCTTCCCAGCACACCACGTGGCCTCAGTGGGACAGGGTTTGTACCTGTTCACGGTGGCAGTGACTCTGAGAGTCTCGGGGTTGCGGATCAGTGAGTCGAGGATGCTGACGATCTGGGGGAAGCGTGGCCTCTGGCTCCGCTCCTTCTGCCAACAGTCCTGCATGAGCTGGTGTAGGGCTGCTGGACAGCCCATGGGGGCAGGGAGGCGGTACCCTTCCTCTACCGAGCTAATGACCTGGGGTGCGGGAGAGGCATCAGAGTGGGGCTTCCTTCTGGCCTCCTTGCCTCCCCTTTCCATTTTCCTCCAGCCCCTTCACAGCCTAAGGGCTTGATTCCCACCAACCTAAAGTTCCACCTGGTCCTCAGCTAGCCTCTCTCCTACTGAACTTCTTCTCTGGTCACTCCCTTGCAAGCTTTCCCAACCAGCTCCTTCCCTTCACAGAAGGGTCTTAGACATTATCTAGTTCAACCCTGCTCATTTTATTTTTAATTTTCAGAGGCGAGTGACTTGTCTAAGGTCACACAACTATTAAGTGTCTGAGGGTTTGAACTCAGATCCTCCCTACTTCATGGCTGGTGTGCCGCTAGCTTCCCCCTTCCTTCTCATTTTAAAAGAGAAACTGAGAGCCAGGAAAAGTAACTTTGCTCTCAGTCCCCGTAGCACATAGCAGAGCTGAGACCCCAACCAGAGTGGGGCAGGTAAGAAGAAAGGATCATAGATCTGGAGCTAAAAGGGCCATCAGAGATCATCTTGTTCAGACTCCACCTTCACAAATGGAGGAAGCCCAAAAGAGGGAAGTGACTTGATCCAGGCAAAATTCATTTTGAGTCATGGGGTTTGAACCCCAGTTCCCGGACTGTAGAGAGGGATCTGGTTGGTGCACCCCAGCTAAAGCGGAGTTGGGAACGAGAGGATTCAGTTGGAATTCTTATGTTATTATTATGCTCTGGGTGATCTTGGACAAGTCATTTGGCTTCTGGGCCTTAGTTTCCTTTCCTTTCCTTTACCGGAAAATGAGGATATTGGACAAAACCCAACATTGGAAATCCCTTCCTGCAAAATCTTGTGAATCTGTGTTGTTTCATGATTCCACCCCCTCCCCCAGCCTTGTCCCCTCCCCAGGTCTTACCCCCCGGCCCCCTGACCTTCCACACTCATCCCCCCCACCCAGGCTGCACACTTACATCACGGTTTGTCATATTCCAGTACGGCCGCTCCCCGTAGGCCAGCACCTCCCACATCACCACCCCAAAACTCCACACGTCGCTGGCAGAGGAGAACTTGCGGAAAGCAATGGCTTCGGGAGCTGTCCAGCGGATGGGGATCTTCCCACCCTGAGACCAGAGAGGCATGAGATGGGCTAGTCAAGAGAGGCTTCCTCACACGGACCAACCCTAAGCTGAGCATCCAAGGAATGCGTGGGAAGTGTGGGGGAGTGGTGGGACTAGCTATGGGGCCAGTAGGGAATGAATGACCCCCCCCCCAAATGACCCAGAGTCAGGGTATGTCTAAGACAGTAGAGATCATCCAGGCCAGAAGAGGAAACTGAGGTACACAGAAAGATAATGACATGTTCAAGGTCATGCAATCAGTAAATGAAAGATTTTTTTCATTCCAAGACCCGGGTCCTTTCCATAACATCATGCAGTCACTAAGGAAGTCAAGGGTAGGGTTGGGAGGGAACCCCAGAGCACCCCTGTATGAGTGGGATGCTGTTATCTCTCGGCTATCCGGGGTTGGGCAGGAAGGAAGACAGAAAGGAGTGAAGGCTGACAATCTGGAGGGTGCTCTAAGCTCAGGGGAGGAGGAGTAAGCCCTGTGTCACTGAGGGACCCTGGTCACTCACTGTGGTGGTGTAGGCAGCATCAGGGTCGTCTTCCAGAACGCGAGAGAGTCCAAAGTCAGACACCTTACACACCAACTGACTGTTGACCAGGACATTGCGGGCAGCTAGATCTCGATGGACATAGCCTAGGTCAGAGAGGTAGCGCATGCCAGCGCCCACCCCTCGTAGCATGCCCACCAGCTGCACGATGGTAAACTGCCCGTCATGGGTCTGTGGGAGAAAGTGAAATCTGGAAGCCTTAGGCTAACTTTAGCCAAGGACTCCCATTGCTTTTATTCCTCTCTCCCTCCCCTCCCTACGTTCCTTCTTCTTTTCCCTCTCTCTCTTTTTTCCTTCCTTCCTTCCTTCCTCCCTTCCTTCCTTCCTTCCCTCCCTTGCTTCCTTCTCTCTCCTTTCTTCCCTTTATTTCCTCCTATCTCACCCTCCATCCCACCTCTTCCTCCCCTTCTTTTCCCCTCCCTCCTTCCTTCCTTCCCTCTTTCTCTTTTTCTTCCCAGCTTCTGCACAAAGCCCCTGAGTATTGCCTATGTGCATACACTTCTCAGCCTTGGTAAGGGGTTACAGACTCCATGGTGCAAGAGGGGATTTCTCCTAATGTGGGTAGACGGGAGTCTGATCAGTCTGCTTCTAAGATTTCTACACCTCCCCCCCTTGGAATTAGAGGATTCAACACTGAGTGCTGGAAGTGAGCTCCAAATAGAAAGAGAAGGGATCACCATCACTGTGACCTCTTGGAATAGGATGGGAACCTGGGAGATGGAGATGATTCTGGAGCTTATACAAGCCCATTCCCGTCTAAAGCAGATGAGGAGGTCAAATACAGACATTTTGAAATCCAGATCTTTTGGACTCCACATCAATGACCTTTCCACCATACTACATTAACTCCTATTGTCCCATTACCAAATCTAAAATTAAGAACTGGAAGTCATGTGAATGATTAGTCTAATTCATTCACTTTACAGATGGGGAAAGTCTCAGAGAGGGGCCATGACTTTCTCAGACTAAGGCTAGGAGAGTTAGGACAAGAAACCAGGTGTCCTAATTCCCAGTCATTACTGCACCCACCATTTTGCTCCTAGGTCTAGCTAGATCAGAGGGCACCTGGGTTTAGGGATATCCCTATCTCCTCTTTACTTTCCCCCAGGTCGCTCATCATGAGAGGAAGGTCAGTGGATGGAGTTAGGGAATGGCGGGGGGGGGGGGGGGGGGGGGTGTTGTTCACATACCCTCAGGAAAGAATCCAGTGAGCCATTTTCCATATATTCAGTCACAATCATTGCCAGGCGCCCTGAACAGGAGGAACAGAGAGGGACAGCTCTCTTGAGGGAGTTCTATCTCCCTATCTTGCTTATTCTAGGCTCCCCCACAATCCACAAATCTCAGAAGAAGGAAAAAGCTCCAGGCAAGAAATATCCAAGGGAAGTCAGATTTAAGGCTCTCTTCTCAGATTTAATGTCCATTAGAGTGGAGGGAAGCTAGAAGGGAATTCAACCCAGCAAAGCCCAGAGAGCCACCACAGAGGCTGAGCAACAATGGGGAAGCTCAGTGAAGAGAGAACTGGGCAGGGGCATAGCTGAACCAAGACACTGACCCTTCTCTTGGCTTTTGAAATTATTTTCCTTTGTGTAGTTAGGAAGGGAAAGGAGTTTTTCTTGGGGCTAGGGAAAATGGGGAGCAGTGGTGGCCACCTGAGGAGGGTAGCAAATTGTCTTCAACCAAAGGACTCACCTCGGGTGACAACACCCTCAAGACGGATGATGTTGGGGTGATCAAACTGTCCCATGATGGATGCCTCACTGAGAAAGTCTCGCCGTTGGCGCTCTGATGACCCTGCCTTCAGAGCCTTGATAGCCACGGGTACTTCTCTCTGCCCTGGCATCCGCAGTCGTCCATAGCATACCTCCCCAGACTCACCTGAGGGATGGCAAGGAGGCAGTGAATTCTTTGTCCAACCCATGGCCTCTGCTGTTTCCCAATCCCTATTAATGTCCCTCACCCCCTATTGTAAAGTTCAATTCACAAAGAAGTGAGGGGTAGAGGAGAGAAAATGTCGATACTGTATTGTTGTTGAGTCATTTTAGTCGTGTCCAGCTCTGCAATTCCGTTTGGGGTTTTCTTGTCAAAGATATTGAAGTATTTTTCCATTTCCCTTTCCAATCCATTTTGCAGATGAGCAAACTAAGGCAAACAGGGTTAAGTGCCTCGCCCAGGGTCACACAGTCAAAAAATATCTGAGGCTGGATTTGAACTCAGGAAGACGAATCTTCCTGACTCCAAGCCCAGTGCTCTCTCCATTGGACCATGTGGGTTGTTAGATAGCATGTGGTGGTGAATTATGGAGATGGGTCTTGGTTTAGAGAGATAAATCTGAGTATGCTAAAGCAATCTAAGAGGGGACAATGAGCAATACATCATCTAGTGTGGGAAGAACAGCGATTAATGGGAAGGCGGCATCCTAGCCTTGGAAAAGAGTTCTAGTGTTAGAGTTGGCAAGACCATACCTTGTGCTGCTAATGAGTTTGCACATGTGTGGGGCTATGGGATGGCAGATCGAAAATGGGAAGGTACATTAGAGCTCATCTACTTTAACCTTCTCATCTCTCAGTGGTGTAAACTGAGGTATAGAAAAGTGAAACTAGCTTGTGCCTGGTCATGCCTCTAGAAAGTATCAGGCTAGATTTGAACCAGGTCCCCTGTCTCTTGAGCAACAACTCTTTCAATGATATAAATAGTGTGTTTGAAACATGATGACTGGAAGATCAGATCCAACCTAACCCTGCTGATCTTTGTTGGATAAAAGGGATATTGTATTTTAGATCTGCCAAGAATCTTAGTCCAACCTCCTAAACTTTTACAAATGAGGAAATACAGGACCATTTTAAGATCTGCTCAAAGTTACATGGGTAGTAAGTGGCAGGGGTAGGAGGCTAGTGTGCCATTTCCAAACAATGCTGATATTGTGTTATCCAAGGGAACCGAGAATGGCTCACCTGAATTGTGGCTACCTTGCCCATTAGAGAAGGGTGTCACCGGCAGCATGTGCATTAACCTTGCTCCTACCTCTTCATGCTCCGCAGTCATACCCCTATCTCCCACAGTTTTGCTACCCTCAGGTTCTCACCAGAACCAATGATCTTCTCAATATGGATCCTTGAGGCCTCAATCTCACGACTGAAGCTACGCCGGGCTCGCCCAGGTTCTTCATAGGTGTGAGGGTCCGAGTAGAACTGAGGTTCAGGAATCTTCCCAGGGGGATGATGCAGGGGAAGAAAGACTGGAGGAGGGGCTAGAGAAAAGGAGCATGGAGATCCTTCTTAGCAGTGTTCTGAGAAAACCCTGCCACTGGAGGACCCCTCCCTGCAATTCTCCTCTGGAGGAAGCCCCCCATATTGAAAGTTTATGGGATTTGGGGAGTGTCTTTGTGGAGTCAGGGAATCTACCAAGGACCAAATATTCTCTAGAGCTGAGCTCAGAGGTCATTTAGTGTAATACATAACTGAATAGGCATTCTCTCAACAACATTCAACATGGAGATCTCTAATCACATGGAGCTCACTTCCTGAAGGCCATTTCAACAACTCCATCATTGTAAATTAATCATTTTCCCCTTATTAGGCCAGGATTTATCTGCCTTTCTGTAGCCCTGGCTCTTTTCTCTGGCCCAAGCCAGAGATTCCTTTCCCCCATGACAGCCCTTCAAATAATAAATGAGCTTTCATGCCTCTCACTCAAGATTTCTTTTATCCAAAGGAAACAAAGCCTCCTGGCAATGCTTGGGGCTTAGCCTATAGACTTTTTTGGGTCTCTAGATATTCCTGAGATTCCTAAGGGGACCCTAGTGTCCTTCTTTAGTATTCGAAGGCTGTTTTCTCTTTCTGTGATCCACAGAACTAATCTATGGTCATGAGCAACTTTGCAATAACTAGTGATTTCCTGACAGCGGCCAAAGGTCACTGAAGAAGTTCTTGGGTTGAAGGGGTGAGTCTTGGTTTTGGAATTCTTTCCTCCCTGGCTCTGATGCCCTCCTCCAGGAGAGTGGGGGGGGGTTGAGAACATAGCCCTCATTCTCTAACTCTTTCCCCTCCCTCCCCCATCCTTCACTGAAAGTCCCTTCCACTTACCCTGTCCATTCTGATAGTGCATCTTCTCCTCGTCAGAGTCCTGGAAGGCCTTGCTGTAGCCACAGTGCCTGGGAGAAAGGGTCTCATTGTTTTTTAGCCAACCTTTCCCTCCTAGTTCCTTTCATATCATTCCCTGCCTTCCAGTAGCTTCCTCATCCCACCAGTACCTTTGTCCTAAATGAAAATCTGAGAGGGTTGCCACAAGAAATGCCATAGCCCCATTCCCACCTGGCATGGGCTGCTACACTTGGACAGGGAACAGCCTTTTGATAGGCTTCCCCGATGCTCTTATCCCACCATCGGCATTCCTCTAAATTTCAGAACTCCCTTCTAGTTTGCTCAGTAGAGTCTTTGAAATCCTTCTCTATTTCTATCTCTCTCTTCTCCTCGTTTCTAGAGATCTTGGATCAAGCAAAAATTCTCTCCTCAGTGTTCTAAATATTGAAGAATATCATTCTTCCATGACTATGATAGGCTCTCTCATTCTCTCCATCAAAAATGGCCTCCATGCTTGTCATGCTTCATTGAAGTATGTGATCCAGGAGGTCTCTGACTTATCCTGACTCTTGCTAAGTATGATGGCATTAAAATAGTCCTGGCCTGGGGGTCAGGAGACTTAGGGAGCCAGCTAGTCCTGGCTTTGCTTCAAAATATCTGCAGAATCTTGAGTTGGTCTCCTCTCATTTTTGGCTCTTATATTCCTTACCTGGAGAATTAAGAAGTCCCTTCCAATTCCAATGTTTCATGTTCTAGCATGATACACTAAGATCCATTTCATTCTGTTAAAAACTCTAGCTTAGTTCTCATATTCTATGTTCTAATATTTCATGCTCTAATATGCTATGTTCTAAGGTTCTTTCCAGTTTCAACATATTATGTCCTAAGATCCATTTCAGCTGACATACTGTTCTATGGTCCATCATGGTTCTGACATTCCATGCTCTAATATGCTTGGTCTAAAATTGCTTCCAGGATTACACCCAAAGGGCAACAAAAATGTGCATCCCCTTTGATCCAGCAATACCACTACTGAGTCTATACCCTGAAGAGATGATGAAAAAGGGTAAAAACATCATTTGTACAAAAATATTCATAGCAGCCCTGTTTGTGGTGGCGAAGAAGTGGAAATCAAGTAAATGTTGGGGAATGGCTTAGCAAACTGTGGTATATGTATGTCATGGAACACTATTGTTCTATTAGAAACCAGGAGGGATGGGAATTCAGGGAAGCCTAGAGGGATCTGCATGAATTGATGCTGAGTGAGATGAGCAGAACCAGAAAAACACTGTACACCCTAACAGCAACATGGGAGTGATATTCAACCTTGATGGACTTGCTCATTCCATCAGTGCAACAATCAGGCACAGTTTGGGGGCTATCTGCAATGGAGAATACCATCTGTATCCAGAGAAAGAACTGTGGAGTTTGAACAAAGACCAAAGACTATTATCTTTAATTTTAAAAAACCGTTCTCTTATTATGTAATTTTGCTATCTCTCATACTTTATTTTTCTTCCTTAAGGATATGATTTCTCTCTCACCACATTCAATTTAGATCAATGTATACCATAGAAATAAAGAAAAGACTAACATACTGTCTTCTATGGTGGTGGTGGGGGAAGGGAAGCGAGATTAGGTGAAAAATTGTAAAACTCAAATAAATACATAAATTTAAAATTCCTTCCAGGTCCAAAACATTTAATGACCTGACATACTGTTCTAACATTCATTTTTGCTGACATTCCTTTTGAAGGTCTCTCAATGCTGACATTTTATATTCTAAGGTTCTTTTCACTTCTGACATTTTAGGTTCAAGTGCCCTTTCAACTATGACTTCTGTGCCACAAAGGAACTCATGGCTCTGACATTCTGTGTTCTAAGGGTCCTCCCAGCTCTGACATTCTGTGTTCTAAGGACCCTCCCAGCTCTGACATCTGTGTTCTAAGGGCTCTCCTAGCTCTGATATTGGGTATTTTGAAATATCACCTACTCTAAAATTCTAGATTCTTAAGTAGTTAGGTGGCCCAGTGGATATAGAGCTGGATCTGGAATCAAAAGACCTGATCAAGTTCAAATCAAGTCTCAGACACCTACTAGATGTATGATCCTGGGTGAGTCACTTAACTTTCTTCTGTAAAATGGAAATAAAAACAGCAACTACCTCTTGGGGTTCTTATGACAATCACATAAGATAATACTTATAAACTGCTTCATACACCTTAAAATTATATGAATACTAGCTATTATTATCACATAATATGAAATTCTATCCCCTTGTTTGTCAATCTTTGCCCCTATATTCAGGGCTGTTTTTTCAGGACAATGAGGGGGGTAGGAAGACAAGCAGAAAGGGATAGGGACAGATGGTAAGAGAGGAAGATGACATAGAGGACGCCCTACAGATACAAAACAAATGTACTGGGAACTTTCATTGACCTGGAAAGTGAAGTCCTCTGGCCCGTGAAGCCCTGATATGTGGGGGAGAAGGTAATAGCTGTGGGGGGAGGGGGGGAAGAAAAGATCAGAGGTCCCACCTACCTCTTCTTGCAGATGAGCAGTAGCAAAAGGATGACCAGACCAGTGATGAGCGTCAAACAGATCCACACAATGGTCCTAGTGTCATAGCGTAGCCCTGCTGTGGGAGACGGGAGACACTATCAGCTTTGGGGAAGGTGGTTAGCCTAGCTGAGGTGGTCAGAGTCAAAGGGGGGAAAGAAAACTTCTCTGCCTGGCCTGGATCTGAATCCAGGGGGCATCTTCCTCTTCCCCTCCCTCTCTGAGAGGAGCAACCCAGAGTGGAACATTTCTAACAAATCAATCAGGAATCAATCAATAAAGCACTGATTAATCTCCTACTGTGTACTGACACTATGCTAAACACTGAGGTTATAATCCCTGCCCCAAAGGAGTTTGCAACCTAATCCTCCTAATATCTTGCTAGTAGCCTCTCTCAACTCCCTCCTCTCATATTATTGTTAACCTTTTTTAAATATAATGATAATGGTCAACATTTAAACTTTACAAAGCACTTTACATATTACCTCATTTAATCCTGAGATGTCAGTGTTTTATTATTCTCATTTTATAGATGAGGAAACTGAGGTAAATCAGGGTTAAGTGAAATTCCCAGGGTCAATAGTAAATAACTGGTGCGTGATCTGAACTCAGATCTTCCTGATTCCAAGTCTAGTGCTGGATCCATTGTGCCACCTACTTCCTTATCTCTGTATTTGAAGAATGTGTGCTAATTGGGAGCAATTGTATTTCACTTTGTCTTTTATTCCTAAAATACAGGCATGCAGCAGGTACTTAATAATTGCTTATTGGATTAATGGGTGAATTTAGTTCCTCACCCAGAGCCCACTGACATGGATAGGAAGTGAGAGTGGCATCAGAGCATAAATTAGTGGACTAGGGGGAGGCCACCTGGGCCAACATGACTTCAGGCAACCCTGGGCTTCAGTTTTCTCAGCAATGACGTGGTTAGATTAAAGAACCCTGACAAGTGTCTTTCCTGTACCTCTCACTGACTCTTCTTAGCCCTGACTTTCTAGAATGAAGTCTTGCTTTTCCATGCAGGGCACATCTCTGCCTTCCAGGGCACATCTCTGCCTTCGTGTCCTCTTAAAATGAGCAGCTTAAGTTGGATGGTCTCTGATGTCCTTTCTTAAACTAATATGCTATGCTTTAGAAATCTATAGTCTAAGGTGCCTCCCAGCTCTAATATTCTATGCCCTGAGAGCCCTCTCAGCTCTGACATTCTGTGGTCTATGGGTCCTCCCAGATCTAATATTCTGTATCCTGAGGTCTCTCTCAGATCTAACATTCTATGGTCTATGGGCCCTACCAGATCTAACATTCTGTTCTATGGGTCCTCCAGGATCTAATCTTCTGTGATCTGTGGGCCCTTCCTGATCTAACATTCTATGTTCTGAGGTCCCTCCCAGATCTAATATTCAATGGTCCTTGGGCCCTCCCAGATCTTACCTTCTAAGGTCTATGAGCCCTCCAGATCTAATCTTCTGAGGTCTGTGGACCCTCTTGGATCTAACTTTTTATGGTCTATGGACCCTCCCAGATCTAATATTCTATTGTCCATGGTCTCTCCCAGCTCTAACATTCTATGTCCTGAGATCCTTCCCAGATCTAACATTTTATATTCTGAAGTCTCTCCCAGCTCTGATATGCTATATTGTCTATGGTCCTTTCAAGCTTTAATATTCTCAATTCTTCCATTCTATGTTCTAAGGTCTTTCACAGTTAGACCTCTTCTTTTGGCATATGCCAAGACTCAAAATCAGGAAGTTATAAGTTCAAATCTGGATTACCATGGGCAAGTCATTTAAATTCTTTTGGCCTCAATTTTCCCATCTTTTAATTTATATAATGGCACCAATTTTATAGGGTTGTTGTATATCAAATATATATATAAAATATGTAGGTAAATATTCTGGAAAGCAATTTCAAATTATGGTCAAAGGGCTATAAAATTGCATGTGCTCTGATCCAGTGGTGTCATCACTATGTCTATATTCTCAAAACAAAATCATATGAAGGGGGGGGAAATGGAAATATTCAGAGCAGATCTTTTTGTGGTGGCAAAGAATTCAAAACTGAGGGGATGCCTATCAATTGGGGAGTGGCTAAACAAATTGTGTATGAATGTAATGGAATATTACTATTCTATAAGAAATGATAAGTAGGAAAATTTCCGAAAAATTTGGAAAGACCTGCATGAACTGATGCTGAGTAAAGTAAGCTGAACCAGGAGAACATGGTACATAGAAATAGCAACATTGTGTGATGATCAGCTATGGCAGACTTATCTCTATTCAGCAATACAGGGATCAAAGACAATTCTAAAAGACTTATGATAGAAAATGCCATCTACATCAGAGAAAGAACCAAAGGATTCTGAATGCAGATCAAAGAAACTATTTTCTTATTTTTTTTCTTTCTCTTCAGAGAGAAATCTCTGATTCTTCTTTTAACACATGACTAACGTGGAAATATGGTAAACACAATTATACATGTGTAATCTATATCAGATTACTCACTGTCACAAGGAGGGAAAGGAAGGTATTAGAAAAATATGGAACTCAAAAGATTACAAAAAGTTGAATGTTGAAAGCTATCTTTGCATGTAATTGAAAAAGTAAAAATAACATTTTAAAAAAAGAAATTATGAGTAGGAAGATTTCAGAAAAACCTGAAAAGATTTGTATGGACTGATTCTGAGTTAAGTGAGTAGAACCAGGAGAACATTGTACACAGCAACACTGGAACAGCAATAGCAACATTGTGTGCTGGTCAATTATGATAGACTTAGCTCTTCTCAACAGTGATCCAAAAGAATTCCAAAATACTTATGATGGAAAATGCTATCCACATCCAAAAAAAAATTATGAAGTCTGAATGTAGAGCAAAGCACACTAATTTCACTTATTTTAATTTTCTTTTTTTCATTGTTTTTCCCTTTTGTTCTGATTCTTCTTATGCACCATGACTAATAAGGAAATATGCATAACATGTTTATGCATGTATAACTTCTATCAGATGATTTGCTATTTTAGGGTAGGAAGGAGAATACAAAAATGAATGTTGAAAACTATCTTTACATATAATTGGAAAAATAATTCAATTAAAAAAGAATATGTAGATAAAAGCACTATGTTATAAGCTAGTATTGTCATTTATATTTTATGTTCTAGGTTTCCTTCTACCTAAAGCAATCTTTGGTCCCTTTTTTCCCAGTTGATATTTTATTTTATTTTTCCAGTTAAATGTTATGAAAAATTTTCAACATTCATCCACGTGCATATGCATATTTTTAAGTTATGTAATTTCCTTCCACTCTCCCTTCCCACCTTCCTCCCCTTAGCTACGAACAGTCTGGTGAATATTGTACATACACATTTGTGTTTAACATGTTTACAGACTAGTCATTTTTGGTATGAGGAATTAGGATTAAGAAAAAAGAAAGAAAATCATGAGATAGGAAAGGAATACATAAGAGAAATTTTTAAAAAGTGTGTGTAATGTTCATTCAGATTCTGTAGGTTTTTCATTTTTGTTTTTTTTTCTTCCTCTGGAAAGGGATGGCATTGTCCATAGTTGGTCTCCTAGGATTGTCCCAGTTCTCTGACCTGCTGAGAGGAGCTGCATCCATCAAGGTTGATCAACTCACAGTATTGTTAATGTGTACAATGTCCTCTGGGTTCTGCTCCTTTCGCTCAGCATCAGTTCCTTTGATTCATTCCATGCTTCTCTAGAGTCTGACTATTTATAGTCAGTATTCACAAACATTCATGTATCATAACTTGTTCAGTCATTCCCCAATTGATGGGCATCCCCTCAGTTTTCAAATATTTGCCACTACAAAAAGAGCTGTGATGAATATTTTGGAACATATGGAACTTTTCCAATTTTTTATGATTTCTTTAGAATATAGAGCTAGAATTGGAATTGCTGGGTCAAAGTGTATGATCAATTTTATTGCTCTTTAGACATAGTTCCATATTGCTCTCCAGAATTGTTGGATCAGTTCACAAGTCTACCAGCAATACATTAATGTCCCAATCTTCCCACAACCTCTCCAACATTGATTGTTTTCCTTTTTTTGTCATCTTAGCCAATTTGAAAGGTATGAGGTGGAACCTCATAGTTGTTTTAATTTGCATTTCTCTAATGAGTAATGATTTGGAACATTTTTTTCTTATGATTATATTAGCTTTAATTTCATTTGAAAACTGCTCAATCCCTTCTAGCTCTGAAATTTTCTCAGTCCCAAGAAACATATGACTTTGTTCAAGATGCTTCTGCCCTTCCATGGCCTCTGCCCTCGATCCTTCCCACCTTAACACTCACTTGGTTTTCCAGTCTCCACTTCCATGGCTGGGCTAAAGCGACCACAGCCCGCTGAAGTGCGGGCTCGCACCTGGAACACATAGTGAGTGCCTGGCTTCAGACCAGAGACAGTTGCCCTGGTGGTTGTGGCCTTGAGGGTGGAGTAACTTTGCATCTCCTTGTCCTGAGTGATTGGAGGGAGAAAGGAGCTTAGAAGGCTGAACTTGCCCAGCTCCCTCCATGCCCAATTCTGCCATCCTTTGTCCCTCTGTTCCAGCTTTATTACCTTTACCTTCTCATAGTATTTAATTTCATATTCCAGGATGATTCCATTGGGCTGTGCTGGTTCTTGCCATAGGAGTGTGACACTGGTTTGCCCAGCTCTCTCCTGGCGGATCGCCACCACTTGGGATGGGGCTGGAAGGACCAAAGCCAAGGGATGTTATAAAGGCATTGTAAATAATTTAACTTTTCCCTCCCTTTGTGGGCTCCTACCTGTGGAAACATCTCCTCCTCACTTCTACCCCACCCCAATTTGTGGTAATCCTAGCTCTGGTGTGTGAACTTGAGTCAATCATTTTTGTCTGGTTTCAATGAAAATCCCACTTTATAATCTGGAAAATCTTTAAAATCCCACTTTATAATCTAAGTCTTCTTACAATTACTCTGTGTTCTAAGGTCCCTCCCAGCTCTGATACTCTATGTTCTAATACCCTTCCCAGCTCCGACATTCTTTTCTAAGGTCCAATTCACTTCAATAATTATACTTTAAGGTCTCCTCTAGATACATTACTATGCTTCAAGTTACTCTTATTTCAATTCTTCTTTCTTCTTCTTGTAAACGAGGATATGCTTGTCTAGGCCAAGTGTCCAAATGCCCAGAGGCTGTCCATCAAAGGACCACATTGTTATTTACTCAGTATCAAACTTTCTCCCCTCACCCATTCTAGTAGCTCTAAACTTCCCAGGAATGGGGCCCCTCTGTTCCTCCTACCTGCCTGGTTCGTGGTAATGTTGACAGAGGCAGCTCGTCGGGGTTCTAGACTGAGGTCAGACACACCATTGACAGCCTCGATCCAGAAGGTATAGTTCATGTGGGCTAGCAGATTGGCTACTGTCAGAGCCGTCTGCACTAGGCTCATCTGCTGGGGCACAAATCGTGTACCACTGCCACAGGAATCACAATGGCCCTGGTCCCAGGAGCAGCGGCGGCAGATGGCGTTGTAAGTGATGTCACTGCGGCCTCCTTTGTCCAGGGGAGGATCCCACTCCAGGGTCACAGAGGTCCCATTCACACTGGAGATCAGGTTCACAGGAGCTGAGGGAGGCCCTAGAAAGTAGAGAGACCAGATCCCAGCTTATAGTTCTGGTTGAGGTTTGATTTATTTGATGGAATGGTTATGGTCATTTGGGTCTGTTTTACTGGGGGCATGTAATGAGAGAACTGAAGATTGGGAGAACCCCAAGTGCAGATAACTACATCTCTTCCATAACATATATCCTAACTTCCTTCTATTCCCTGTTCAAAGAGAGTAGTATTGCCAGTACTTGCATCCTGTGAAATTACAGGCCACTGTAACTTGGTCCTTGGACTAAGTGGCCTGATCCAAATACAAAAGACTTTCTGTTATTTATTTCATATTCCCTCACTAGACTGTAAGCAACACAAGGGTCATGGATTATCCAAACTTTGTACCTCCCTCTCATTACCATTAACAGTACTCTGCATGTAGTAGGCACTTAATAAATGCTTATCGGAGACAAAATTTAACTACATGCCTGAAAGAGGAATAATTGAGACGGTGACTTTGGAAGGCTTGGTTATCAAGGCTGGTTAATAGGAGGAAAGTGCCCTGGATAAGACTGGCCTCACCTTCCACCTTCCCAAGTAGAAGGGGGTACTCACGAGTACAAGCTGCAGATGGTGGGTCTAGGGCTGCTCGGTAATAGCTGATGTCACAGTGGCACGTCTGGGCTGCAGATGTAGATGCATGGCTGTGCAAGGGGCATCTGGCACACAGCTGGTCCCCTGGAGCTGACTTGTAAGTTCCCAGTTCACAGGCTGCAGAGGGAGAAAGAGATGAAGGCAAAGTAAGCTGCTTTGTCTCATGCAACAGAAAAGCCTTCTTGACTTGTGGACATCCAGAGTGATCTGACCCTTTCTGAAAGGAAATGTTCTCCTCCCCAGAGTTCACAGTATTAAAAAACAGAATATCAGATTTAGAAGAGACACCGGAACAAAAATAATCTGTACTGTGGGTGATGGGGAAGACATTTGAATGGAGTTCAGTGAGGACCTGGAAAGGTCTTCAGAACATAGAAGGTCAAAATTGAAAATGATATTAGAACACAGCTATTAGACACCAAGTTATGTGAAGGAAGGAATATTACTGATCCAAAAGAAAGAATGAAAATGATGAATAGGGGGCAGCTAGGTGGCGCAGTGGATAGAGCACCGGCCCTGGAGTCAGGAGTACCTGAGTTCAAATCCAACCTCAGACACTTAATAATTAGCTAGCTGTGTGGTCTTGGGCAACCCACTTAACCCTATAGACTTGCAAAAAAAATCTAAAAAAATGATGAATACAGGAAAACTTATATGAACTGAGGCCAAGTGAAGTCAGATGAATCAGAAAAACAAGAGAGAAAAACAAAGGGTTAATGAACATTTTATTACATGGCCATGAAATGCTTGGATAAAAATACAAAGAATGCAACAATCCCATTCTTAAGGAGCTTACACATTCAACAAAATCAAAACTGAACTCTACATAATTATAGCAACAATCAAATTTGACCTGGAAGAAGAGCTATAAGAATGCCCCTCTTTTTTTTGAAGAGGAATTTTTGTGTGAGTATGGTTACACACACACACACACACACACACACACACACACACACACACACACATACATGTTCTTGTCCTTCATTATTGAAGAAGACCAAAATGACATCATTATGTTTGAGACAAATTACAGTGTGTCTGACTGTGGTTGATCAGACAAAAATACATATACATGTACTGTTGGACTGGACTGATATGTTGATGGGTTTGATTGAATTTTTATTTCTCTTTATTTTTCATTTTCTGTTATGGGGATGGCTCTCAAGGTGGGGAGGGGGAAAGGCTACATGATGTAAAAACAAAAATTGTAAAATTATTTTTATACAGAACATAGAATGCTAAGAGTTGGACAAGATCCTAGAATACTGAATATTGGAGCTAGAATTCAATTTGATCAAATAAATTAAGCAGTTGTGTGCTCTGTGGAGGTGATATAAAGATGAGAAATTAAAATAGTTCTCGTTCTCAATGTCCTCACATTCATTCTACTAAGTAGATTTCTGGAGTTAATCTAGTCCCATTTCACAGAATAGGAAAAAGAGGTCCCTGAGGTAAAATATTAAGGCACATGGGTCATATATAGCAGCACCTTGGACAGTAAGCCTGGTACTCTGTTTTTGTTTTGGGTTTTTATTTTTTTAGTTTTTGCAAGGCAATGGGGGTAAGTGACTTGCCCAAGGTCACACAACTAGGTAATTATTGTATCTGAGGTTGGATTTGAACTCAGGTCCTCCGGACTCCAGGACCGATACTCTTATCTACTGCACCACCTAACTGCCCCAAGCCTAGTACTCTTGTTGCTTCCCTTGGGAGATTGCTTGAGTTTGCAGCACCTCTACTGGTCAAATATCCCTCCAATGAGCAGTACAAAGAGATCTGGATTTAAATTCTAGTCCTGCCACTGACAATTTGGGTAATCACTACTGAGTCCTGGCTCCTCTTTGGGTCTCACTAAGGGTGTTATTCTAGATAATTTTCAATTTCTTTTCCAGTTTTAAATACCATGACTTAACTGTCCTTCGCTAGATTTTATAAAGAGGAGCATGCAGGCAGCCCCCTATTTGAGGGAAGACCTGTGTTCCCTGCTATGACTGCAGGAAAGTTCCTAAATCTGTACAGTCAGGTCCTGAAGTTACTTCCCTAATTCCTCTAGGAAGACACACAGACCCATTGTCTTGTTGCAGAACTATTTAGAAGCCAGAGGGGCTCAGAACCTTACTATTAAGAAGTGGGCAGCTAGCTAGGTGGAATCAGGACTCTAGAATCAGGAGGACCTGAGTTTTAATGTGACCATAGACACTTGCCATCTGGTAGCTGTGTAACTTTGAGCAAGTCACTTAATCCTGACTGACTCAAATCCAGGGTCATCTCCACTTGTCCTGATTCATATTTGGCCACTGAACACAGGTGGCTCTGGAGGAGAAAATGAGGGGTGACTTAACACAGCACTCCTCACTCAAATTCATTTCACTTGTATGGGATGGTATCATCTCCCTGAAGTCATGGTCTTCTTCGAGTATGAAGGACAAACAACTATGGTGGAAAATACCCCCAAGAAAGAGTCAGAAGCCCTAGCTTTGAATCCTTGCTGGGTCTTCTTCCTAGCTGTGTGATCTTGGACAAATTGCTTTCTGAACCTCAGTTTTGTCATCTGTAAAATGAACATAATCACAGGGCCATCATCAAAAAAAACATTGTGTAAACCTTAAGCCATGAGACTGGCATGGAGCCAAAAAGAGGCTTATATGAGAACTCAGCTCCACTTAATACACACACACACACACACACACACACACACATACTTGTAAATTCTCTATGCCATTCAGACGATCGTGGTTGGCCATGGAAGAGATATGAAGTTTAGAACAGTCCCTGCCCTCATGAAACTTACAGTCTAGTAGAGTGTGAAAGTTTTCAATGGCTCACTTCACTTACAGTCTCAGCTTTTTGATTTAGTAGTCCTTGACAAGGGGATCTTGGTCTACTCTTTGGGCATCCTCAAGGAAGGGGATCACTGCATAAGTTGTCTCTCCACTAGAGTCCTCTCTGCAATAACCCAGCCAAGTGGCCATCCAGATTTGCATGAAGCTCTCTGAAGAGGAGGGATGCACCAGCTCCTGAGGCATCCCATGTACTGTGGTTTACAGTACATTGGAAGGATATTTTTTGTACCATCAAGTCAAAACCTTCCTCTCTGTACCTTCTGCCTTTGGAGTTAGTCCTATACTCTGCAGACAAGAAGTACGAGTCTATTTTCTTTCTTATATAGACAATCTTTCTTGGGGCCGTTTGGTGGTACAGTGGATAAACTGCCAGGCTTGGAGTCAGGAAGATATGAATTCAAATCTGGCCTCAAAAACCTACTAACTATGATCCTGGGCAAGTTACTTCACCCTGTTTGCCCAGTTCCTTCATCTGCAGAATGAACTGCAAACAGAAAAGGCAAACCTCTCCTGTACCGTTGCCAAGAAAGCCTCAAATGAGGTCATGAAGATTTGGACACAAAGCAACTGAGTAACAGCAACCTTCAAATAGTGGCAGACAGTCTCTGTCCATTTCTAAGTCTTCTCTGCCACAGGTTTGACCTCCCCATTTTCTTCACATCATCCTTGCAAGTCACGGATTCAAGACGTTTCAAGGTGCCAGTCACCCTCCTGTGGACACTCAAACTTATCACTGTCCTTCCTAAACTATGGTGGCTCAAACTAATCACAAGACTCCAGATGCTGCCTGATCAGGAAAGCAGACACCTCCTTAGTCCTTCAAATAACTGATGCAATCCTCGAAGGAGCTTCTAATGATTACCGAGGTGCGTTGTTAGCGGAGTTTATGGTCCACCCAAAAGCCCAGAGCTATTTCAGACAAAAGATTACACCTCCACACCCTTACCCTCCAAACTAGGCATCTCATAGATATTTTTGTACGTAGCAGCTGGGCAATCAGCACCCTGTCTTTATTGTGCTTTGATTCCTATTTGAGGTCTTTTTCTCCCTAGCTGGATTGTAAGCAACTTGAGAATAGGTGACATGGTCTGCACATAGCTTCTGAGGTCTCCCAGTTGTAATACAATATGAAATATTAGAAGGTTAGAGATGAAAGTAACTTTAAGTCATCTAACCTGGTCCCATCATTTTAGAGGGGAGGAACCTGAAGTCTATATAAGGGAAGTGACTTGTCCAAAGTCATACAGCTAATTAGGGAGAAACGTCAGTTCTAGACTCCAGGTCTTGAGGCAGTATGGCACTGTGGGCAGGGGAGTGAATCTAGAGTTAGAGGAGTTTAAATCCTAGCATGTGACTTTCGGTGAGGCAATTTCTCTCTCAGTTTCCTTGCCTGTCAAATGAGGGAGTTAAACTCTATAGCCTTTGAACAATGAATCTAGGTTCCTATGATTCTGATATCTAATCCAATGCTAAAAGTCCTTTGACCATTCACAGGATATTCAGTCCAGAACTAGAATATCGTCCCCTATATCCTCTATCTCATTATTATTTTCAAAGGTTATTAGTGAACATAGGTTGATTTCCTCCAAATTCATGCTTGGAGAAGGATTAGGACGGATGGCTTTAAGGTCCTTCCAAGCAAGAGTCTATTTATGATATTATCTTAAGTTCCTCCCAGTTCTGACATCCTGTGTTCTAAGAACCCTCCTAGCTCTGACATTTTTGTTCTAAGGGTCCTCCCAGCTTTGAATTTCTGTGTCCTAAGGACCCCTTTAGCTCTGACATTCTGTGTTCTTAGGACCTTTCTGCTCTCACATTCTATGTTCTAAGGTCGCCTGCAGCTCTGACATTTTGTGTTCTAAGACCCCCTCCCAGTGCCAATATTCTATGTCTCTAGGTCCTTCCCAGCTCAAATATTTTATCATTTATTCAAAATTTGATGTTTTTATATACCTGTCTTGGAAACCTAGAAGTTTCCCCTTTTGAATCCCAATCGTAAGGGATTATACCATGCTCAGCTGATGCCCATATGGTTATAACATGTCAGGGCCAGATTAATCTGAGCAATGAAAATAAAATAATCTTTAATAACAATACTAATCGCCAACCCTGGGGGATGTGAGAGATCTGGATGCTGAGGTCGGGGACTAATCGACAGAGACAGATGGTGTGTCTCTGGGCCAATGCCAAGCTGGCCCTGTCTGAGGAAGGGCTGGGCTGGGGAAGCCATGGGGGCCTTGGGGCCTTCCGGCAGAGGGCCAGCTGAGGGGCTTTGCCCAGTAGAGTGCACCTCCACCCCCACCTGCCTGGCAAGGTGCCATTTCCCATTCTTTCCCTGTCCCCAGACCTGCTGGTCACACCAGCAGCTGCTTAGAGACCAGGCCCCCCTCTGTTCTCCTATTCAAACAGCTTTAGATTTGACAAATAAGGTGTCCGGCTGTGGATGGCCAAAGGAAATTAATTCTAAATCAGATTTTAAACACAGTCAGGAAGGCCAAAGAACTCGTCTTTCATTCTCTCTCCCCCCTCCTACCCCGCCTAGAAATGAGTCTTTGATATTTATAGAAAGATGATTAGGGCCGTGGAGGGTGATTTATATCTTCCATCCGGGTGACAGAAGGGAAGGGAAGCCGGTCTCCAGGTTTGGGGATACTGTTTGCTTCCCTGGCACCTCTCCCAGCATCCTCCCCATCCCAGAGTAAAAAGCGTAAGGGACAGGGGTGGGGAAAGATTGTCCCTCCATTCCAGGATGCTGAATGGGAGTCAGGAGATTCATGTATAAGACCCTCCCACTCCTCCCCCCTTCCCCTCCCCTTCTGTGTGACCTTGACCAAGTCACCCAACTTTTCTGGGCCTCAGGTATCTGCTTTGTAGGAGCCCCCTAAGACCCCTTCCAGCTCAAAGTCTATAGGCTCTTACTAGTTTGACTCACATGCTTGGGTTGTCCACTTAAGTCCTCTGGGCCTCGGTTGACCACGAGGCAATTTCCAAGGAAGTTCTGAGTTCTTTACCTGTCATACCACTCAAGTAAATGAGTTCAGAGACATTAGCTTTGGGAAGATGAGGTAGCCCAAGCCCTTCACTTGAAAGAGAAGAAGATTCATCCCAAGAGAAGGGAAGGGAAGACCATGGTCACACTGGAAGTGAGTAGCATAGTTCAGGTCTAAATGAAGCTGGGCCCAGGGCTTGGGGTCTTTCTCTTTGCTGTCCTTCAGGAAGGCTGACAAATTCAGGAACAAGAGAATTGAGAAGCTAGATCTCAGCACTAGTCAGGGGTGGGAGAAAGAGGACACCGGGTGGTGGTCTAGTCTGCTCTGCCCAGAGGGGCCCTCTGCCTTCTCCCTCCCAACTCCCCCTCCTCTTCTCTTTCTGTGCCTCTGCTCTATGGGAAGGGTGGAGGGTAGCTGAAGGAAGCTTCCTCCAGGGAACTTGGGAAATGGAACAGTCTTCTGGCTGCTCAAACAGTGATAAGGGGCCTGGCGGGCTTGGTAGCTAACTTTCCCTGGGAACCTCTGCTTCTCATGGTTCTGTTTGCTCAGAACAGTGTTACTAAGGGAGGAGGAGACAGAGCAGACAAGGCAAGGAGACAGGGTAGAGAAGGGTAGGAGAGAAGGGCAGGCTCGAAAAAGACTGTAGAGGTCATTGAGTTCACTGCTGAGAGAGAGAGAGAGAGAGAGAGAGAGAGAGAGAGAGAGAGAGAGAGAGAGAGAGAGCCATACAAAGAGAAAAAGAGACAGAGAAACAGAGACAGAGATACAGAGACAAAGAGACAGAGACAGAAACAGAGATAGAGATAGAGAGACAGAGATGGAGACAAAGAGAGAAAGACAGAAGTAGATTAATGGATAGACAGGTGGCTAGATAAACAGAGAGAAACATAGATACAGAAAAAGAGACATACACATAGACTGACAGGTAGCTAGATAGAAAGATGGATGATTGATAGACATAGGTGGTTAGGGGGGAGGATGAGGAGAAAGAAGAAAAGTAGGAGAAGAAAGAGGAAGAGAAAATAAGAACAAAAAAGAAAAGGAAGAAGAAAAAGAAGAGGAGGAAGATGAAGAAGGAGGAGGAAGAAGAAGAGGAAGAGGAAGAAGAGGAGAATAAAAAGGAGAAAGAGGGAGAGAAGACCTCCCCAGAGGACCTTATGCAAAACCTGTAGTGAAGAGGGATGGGGTATTGAAGATGACCCAACAGCAGAGACTGAGAAGGAATAGTCAGAGTAGTAGGAGGGGAACCAAGACAAAGCAATTTATGGAAAATCAGGGAGGTCTGACTATCCAGAGGGAGAGGTTTGGAACAGAATTAGATGCTACAGAGAGATCAAAGATGAGGACTGAGCAATTTCCAATTTCTCTCACTGATATGTGGCTCCTTGTCCTCTCTCTATTGGACTGTGAGCTCCTTCACAGCAGGATCTTTGCATTCCCAGAGTCTAGTGCAGGGCTTAGCCCACAGCAGGCACTAATTAAACATTGGTTGAATCAAAATGAAGTGAATTAAAGTATGTGGTATTGTGATCTGGGGCAGATAGGTCAAGATCCAAGAGTATATCTGATGGGATCAACTGGGGACTCAGGATGTAAGGAATGCCCAGGTACCTGGGTTTATTTCCTGACCAGGGGGCAATGCCACTGTATTCATCCTTATGGGGCTTCCTTTCTGTGTATCTCCCCTTGTGCTACCCAAAAGGCTACCTGGTTTTTCTTTGTGTAGACACTTCTAGTGGATTCTTTTCAGTTGTATCACAGGCACACTTACTCACAGGTGCAGATACACACACACACACACACACACACACAGACACAGAGAGAGAGAGAGAGAGAGAGAGAGAGAGAGAGAGAGAGTTAAAAGCTACTACATCTATCCATTGAGTCCTGTGAGGGGAACTTTGCCCTGTTGTCCTCCCCCCAGTCAACTCAAATTTCTCAAGTGGGAAGGGAGGGGAGAGGGCCTGGTTGTCACTTGGAAAATTTGGGCATCATGTAGAATGCCAACTCCTTGAGAACAGGGACTTGTATCTTTGTATCCATCATATCTATCAGAGGGTCTTGTATGTGGGAGTTAGTGTTGAATATTGGTTGAGCAATTGGGAATGAGGGGAGTCAGGGCAGCTGAACTTTCAGTATGACCCCATCTGCCTCCCCTCTAGACTCTCTGATTGCTTTCACAAGGCCACAGCAGAGCAAGGACCATGCATACCTTAGTGTGAGAAGAGTGCCTTTCTCTTCAAGGTTTCTTTGTATTTGATTTGTGTATGTCTAATACACAAATTAGATTATGTGAATGTCTAATACACAACCGTCATTTTTTATGAGAGGCAACATGGAATGGATGACGGTAGAACAGAATGGATTGAGAACCACCCCCAAAGCCAAAAAGACTTGGATTCAAGGGCAGCTAGGTGGCACTGTGGATGGAGTACCAATCCTGGAATCAGGAGGATCTGAGTGCAAATCAGACCTCAGACACTTGATATTTACTAGCTGTGTGACCTTGGGTGAGTCACTTAACTCCATTGCCTTGCGAAAACAAATACAAGACAAACAAAAACAACAAAAGAACAGGTTCAAATCTTTACTTCTAAGACCTGATGGTCATGTGATGGCCAATAGTTCATAGTGTCTAAGACTATAAATTATTCTCTTGCCTTGGTGGAAAGAATTTTCTCATTCTGGACTTCTCTAAGAAAATGAAATCGTAGGAATGGTCCTTACATGCTGTAAATGTCCTAAATATGAATAGAGGTATAATAGGTAGTGGATATTATATATTATATTCTATATAGAGATAAAAATATATTATAATATATAATCTATGTAAAGAGAGGAAGTACATACACATATCTATATATGTATGCATATATAGATATGTGTATAACATATATGTGTATGTATGCTGTGACAAATATGTATATTACAATATACACCACCTATATAAGTCTACGTGGTCTCCCCTATTGGAATGTAAGTTTCTTGAGGGCAGGGACTGTTTTCTGTTTGTTTTCATATCCTCCACAGGCCCTGGTATATGGTAGGTGACTAATAAATAATTATTATTAAGTATATAATATATAGAAATTATAAATTAATCACTATTTGGAAAACATCATGAGTTTGGGATCAGAAGGCCCAGGTTTGAACCTCAGCTCTTTCAATACTTTGAGTTATCTCTTTCCTTCTTGGGGCCTCAGTATCCCCCTCTGTAAAATGACCTCAACAGATCTCTTCCTGCTCGAGGTTGGTCACTCACCCACACAGGCATCTTGGAGCTCCTCATAGCCGGCGCTACACACACACTTGCCGATGGGCACCAGCCATTCCCCCTCGGCGCTGCAGTACATCTTGGGGGTGTCCCGTTCCTCCGAGTGCCCCACACATTCCCCACGAACCTCCACGAGGGAGGAGGAGTCGGCCCCGGTCACAGCCTCTGAGAAGGCGGCCAGGTTGCGCACCATGGCAGGACACTTCTTGTAGTAGATGCGCAGGGAGAGGATGGCAATGCAGGCTCCAATGTCCTGGAAGGCCAGGTAGAAGCCCCGCTTGCTGAGAGGCCCCACACCCCGCACCTCTGTGTTGAGCTTGAGGCGCCGGACGCCCAGGTCAGCCCCAGTGAAGCTCTCATCGGCCGCGATGGTGTCTATCTTCACAAACTGGCTCTCCTGGGTGCTGGTGCCCAGGTCGCGGTCAGATTCCAGGTAGTAAAGGTTGAAGGTCTCCTTGCAGGTGCCCAGCACACCTGGCATACTATTACAGTCTCTCAGGGTAAACTTGATCTCGGCATAGACCCGGCGGGCACCATCACGTGGTACCCAGCTCGTCCGAAGCCAGTTATTCTGGTTGGGGCTCATGACGTTGCACACTTGGTAGGTGTGGATAGGGCTGAAAAACTCATCCACTTCATTGATAGAATCCCACTACAGGAGACGACCAGAGATGGATTGGTTAGGAACCAGCTCAGGGAAGGCATGGAGGAAGAAGGCACAACTGGTCTGTCAGCCAGAACTTTGGGTCACCCAATATGGTCACATTAGGGGGAAGAATATACAAATAGAAGGCGATTTCATATAACAGGTATTCATTATATTACCTTCCATGTCTAGCATTGGGATCTGTACTGGAAGGGACACAAAGAATAGAAACTTGATCCTGCCCTCAAGATGCTGACAGTCTAATGGGGGAAAGGAAAGTTGAGAATATGCACAAATAATTATAATATAATTGACATGTTATAGGAAAGTGTTAGATAATGTTTCAGGTTCTTTCTACCTCTGATATATTCTGTTCTAAGCTCCTCTTCCCACCTCTGCCATTTTGTGTTATAAAATTCCTCCTAACCTTGGCTTCCTATGTTCTAAGGACCCTCCCAGCTCTGACATTCTGGGTTCTAAGGACCCTCTCAGTTTTGACATCATGTGTTCTAAGGGTCTTCCCAGGCCTGACATCCTGTGTTCTAAGGCCACTCCCAGCTCTGATATTCTATTATCTAAGGCCCTTTTCATCTCTGATATTTTATGTTCTAATGGACCTTCCAGTTCTATGTTCTAAGGTTCCTTCCAGCTCTAATATTCATGGTCTAAGAGCCCTTCCAGTCCTACCATTCTCTGTTCGACTCCCATTCTCTAATCTGAGGCTTTTACAGAGGAGTCTTTTTTGAATTTCCAGGTTGCAAGGAAGGGTAAATTGCTTCACCTTCTAAGCTCTTTCAACAGGAATGTTATTCCTGGTCTCTGAATTGAATTGAAACTAGGCACAGATGAACAGTAAGCATAACTAGGGGGTGCAGTCAGGGTTGCTGCAAATACCAATCCCATCCTCTCCTGTCCCTGAGTGTGACCCTTCTGGGCAATAGGAAGTAACAATCCTTTCATCTGACCCAAGGAGAAAAAACTGCCACAAAGTCAGGTTGATGGGATGTGGGGCACCTGTTCCCCTCTGGTTGCCGCATTCCCAGGCAGTGATGCTTCTAGGGACAGCAGTACCTGGGCACAGTGTTGGCACCAGTGGGGCAGGCTGATGCATGCCTCGGTGCTGACAGAGCTGATTAATTTTTCTGGGTCTCTGGCAGGAGGCAGACAGGAAACAGCTGGCATATTATTTGGTACTCAATTAACTGTGACAATGGCTTTAACCCCAGAGCTACCAGGGAGAGTCCTAAAGACAGACTCATGGAACTTTAGAGTTGGGAGGGACTTTAGAATGTTCAATAATAGAACTTGAAGAGATCTTTGAGACAAGGGAATGTCTGCAAGTGAAATGCTAGAGCCTTGAAACAGAAGATGCTAGAAGATGGGAAGACTTTCACTCAAATCTGATCTCAGAGACTAACTAGCTGTGTGACCCTGAGTAAATCCACTAACCTCTCTGTTCCTCAGATTCCTCATCAGTAAAATGAGAAAAATAATATCCTCTACTTTAGAGGTTTGGTGTGAGAACTTTAAAATGTGATATTTGCAAAAGACTTGGCAAACCTTCAAACACTCTGTGAATTCTAGTAATCATCATCATCATCACTGGAAATGGAAAGGCTCTTAGGACACAGAAGGGTCAGAGCTGGGGGAAGAACTAAAAACACAGAATGTAAGAAATGGAAGGAACTTTAGAACTGAACATGTCAGAGCTGAGAGAGCCCTTGTAATACAGAATGTTAGAGCTGTACAGAATCTTAGAACAGAGGTGAAAGGGACCTTAAAATCTAGGATGTCAGAAATGAGAGTCCTTAGATCACAAAGAATGACAGAGCTGGGAGGGGACTTAAAACACAGAATGGCAGATTTAGGGGTGGGTGGGACTTAGAACACAGAATGTCAGAGATGGAAGAATCCTTAGAACACAGGATGTCAGAGCTGGGAGGGTCTTTGGAGCACAGGATGTCAAAACTGGGAGGGTCCTTAGAACCCAGAATGTTAGAGCTGGGAGGGCCCTCAGAACACAGGATATCAGAGCTGGGAGGGTCCTTATGCCAGATGTCAGAACTGGGAGGGTCCTTAGAACACAGGATGTCAGAGCTGGGATGACCCTTAGAACACAGATGTCAGAGCTGGGAGGGCCCTTAGACAGGATGTCAGAGCTGGAAGGAGCCTTAGAACATAGATTATCTAAGCTAGAAGGACCCTTAGAACACAGGATGTCAGAGCTGGGAAGGGTCTTTGGGATCATCGAGATGTGTGTTCTCTCAGTGTTGAGTTCTCCTAATACTCTGTCCTTGGCAGGTCAGTGTATTATGTCCCCTCAGAGAGAGCTGAGTCTTTCAGGGCAGAAATTTGATTTCATCTTTTTATCCCCTTCAGTAGCTGGCCCAGGTTCCTTGAACACAAATTCTGAATAAATATTTACTGAAATGTGGAGAAGGCACTCTGGGAAGCTTTTGAAATAATCCAGGTGAGAACTAATGAGGCCTAAACTGGGCTAGTGCTTGGGAAAGGAGGGGGATGAGAAAAAAAGCTTTGGGGGGAGGCAGGAATCACAGGGTCTGGTGACCCCTTAGGTTGAGGAGGAGGCAGGGAGTCTGTCAGGAGGGAGAAGAATCAGAGAGGACTCCATTTTCAAGTCTGGGCGACTATCTATCTTTAATAGAAACTGGCTAGTCAGGAAAAGCAGCTAATTTGTGGGCTCCCTTAGAGCTTGGGACATGCTGCATTTGAGATGCTAGACGGGCAGGGGGTGGCATTGTCTTGGCAAGCAGCAGGTGAACTTGAGGCGGGACTTTCAACCCCCGAAATAAAGAAGTGGGAACCACACAGAACTAAGAAATGAAGCCATGGGGGTGACTGAGAAGGCCCAGAGACATTAGGAAAAAGGACTAAATGAGGACAAAATTGGGTGGAGCACCCTGAGGGACTGAGTTCAAATCTTGGTTTTGCTATTTTGACTCCCTGTGTGACACCAAGCAAGTTATTGAACCCATCAAGGTCTTGTTGCCTTATGTAAAGCAAGTCCATCATTTTACAGGTAAAGAAACTGAGGGAGGGAAATATCTCACCCTAGATTCCACACAGTAAGAAAGTAGCATAGCTGGGGTTAGAACCCAGATCTTACTGATCTTGAGACCAGATCTTTATCCATACTGGGATAATTATTATTATAGTTATTATTATTATTATTAGAGTGATATTGTGGGGTAGGAAGTAGGCTACAATTCTCTTTCTGAGCTACAACCCTTTGGCTCACTCCTTCAGATAGAGTGCAAGCTGTCAATGGACCTCTTGAGGACCAAGATGGTGGGGAGGGTCCAGGTCCTGCCCACACCTGCCCGCTCACCCAACTATTTATCAAGAATTAGTGCTTATCACTCACCCCATGTGCTGGGTAGGTGAGCCATCCCCAGTCTCCATGGATGGTTGACGTGTCCAGTAAGTTCACTGCAAAATAAGAAAAAAGAGCCCTTCAAACCCCATCTAATTCTCCAGAATCATTATAGCCATCATGGCAAGATGATATCAACTTTGACCTTTCCCTTTCCTTTGTATCATTCTCTCAATTCGAATCCATTGACTCTTCCATTATATTTCTATCCCCAAAATCATAACCTGAGCTCAGACCTCTCATCTAGACTACTGGTCTCCCTGCTTCCAGCCTCTTCTCTCTAATACCCATCCACCACCCATTTGCTATAATAATCTCCCTTCAGGACAAGCATGACTACATTACTCCCCTACTCCAAAAATCTCAATGCCTCCCTATTGCCATTAAGATAACATACAAATTTCTGCCTTTCTAGTTTATGTTGAGATGACTTCCCCTTCATTCCTCTCCACATTCTATTCACAGTCAAACTGGTGCCCAAACTTCTTTCACCTCAACCCATTCACAAATCTTTGGTATCCAGACAGCATTATAGTCTCATTTTCCCCTCTTGGTAAATACATAAGACAACATTCAGGTACCACCTCCATTGTGGGCAAGCCTCCATTGAGCAATCAAATAGCAAGCATTTTATTGAATGCTTTCCATAGTGGAGGTACTAATCCGGGCACCAGAGGTCGAAAGTCAAAAGCGAAATAGTTCCTCCCCTTGAGAAGCTTACATCTATGATTTCCCCTCATATTTGTTAGTGTGCTCTCCTCAAATTTTCTTGAAGCACTTAGGATCTCTCCTCTGCCTCAGTACTTGGCGGTAATATCCATACATGTATCCCCTCAGTAGACTACAAGCCCCTTGAAGCCAGGGACAATTTCATTTGTTTTCTTGGATCATCAGACAGTAATGAAGTGACTAGCACAAAATGATTACTTAAGTAACAATTATTGAATTGAATTGAACTGAATTAAGTTGAATTAATTGTAATGGCCGCTTCCCAAGGTTGCTATGGAGATGAAACCTGTTTTTCAAGGTCTTGCTAAATCCCAACTGCTCAAGAAGGCCTTCTCTTCTTACGCCATCTCCAATCTCTGCATCCCTGCAATGCTGGCTGTCTGCCGGGGGACACTCTGGTGTCCCCTACCACATGCTCACCTCTACTCCAGTTATCTGATTCTATCTTTTCTTTTCCCTGAGAGACCAAGTGCTCCTTAAGACAAGAACTCTTCCATCTTCCTGGAAATCCTGCCATATTTCTCTCCAAATTTCCATGTCACAGTCTGTGCTTTACTTTACTAAAGAAAGGGTCCGAGACATTCATCTTTCATCTCCATCAAGATTTCCTTCCTTTCTCTGAGCATTCTGGGAAGAATCTTGGACACTGTTGTGCTTTATACTTAGCAGGCACTAAAGAAATATTTGTTGAATTAATGAATTGATATACTAGGCATTCACTGAGGACCAAATTAATAATGCAAATGACTGAAATTTATGTAGAAATTTATGGTTTAAAGGCATGGTACATCTCCAGAAAGAAAACTGATGACTCCTCATGTAGACTGAAGTAGTTTTTTCAATTTTATTTTTCTTATTTTTGGGGGGGGGCATCATGACTAATGTGTTCATATGTATCATGGATATCATTTTTCTTGCCTTCTCAATGGGTAGAGGAGGTAGAGGGAGTAAATTTGGAGCTGAAAATAATTTCTTTTAAAAAATGTAGTTTATAAAAGAAAGGAAACTCCCTCTCCCAGTGCAGGTAAATATCTTCAGATATTTAAAGTCTTAAGAGATGTCTAGAGAATTTAAGGTTAAATGACTTTTCTGGGACCACACAACCAGCATGTATCTAAGAACCTGATGCAGACCTGGATGGTTTCAAGCCCAGATCTCTAGCCACTACACCATATTCTTTCTGCATGTAAGATCCCTGGGGTCCAAGACCATCTCATCTTTGTTTTTGAATCCTCAGAGTCTGCCACAATATCTGGTACATTATTATTCAGTTGAGTCTGACTCTTAGAGACCCCTTAGCAAAGATACTGGAGTGGTTTGCCATTTCCTTCTCCAGTCCATTTTAAAGACAAGGACACTGAAGTTCAATATCACAGCATGGGGCGATGGTATAAGCACGAGAAGACAAAGGACCTGTATTTGAATTCCAATTCTGCCCTTATTAGCTGTGTGAACTTGAGGGAGTCCTTCTCCACTTTGATCCTCAGTTTCTTTGTTTGTAAAATGAGAGGATTGAGATAGATTACCTCTAAAACCCTTTCTAGACATTTTATGAATCTATAAGAAGCCCAAGTTCACCCAGCTAGTAACCAGTACAAATGAGACTGGAACCCAGGTCTTCCACTTTGGCTTTAAAACTCTAGTATTTTTTTTACCTCACTGATTTTGTGAAGGGTGAATCAGAAGGTATTATAAAAGCTAGTCTTGTAGCACTATTCAGCCCCCTGAAGTCTAGGGGGTGTGTTTCTATGTGTCTGGGTCTGGAGAGAGGAAGGCGGGCCATAGCAGGCTCTCTTCCATCCTTCATAGCTCAGGAAAGAAGGGCAGGGTTGACAGGTTGTGATTTATGGAGGGTTTTATTTAGTTCACTCACTTTCTGGCTCCTGACCTTTTCCCAGCTCAGCCACCTATTACCCCTCACCTGATTGCTCTTTCCCCAGCTCTCTGCCCTTGTTGGCTCTCCTCAGTCAATATGCTCCCTCTCAACTAGAGACATGGTGGAATGGACTGAAGATGTTGACAGAGGGAACCTGGAACCCTGTACTCTAGTTCCAGATCTGGCAATAAATGAACTGTATGATCTGGAACAAGCCATCTCTGTTTTTCTGGACCTCTGTTTCTTCTTGTGGAGAATGAGGGACTTGAATGAGTCCTGAAGACCCTTCTGGCTCTGACATTCACAGATTCCTCTCTGATCTAATATTCTACATTCCAAAGGTTCTTCAAATCCTGCCTTCTCTATTCTAAGGGTCCTCCCAACTCTGCCATTCTGGGTTCTAAGGTTCCTCCTAGTTCTAACATTATAAGTTCTAAGAGCCCTCCCAGCTCTGACATTCTAAGTTCTAATGTCCCTTCCAGTTCCAACACTATGTCCTAAGGTTTCTCCCAGCTCTGATTTTCTGTGTTCTAAGGCCTCTCTCATATCAATGTTGTTCTGTTCTCCCTACCTCTATTTTCCATGTTTTTAATTCTCCCCTCTATGTCCTTTCTCTTTGTCTAGGACACCTCTAGAAAGACCATCTATCCCTGCTTCTCTTTAGAGGCCCAGAATCTTCTTCTTCCTACTTCTATTCCCAGCTAGGTTCACCTCCATGTGGCTCCTTTCCTTGAATCACATCAGGTTAATGTTCCTGCCAGATGAAGGTCCCAACAAAGCATTCTCCTTCCACCTTTGCCCCTCGGCTCTTGTTTGGCTGTGGAATCAGCCCTGGAATTTTCCTAGAAGTCAGCCTCTAGGTGTGTAAAATGGACAGAAAGACTGTGGACATCTGGATGTCATCATTAACATGTACCCAGGAGTTATATAGCATTAGGCAGGTTTCCCTCCCTTGGTGATCCCTTTCCTCCCTGACTCACCACCCATTCATAGAGCCCCTGAAGCTCCAGTTGGGGCCTGGGGCTGGAGAGACAGAATCAGGAAAGCAAAGGAGAGAAAGGAGAGAGTTCTAGTAGGACCCTAAAGGAAAAGACCCTAAAGGAAATCCTCCTTTGGTTTGTCTTTCTCTCCCTCCTCTTCCCTCTCTTCTCCCTCCTCCCCAGCAGGCCTCCTGAAGGAGGCAGAGAAAGAAGCTCACTCCTCCTCCTCCCTCTCCACCAGCGTGGGAAAAACTGGGTCAGCCAGTGGGTTAGCAATCTCTCTTCTCTGGCTAGCCTGATGGGTGGGGGAGGAAAAAAGGGGGGCCTGCAGGTCGCATTGCAGCTTTCCCCCCATCCCAGGGGCTAGGTCCTAGTAGGAAGGAGAGAGAAAAGGGAAGTAACCATCTTCACCAGGCCTTCCTTGGAGTCTTAGGCCAAGAGTCATCAGGAGGGCAAGACCCTCTCTTTTCCATCTGCCTCTATCTTCCTTCCAATGCAGTTTACTCCCCATGGCAAAATCTAGCACTATTGTTCTCTCTCTTCTCTCCAAATACAACTGGTTATAAAGCATGTACTGTTAGAATTGGGAGGAAGCCTGTCACAGGAGAGTTGGGAGGTTCTGGAGGCCAAAGAATGGCAGAGCTAGAAGAGCCCTGAGAACATAAAATCAGATTTAGGCGGGCTCTTAGAACATAGAGTTTGAGAGTTGGGAGGGGCTTTTAGAACATGCATTGTCAGAGCTTGGAGGGCCCTTAGAATATAGGATATCAGAGCTGGGAGGGGTCCTAGAACATAGAATGTCAGAGCTGGGAAGATCTTTGGAACACAGGATGTTAGAGCAGGGAGGAAGCTTAGAATACAGGATTTCAGAGCTGGGAGAGGTCTTAGAACACAGAATGTCAGAGTTGGGAGGGTCCACGGAACACACAATATCAGAACTGGGAGGACCCTCAGAATACAGGGTGCCAGTTGGGACGGACCTTAGAAGATAGAATGCCAAAACTGGGAGGGACTTTACAAAAAGAATGTCAGCAATAGAAGAGGCTATAGAAAAGAGAATGTCAGTTAGGAGGGACCCTAGAGTATTAAAAAGTACAACTGGAAAGTATCTTGAAACAAAAAAACACATTAGAGTTGGCAGGGAATTTTGTAAGTATCTCATCCAGATATTTTATTCTACACATGGGGACCTTAAGACAGTACCTTACTTAGGCTCAACCCATTGAAGAGATATGGTTCTGTAACAAATGGAAAGATGACCAGATACAATGTAGATGGAAAGAAAAAAACAAACAAACAAGTCTGGTTTCTGTATTAGTCTCACTTAGTCTTGGGTACAGAGTGTACATGATACTGCATATGCCTTCAGATTCAGTCACTGTGCTGGTAAGTTTGGCTTAATAACTTTATTTCAATTCTCCCCCCCCCCGCCTTTAATTCTATGTTTCAAGGGATTATTATCTAAGGAGGGAAGAGAGGATGGAAATATTTGGAAATGAAGACAAGGAAAAAAATGAGATACTAATTTTTTTTAAAGAACTGAGTTTGAAGGGTAGCTAGGTGGTGCAGTGGATAAAGCATCCTGTAGTCAGGAGGACTTGAGTACAAATTTGACCTCAGACACTTAATTGCCTGGTTGTGACCTTGGGCACGTCACTTAACCCCATTGCCTTAAATAAATAAATAAATAAATAAATAAATAAATAAATAAATAAATAAAATTTTTTAAAAAAGGAACTGAGTTTGCAGTTAGAGAATCTGAATTTTAATCCCAGTTTTATTACAAACTAGTTGTGAAGCCCTGGTGAAAACTGGGAATCTCTCAAGGTCTCACTCTTCGCATCTGTAAAATGTAATGGATAATTCAGATAGGGGGGTTAAACTGCAGTTTTTGGACCCTACAGAGGGGTGGATAAATTTCAAGGGGTTGATGAATTTGGATGGGGAAAATTTATACTTTTAATTCAATAGAATTCATTTTCTTTGAATCCTATGAATTATATTTTTATACAGTTAAAACCATTATTGTGAGGAGATATACAAAAGGGTCATGACACCAGAGAGGTTAAGAATCTCTGGTTGGCTTCTGGAGAGCTATTTGGAACTATGCCCAAAGGGCAACAAAAACGTGCATACCCTTTGACCCAGCAATACCACTACTGGGTCTATACCCTGAAGTGATGAGGAAAAAGGGTAAAAACATTACTTGTACAAAAATATTTATAGGAGCCCTGTTTGTGGTGGCGAAGAATTGGAAATCCAGTAAATGCCCTTCAATTGGGGAATGGCTTAGCAAACTGTGGTATATGTATGTCATGGAACACTATTGTTCTATTAGAAACCAGGAGGGATGGGATTTCAGGGAAACCTGGAGGGATTTGCATGAACTGATGCTGAGTGAGATGAGCAGAACCAGAAAAACACTGTACACCCTTAACAGCAACATGGGAGTGATGTTCAACCTTGAAGGACTTGCTCATTCCATCAGCGCAACAATTGGGAACAATTTTTGGCTGTCTGCAAAGGAGAGTACCATCTGTATCCAGATAAGGAGCTGTGGAGTTTGAACAAAGTACAAGGACTATTCCCTTTAATTTGGAAAAAAAAAAAACCAGAAGTCTTATGGTTTGATCTGGTTACCTCTGAGAATTCTGTTCTCTTTAAGGATATGATTTCTCTCTCATCACACCCAATTTGGATCGAGGTACAACATGGAAACAAAGTAAAGACTGACAGAGTGCTATCTGTGGGGTGGGGGTGGGGGGGAGGGAAGCAAGATTGGGGGGAAACTGTAAAACTCAAATAATATCTTTAATAAAAATTTAAAAAATTAGCATTAATTTAATCAACTTAATAATAAAATTAAACTTATGCATGAAACCAAAAAAAAAAAAAAGAATCTCTGGTTGGATTGAGTTCCAAGAAGAATTCCAAGGTCATTTCCCTCTTAGAAGGTAAATTCCCCAAGGGCAGGGATTATCTTATATTTGTATTTGTATCCTAAAGTAAGTGTTTAATAAATCCTTCAGCACTTGGTAAACAGTAAATTTGCTTTGGCACTTAGCAAACAGTAAGTAGTTAATAGATGCTTTGGTGTTTGGCAAATAGTAAGTGCTCAATAAATACTTCCGTGTTTGGCAAATGGTAAATGTTTAATAGATACCCATCATTCATACATTTGTTCATTCCTTCCCTCATTCCAGTTCTCAATCCTATCTTCATGGATAAATGGCAAAACTGGGACCCTGGAATTATGGGATTTTTAGATTGTCCATTGCATTAAATATAAACCTTTCAAGATCCGCTATAAACTTGGTCCTAGCATTTCTTTAATGGCATAATGAGAATCCCTGTACCATTTTTTGGAATTAATTTTTATTGATATCTTTTGTTAAGCCATCCACATTTCACAATGTTTCCACCTTCCCTCCCCCTCCAGAAGGCCACCTTAGTATAATGGATTGACTTTTGAAAGTCCAGTCCCTACCTAATCACAGAAAGTAAACTTATGACAAAAAATACTAAAGATGCGATGGGGTGGGCCAGGAACCATGTCAGCAAACCTAACCAACAGACAGAAAAAAATCAGACATTGTGTTCCCCCCACACATAGCCCCTCCATGATGCAAAAGAAGGGTTTAGGGAATAGGAGAGGTGTCTTCTCCAAGGTTTTTGGAATAATTCCTATTTTTTAATAAGATTTTACTGTTTTTAAGGCACTTTCTTCATGATAAAACAACTGGAAGTAAGGTGCACAAATGTTTTCACATTTATTATTTTCCTCAAAAGGAAACTGAGGCATGGAGAATTTAATTGATTTATTTTGGGTCAGAGAGCTAAAGTATCAAATATATATTTATGTCTTTATAATAGTGCTGATATATTGAAATATATAATTCTGATACTATTATTACTAATAAAAAAATCTAATGAGTTACAACACTTCATAAAGTGTTTTGCCACTCTTAAAATTTATATAAATACTAGCTATTATATAATTATTATAACTATATTATAATTATTATAACTATTAAACACATATTTTGCAATAACATAAAGACAATGTTATAATGTATTGCTGTATTATCCTTACAATGATAATAATATTATTATAATAACTAGCATTTATAGAGACCTTTAAGGTTAACAAAGGACCATGCCTGTTATTTCATTTGATCCTCACAAAAGGTATTATTATCCTAATTTCACAGAAGAGGAATATGAGGTTGGAAAAGTTTAAGCAATTTGCTCAGAATTAAGGAAGACTGATGTTTGTAGGACAGGATTAGAACTCAGGACCTCCCCATTCTAAGTTCAGCACTATCCAGTGGGTCACTTATCTGTCTTCTATTCAACAGTGGGTACCACAGGATCCCTCATCAGTGAGGGAGCTGCACTCTATGAGGAAGGCAGAACTGAAGCAACTCAAAGGAGATGTGACATCCGTAAGTTTAGAGTACCCCAAGTGTGACATGGACTATTGGTCCCCAACCTGTGGTGGGAGCATTCCCAGCTCATATTGGTCTGATGAATCACAGTAGGACATGCTGTAATTTGTCTCAAACATAATGATGTCATTTTGGTCTTCTTCAATAATGAAAGACAAGAACCATAACCACAGGATCAGACGCTTGTAGGAAGGTGGAACCACAGAGGCAATATTATATAGTCCAACTATATATATTCTGTGTTCTAATGTCCCTCCCAGCTCTGATATTCTCTACTCTAAAGACCCTCCCAGCTCTGACATCTTGGGTTCTAAGGTCCCCTCCCAATATATATATAGTCCAACCTACTTGTATTACAAATAAAACTGAGGCCCTTGGTGGTTAAGTAGCTGGCATGGAAGTACAGTAGTAGTCACAGTTGGAGGTGACAGCTGAACCCAAACTTAACACTAGAGCAGCTGTGCTTTCTAGGATACTGAAACTGTCCTCAATTCCTGTCTGGCTGATTTTCCAGATATTCCCCTCTCCTACTTCCTCACCTTTGCTCAAGCTGGGGTCTCCACAGGTCATGCCTTCCATCATCCTTTCTACCCATTTAGCAGTTTCAAAGCCTTCTGTAAAGTGCTGGCTCAGATCCCACTAATGACTCTTCCACTCCTTGAGTATTTTGCCAGTTCACAGGCTAGGAGGAATTTGTATTTTTCAGAGCTGGCCACAGTGGAAATGCTTGAATAAATAGAAATAAAAATAACAATCTCACACTGATCTGAATATAGGTTGCCCCTACTGGATTCACCATGTGATCTGCATTCTCCAAATGTGTTTGGTTGGTTCAGAGGATATCTGATCCTAGATTTAAAGCAGGAAGGGACCTTACAGGTCACTTAGTCCAACCTTCTTATTTTACAGATTAGGAGATTATGGATCTGAGAAGGGAAGTGACCGGAAGAAGGTCACACTGCTTGTAGAGGGAAAATCTGGAATTTGAAAACTGAAGTCCAACATTTGTTGGGGAGGCTGATTATCCAAGGTGAAATGAGTCTTCCACCAACTTCTCTTTTCCCATCAAGAAAATGGGGTGTGATTTATTCACCAGTACCTCAAATCAAAAATTGTAGGTTTCATGAATTTAGAGCTGGAAATGATCTTTGGGCCACCTAGTTTAACTCCCCCATTTTTCAGGGGGGGAGAAAGTGAGGTCCAAAGAGGTAGCTGGTGGTCCCACAAATAGACCCTCTCCCTCTAACCAAGGCTGTATATACCTTCTTTCCATTCATAGTTGTTTCAATGTTTCAATACACTGAAAACTCTTTGAGAAAAGGATTGTCTTTTGTCCCTCTTTGCACCCGGAAGTCTTAGAACAGTATCTAGCATCTAGTAGGTGGTGACTGACTGACTAGAATAACTCAGAACTAAAAATGTAATCTTGATCCCAACTATCCAGCTATTTCAGTAAAAATCAAGCTATTTTGTGTAATTATTTTTCAGTCTTTATATATAGCATATATACATATGAATGTCTATATGCACAAACATATTTTCATTTGCTCTCTTCTTTTCAGAAATTTTATCTTTGGGATATGGCCTATGTTTAGGAGTATTCTCGGGAATAGATCAATATGGAGCTCCTCTTCCTACTCTTCTCTTTTTCCTTCTCTTCATTCTGTCCCCTCTTTCTTCTCTCTCCTCTCCTCCCTTCTCTCTCCCTTCCCTTAATTGACCTTCCTCTAGAGTCCCTTCCAAGCTCCTCCCTTCTCTTCAACTCCATCTTTCTCACCACCCACCTTTCTGCTTTTCTCCCTTCCTGGCCAGCCCGCTCTCTCTCTCTCCTCAACACTGGAGCGCTCCACCACCACCGCCACTCCTTCTCTGTCCTCTTCCTTCCCTTGTCTTCTCCCCTGCTCTCTCTCTTTCCATCTCCCTCCCTCCACCCTTCCCCTTGAATACTAAGTGCCACTTAGATGACAGAATCAGAATCCAGAAAGATTTCCACAGACTAGAACAATTTGAATCTAATAAGATGAAATTGAATAGGGATAAATGTGAAGCCACACACTTAGGTTTTAAAAAGAATCAGCCCCACAAGTAGAATGTGGGGTATGCTTAGAGGGGCTCTAGACGAGAAATTAATCCGGTGACAAAGATCTGCCAGTCTTAGTGAACTGCAAGCCGAATGTAGGGCAACAGAAAAAACTCGAAAGAAACAAAAACAAACAAAAAAATGCATGCCAGAATGAGGCAGTGGGTAGCCCTGCTGTTCTCGTGCCTGAGTACTGTGTCCAGATTCCAGCAGCCTGTTTTGGGGAAGGTCATCAATAAGCTGGAACCCCCCCAGTGAGAGAAGAAGTAGCCTGGTAAGAGATAAGCTGGACCTGGCCTTGGAGATCATGATTCACAAGGACTGGTAGAAGGAATCCAGGATGTTTCACCTGGATGAAAAACAACTTATCGGGCAACATGATAGCTGACTTCAAGTATTTGAAGGGCTGTCATGAGAGAGAGGGATTAGCCATGCTCTGCTTGGCCCCAGGGGTAGCACTGGAAGGGAGAGGTGGCAGAAGCAGAGAGGCTGATTCCAGCCAGAGTGGGCTAAGTCTGGCTAGCAATTAGAGCTGTCCAAAAGTGAAGGGGCTACTCTGCAGGGAGGGAGTTCTCTATCATTAGAAGTCTTCAAACAGGAGATGGGTGTCCACTTGTCCTGATGACAAAGATAGGATTCCTATTCAGGTATGATGAGATTTAGATGGATCTCTGTCATCCCTCTCAAATCTGAGATTCTGTGATTAGAGTGGGTAGGGACTTGAGAGGGTAAAATGCCAGCATAGAGAATGTCAGAGTTGAGGGGCTCTTGAGAGATAGAATGGCATATCTGGGAGGGTACTTTAGACATTGAATGTCATATCTGGGAGGGGACCTTAGAACCCAGGATGTCAGAGCTGGGAGGGTCTTTAGAGTAGAGAATATCAGAGCTGGGAGGGATATTAGAACACAGAATATTAGAACTAAGAGGGATCTTTGAGCATCAAATAGAGACTTGGAAGAGATTTCAGAATACAGAATGTTAAGTGTTGATTGGGACCTTAGAACACTGAATTTTGGAGTTAGAAAGGCCCTTAGAAACCAACTATTCCAAGGCCCTTATTTTATAGAGGAGACCACTTAAAGAAACCATTCTGTTCTCGTAACTGGCCACTCTGACTAAATGTGCCCTCCGAAGCCTCTCCAGCTCTCATTTTCCCTCCTTCTCTCTCTCTCCTCTCCTTCCCGCCATCTCATGCCCCCTCCTTCTCTTTCTCCTCTCCTTCCCGCCATTTGAATTGAATACTAAGCACTCTGTTCCCCCCCCCCATCTTATCCCACAGAAAAGGTAAAGGTGCAGGTGCCCTCTCCCCTCTCCCCTCTCCAAAAGCATCCATTGACTCCAAAGCTTCCCCTTCCAACCAGAGCTTCCTTCTGCTCCCAAAGAGGGCCCTTTTGTCTTCCACCCCACAAGGGAGTCTCTCTGAAGAGGTAGCTGATCTACCTGAAAGGGTGCTGAACTCAGAGTCCAAGAGATCTGAGTTTGAATTCTAATTTTTACCCTTGTTAATTGTGTGACTTAAAGATAATCATAAGAATAATGCTTGTCCTTCATTTTCTAAAAAGACCACATCAGGGGAGATGTCATGACATGTACATGAATTGGATTTGAGTGAGGGGGTGCTGTGCTAAGTCACCAGCTTCACTTTCTAGAGTCATCTGGGTCCAGTGGCCAGATATGAATCAGGATGACTGGAGATGACCCTAGATGCGGGGCAATTTGGGTTAAGTGACTTGCCTGAGGTCACACAACCAGTAAGTGGCAAGTATCTGAGGTTGGATTCAAACTCCCATCCTCCTGAATCCAAGGCTGAATCCACTTTACCACCTAGCTATCCCTAACGATAAGTCACCACCCCACTGAATCTCCATTCCCCGTAAAACCAGGGTTCAAAAACACAAAGGGCTGCTGAGAGAATACTACAAGATAATGTGCATCAAATGCTTTCCAATTTTTAATAAGTGTGTTATTATAACTGAATGAGAGGAGGCTAAGGGGTTGACCCTGAACTTGGAAATTCCTGGCTTCAGGTTTTTGTCTTGAACCCCTACTCTGATAGATCCTAGCTAGATGACCCTAACTAAGCAAGTCATCCCAGGTAAGTCTCTAAGGCTAAATTACAGAGGAGCTGCTGATCGGCATTAATAGAAGGACTCTCTCCACAGCAAGAGTTTCCCATACAGATAGAATCACAAATCTGTACTCTGCCCTCTCAAAAAAATCTAGGTACCAATATGGAAAAATCAGTATATTTTTAATTAGTTCTTGATGCCCAAGCTAACAGAGTCCTGTATAATTCCAAACAATACATAATTCTAAAGTACTTTCCATCTGATTTTGGAATATATTACATTTCCTCTTCACCACTCCACCCCCTCCATTCTTCTTCCATTTCAGGAAGGCCAATATTCAAATTGGTTTATATTCCCTGGTTTACACAACAGCCCCTTCACATCCACTAAGTTCCCTCCATTTTGGGATTCTCAGGACCCTTTTCCACCTCATACCTTTGCACTCACTGGTTATGACCTCTGGCATGTCCTCTCCTAACTTCTGACTTTTAATATATTATCCATCCTTCAGGTCCCTCCTTAAATGTCACCTCTCCCAGGAAGTCATCCCACAAGAGAAGCTGCAGGGCCTCAGAATCCTGAAGACCTTGTTTAGAGTCCCAGATCCACCCACTTCCTTGCTGCATGGCTGGGTAAATCCCTTCATTTCTCTGACCCTCAGCTTCCTCACCTGTACAGTTAGAATAATAATCATTGTACCATACCAGTCAGCGGTTATCAGGATAAAAAGTGCACTGTATTCTTTAAAACATGAGAAAAATGTGAGTTAGGTATCTCCTTAGCTGGAGGTGGGCCCTCATTTTATTTCTTTCCACCTTATAATCCTCTTATGAAGATATCAATCTAATTTGTATTGTATATTGTATATTATCTTACTCCTCCTAACTAGACCTCAAATGCCTTATCTAACTCATTAGCACAATGAGTTTCATTTTGGGGGATCTCAGACCTTTGATTTCATAGATGAAAGAAGTTTCCAGTATGGAAAAAACCCTTCATACACAGTGATTAGCACTTCATTCTTAACTTGAAATTTTAGAGAGTTGTGGAGGCCCCCGAGAGGTTAGGTGACTTAAATAAGAGTCCCACAAGCAGGATTTGGGTCTAGATATTTTTGAATTCAAGGCTGGGCCTCTACCCACTAGGCCATGTTGCACCTCACTTTAGTGTCAGTAGCAGCATTTAATATATGAGACAATGAAACAAAGACAATATAGGAGAAATGGATCTGGAGGATGTCCCTAAAGTAGAAAATCCACATGGAGATCCCTGAGTAGTGACTATCAGTCCATTTTCCTTTCCTTATGGAATTGCGTGAATTCCTTCCAGGGTTCTATTATGCTCTGGTAGGCCTTAAAGGTCTGTGTCAGGGTAGGGGGTGGGGTAGTGGTGGTGAGGGAGAGGTAGTGAGAGGAAGTGACTGCAGAAAATTTGCCATACTAATGGCTTTCTGACACCCCCAAGGGAATGGTATCTGGATATCGATTCCTCTTTGTACCCAGAGAGCATTATTAGAAATTCCCTTAGTCCAAGCTCAGCCTGGGAAGACCCTGCCCAAGTCACTGGGCATGGGATCCTTCTTGTCTAGACTCCAGGGGCATCTGTTCTCATCGCTTCTCCCATTCCCAATAGCCTTGAACCATTTTGCTTCAAGTCGATCCAATTCAATGAGCATTTATCATTTAGAAAGAAGAATGCCAGAAAGAGCTGGTCTTGGAATTAGCAAGACCTGGGTTCAAGGTCCCATCTCAGACACAACTTGATTGTGTGACATTAGGAAAATGACCTAACATCTCAGAGTCACCATGGAAATTATAGAAAGGGGATCAGTCTGCACCAATAGAGTTTTTTCATTGAGTGCTTTCATATATCAATGCAATTACAGTATAAGAATAAAAAAAAAAACATTTATTAGGAGCCTTTGTAAGTGGCCTTTTTGAGCACCTGTATTATGCTGGGGATCTAAAGAAAAAGATAAAAAAACAAAAAAAAAAGATCCCTGACCTTGGGGAAACTTAAGTTCTCTATATGCTCCATCCCAAAGCATGTCTGGAATGCAGCAGGTGTATTCAGAAAAAATGATGGCATCACATAATGGAGACAGTGACCCTTCCCATCCCTTCCCTTCCACATTAGCCAGCTCCTTAGGGACATGTATAATGATCCAAAGGAACATAAACCCTCTTCTCTGCACCATTCTTAGGAAAACATCTTCTCTCTAAGGACAATGGACTCTGCCCAGAGAAGATGCTTCCTATTCCTCTAGACAACTGTCCTTTCCTTCAGGACAATAGTAGTACTCTTTTAAAAATGACTCCTCCCAAAGACAATCTTTGTCTCTCAGGACAACGGACCCTACTCTAAAGGACAGTGACCTCTTTCTAATGGACAATGACAATACCCCTCATCCTCTCCAGACAATAATCATTCCTCTCTGCAAATGCCCCTTATTCTATGACAATAACTGTTCCTTGGACCAATAACTCTTCTCCTCCACTCAGTGACTCAGATCATGTCCCTGTACCTCCCTCTCCAGTCTTCTGGAATCATCTCTTGTAATCTAACTCTGAGTTTGGTCGCCAGTTCTCTATGAGATGCTGTCTCCAAGGAGGAAAGAGCATGATGCCCCAACTCCCTGTGTATCCACACCCAATAGTTAGACTCCAGCAATGCTAATAAGCCACTACGGCAGCCAGTAGCAATGTCCCCTCACCACCTCATCACTACCATCACCACCATCCCCATGCTCCACGCTCATGACTGCCAAGAGCCCCTTTAGAAAAACTAAATCTATGGCTCCCCAAATTCTTCCCCCCCTCCCTTCCTCCCTGACCATCTTCCCCTCCTCATTCAGGCTTTTCTCCCCCCACCCCCATTTCACTCAGTATCATTGGATAGGAAAATTCAGTCAGAAGGGACCTTAGAAATCCACAAATTGGTACCCCTAATCTCTCCCTGTAGCCTATCAGACCCTAGGGCAAGCTTGGTGTCATTTTTATGTGTCTTGGACATTCCAGACATGTAAGATGCCCCCCACTCCCATTCTTTAATTTTACAAAGGAAGAAAATTAGTTCAAAAGAAGGAAAAGGACTCGTTTGAACTAAGGCCATGCAGATAAGTAAGCAGCAGAGTCTAGGATTCAAGTTCAGATCCCCCACCCTTGGTCTGATAGTCCTGTTGGTCCAGCCAATGTTTTTTTTTTTCCCTCAGAACAGACCTCCCCCAGCAGTCTGTTTTCTCTCTGGGCAACACTTTTGTTCTTCTTGATGGTAGCTGACCCTGCCAGACCCGCAGGCCCTCTGCACTAGCACCTGTGTCCAGGTTCTGATCTCAGGTATCAAATGAAAAGGCATGGTGTGAGCTCAGATGCTGGTGTAGAATCAGGTACTCTTGGGGCTGTGGGCATTAGAGGAAGCTGGCAAAGGCTGTCTGCTTCAACTGGAGCCCTACTTTGAACTCAGAATATCATCAGATAGGACTCCAGGCCAAGGGTGGCACCCTGCCAAAGTTCAGACTGACAAAGTATCTGTTGGAATCTCAAGTCCAGGCATCTCTGAGAGGTCAGGGACCTCAGAGTTCATCTAGCACTGTTTGCCATTGATTAGGATTCTCTCCTCCAGCATCGCCAACCTCCATCGGAAGACCACCAGAGATGAGGAATTCACTATGTCCTAAGAGAGTCGGCTGGTACGGATCTGAATTGTGGTTTTGCCATTTACTATCCCTATGGCCTCTAAATGATTGGACTTTTCTGGGCCTTAGTTCCCTAGCTACAAAATGATGGGAGTAGGATTGGTCTCCTCATTCTGCATCCCACAGTCCTTGGATTGCTGATTGTTAACAGTTTTTCCCTTATTTGGATTCCAGATCTGATTCCATTCAATTAGGCCAAGCAAAAGCCTCACCCCAACTTAATCTTCTTTTATTTATAGCCACCTCCTCCAGCAAGCGGTCCCGGATTTGCTTCAATTACTCCTGCTATTTCTCTCCACAAATTACCCTATAGCAGTAAGATCTGGGTTCCCTAATCTCTCCCCGTAGCCTATCAGACCCTAAGGGCAGACTTGGTGTCATTTTTTTTATGTGTCTCAGACATTCCAGAGATATAATAAATACATGTGGATTAATTTGAATGGTACCCCCTATTGCACAAGGCAGACCTCCACATACCTGAAGCTAATGAACAGCTTCCCCCACCCAGACTCAGTTTTCTTTCTTCTGGGTCAATCAAACCCATTTTCTTTGATTGATATCATGCTATCTCGTTTCAGTCCTCCCTTATTATATGCTGCGGTTTGTCGGGGTCCTCCCTAAAAATTCAGGGCTCAGAACTGCATGCACTCCCCCAGATGGACACTGAACAAGTCAGAGGAATTGGAGTAATTGCTCCCTCACTGTGGACATTATGCCCCCATCCAAGTCGGCACTGGATCAGGGAGGCCTGAGAGCCAGGGCGCATGGATATTAGGAGCAGAAGGCGCCCTGGGCAGGCTGGGATGGGAAGAATGATGCTAAGATTCACCCTGTCCCCCATCACCACCCTCCTTAGTTACAAAGAAAACTCTAAGAAGCCCTGGAGAGAAACAGAAAAGTGGGCTATGGGAACTGCTCTCATCCCAAGAGGAAGCAGAGAGCTCAGGGAATGGGGGAAAATAGTGGGGCTGTAAGGGTCAAAAATGTCGGGCAGGGGGCAAAGAACAGAGCATGGAGCCCTGTGGGTCACCTCTGAATTCTCTCTGGTGAGAGTCAGCTTCCAGAAGCCAAAGTGGGGACCCCTAATGGCTCAGTCTCTCAGCATCTAATCTCCAAGCTCCACTTAATAGTCCATCTGCCCTATTCTTTGCAGGAGCCCACTTCAACTGCTTCCCATCCTCTCTCCAACTGGGCAGAGAAGAAATCGAGAGCCTGGACGCCTGGGTTTTAATCCCAGGTCTTTGTCTTCCTTCCCGTGTGACCTTGGGCAAGTCACTTGCCCTGGCTGCCTGGCTTTGAAAATCAGGGAGTTTCAGCCCGAATTGCGGAAGGTCATTTTTGCACCCCCCAATCTCCCCCCCCCCTGCTGGGGTCTGTTCTTCAGCCTGCTCTCTTTGTGATCGCTCTTCCCGGCCCCCACCGTCGCCCCGGTGCAAGTCCCGTCACTTTTTGCCGCCCTCCCCGCCTCCCTTTCTTTGTCCCCTCCCTGGCTCCCCTTTTTGGCGGCCCCCCTTCCCTCCTGGGCCCTCCGCTTGCCCCCCTCCACTTCGGCTTCTTCCCCCTCTTCCTCCCGCTCCAGCCTCTTTCTGCCTCGGTCCTCTCCCCGGTCTCCGGCTCGGCCCTGCCTCCGCCACGCAGGTCTTGCCCTTCTCGGGGTACCTGGCTCGCCCCCCGCCCAGCCTGACCCCCTCTGCCTCTCCTCGTCCCGGGTCCCGCCCGTCCCGGTGTGCCCACTGCCTTCCCCTGCTCCAGCCTGAGCCCCGCGCCCGCGTGCGTGTCCAGGACGCGGGGCAGCAGCCCGCCCGCAGCGCGGACCGGAGCGCTGAGCGGGGCCGGAGCCCCAGCCCGAGCCCGAGCCGGAGCCGGAGCCCGAGCCGGAGCCGGAGCCCGAGACGGAGCCCGAGCCCGAGCCCGAGCCGGAGACCGAGACGGAGCCCGAGCCCGAGCCCGAGCCCGAGCCGGAGCCGGGCCGGAGCCGGAGCCGGAGCCGGAGCCCGAGCCCGAGCCCGAGCCGGAGCCGGAGCCCGAGCCCGAGCCCGAGACGGAACCGGAGCCCGAGCCCGAGCCCGAGCCGGAGCCGGAGCCGGGCCGGAGCCGGGCCGGAGCCGGGCCGGGCGGGCCCCGCCACAGGGCCGCGGCGGCTGGGCTCTGGGGCTCGGGGCTCCCCCCTGCCCCTTCCCCGGGCCCTCCCGCCGGGCAGGGATGGCAGGCGGGGGCGGGGCGGGGAGGCTGCCCCAGGGCCGGGGGACAGTGTCCCCCGAGCCAGTGAACTTCGGGCGCCGGGCGAGCCGCAAGCCCCGCCCCCCCGCGGCCCCCCGGACCCCCCCGCGGCCCCCCCAGCCCCCCGCGGGCCCCGCTTACCTTCGCTGCGGGCCGCCGACATGCAGGTGGCGGCCACGGCCGTGACCACCCAGAGAGAGGAGGGCAGGCCGGCGCGGGCCGGGGCCATGGTCCGGGGCCGGGCCGGGCCGGGGCCGGGGCCGGGGGCGGGGGCGCCGCGGCTCTCAGCACCTTCCCGGCTCCTCCGCCACAGCCCCGCGCACGCCCCGCCGCTGCCCGCACATCGGCGCGCACAGACACACTCGCGCTCACACACGCACACAGCACCCCCCACGCGCGCACTGTCATACACACACACACACACACACATATACAGACACACAGACACACAGACACACAGACACACACACACACACACACACACACACACACACCGCCGCGCGCGCGCGCGCACACACACACACACACACACAGACACAGACACACACACACACACACACACACACACACACACACACACACACACACAGACTCGCGAGCGCTGCCCGCACCCGGGAAGGAGCCGGGCCGGTCGGCTAGCCGAGCCAATCAGAAAGAAGGGATTTGACTAGAGCCACCTCACAACACACACACACACACACACACACACACACACACACACACACACAGTCTCAGACATCCACACGATCACCCTTACACACAGACACCCAAAGAGCCAGAGAAGCCTCTTTAACTAGTCTCAGACCCACATCCCATACAACCACACACACACACACTCCAACAACACAGACACACATAGATCCTGCCACATTCACACAGCTTCACAGACGTGCATATCCTCATCCTCATAGATCTAAAACACAGGCCAGCTCAAAAAGACACACAAAGGCACACGCACACACAAGATACTGGACACACATATCACACAGACTGTAATGCAACAGCGTTCACTCAGGACCCACACACTGATGCAGAGACTCACAGAATGTGCACCCTAACACAGATCCTCCTCTCCTTAGCCCGGGCTCTTTCCCTGGCTTGCTCTGAGTGTCTCAACTGCCGCCCCCCCCCCCCCCCCGTCTGTCTCTCTGTCTGTCTCTCTTTCTCTTAAATATATGTGTGTTTGTGTGTGTGTGTATACATATGTTTCTCTCTGTCTCTGTCTATATCTGTTATATCTATATCTATTATCTCTTATTATTTGTCTCTGTCTTTGTCTCTATATCTCTGTGTCTCTCTCACTATCCCTCTCCTCCCCCAATTCTCTCTTTCACCTTCTCCCTCTCTCTCTCTCTTTTTCTGTCTCTCTTTTACTCTCTGTTTCTGTCTCTGTCTCTGCATGTCTCTCTATCTCTGTCTTTCTGTCTCTGTTTCTGTCTCTCTTCTCCCTCTCCCTCTCCCCTTCCCCCCTCCCTGTCTCTTTCTCTCTCTTTCTCTGTCTCTTTGTCTTTCTCTGTTTCTACCTCTGTTTCTCTATCTCTGTCTCGGTCTCTATATCTCTGTCTGTTTCTCTGCCTGTTCTCTCTGTCTTTCTCTGTCCCTGTCTACTTTTGCCTTTCTGTCTCTCTCTCTGAATCTCTCTCCCTCTGTATCCCTCAATCTCTCTCTCTCTCTCTCTCTCTCTCTCTCTCTCTCTCTCTCTCTCAGCTGTTTCTCTGCCTGTCTGTGCATGTCTCTGTCTGTCTCTCTGTCTTTTTTCTTTTTCTCCTTTCCTCCCTCTCCTCCTTCTCATTCTCTCTGTCTGTTTCTGTCTCTCTGCCTTTCTGTTTCTCTGCCTTCTCCCTCTCTCCCTCCCCCATCTCTTTCTCTGTCTCTGTCTCTGTGTCTCTTTCTCTGCTTGTCTGTGTCTCTATACTTCTCTCTGTTTCTCTCTTACACTTTCTGTCTCTGTCTGTGTTTGGGTGTCTCCCTTTTCCCAGCATGTGAGATCTATTTTGTCCCTTTGGTTTCCTTGTCTGAGACTGGTTGGGAGAGTGGAGGAAGAGGGGAGCGGAGCCCTTGGCTAACCAAGCCCGCAACCTCTACCATTTCCCAGTCACTACTCTCTCTCAGCTCCTGGCCACATCCTCCCATCACTCTCTTTCCCTTTCTTGTATTTTTTTTTTGCCCTCCCATTCCTTTCAGGGAACAGTGGGGTGGTCCTACACCTTTGTGATGAGGCAGAATACATGCAGATTTACACAATCACAAACACAATCAGACTTACACAATCACAAACACAACCAGACTTACACAATCACAAACACAACCAGACTTAAACAATCACAAACAGACTGACAGATTCACTCAGAAGAACTGACACAAGCAAACACAGAAGCTTTTGCCTCATGCTTTCAGACCCAGAGTTCCAGATTCAGTTGCCTGCTCTGATGTCCCTAGATTGCCCTGTGGGAGGGAGAGAGGCTGGGTCTCCAAGGCAGGAGCTGCTTGCCTGGCTGTGTCCAGTTACTTTCTACTATTTTGAGAGGCAGATGAGTGAGAGAGAAAAATCCTAAATCTGGAGTCAAGAGGGCTGAGCTTAAATCATGATTCTGACCTATAATAGTAATGTGGTATTGGTCAAATCCCCATCTGCTTTTTGGAGGCATCCTACAAGCAGCAGCAGCAGCAGCAGCAGCCATTTAAAGGTGGCATGATGCTTTTACGTTTTTATCTTATTTGATCTCCACAACAACCCCCGGAGGAAAGTGACCCAATGAGACGACATTTGCAAAGTGCCCGGTGTCTTGCATATAGTAGACATGCTTGTTCCTGGTCCCATTTTACAGATGAGGATACTGCAAGAATTTAGATGATGTCCAAGGTCACACAACCAAGTGTGTGATGCAGAATTCAAATTTTGGTCTTCCTAGGACCAAACCAGGACCTCTACCCATTGAATCACCCAACTGCTTTGGGTCCAATGTTGCCTCAGGAACAATAATATAATTCTCAGTCCCAGTTTCCTAAGTCTACAAAACGAGGGGGGTTGGGTTAAATGGCCTCTAGGTCCCTTAGTGAAAAAAAACCCTATGATCTTAGGACCTCTATGGGCCTCAGTTTCCTCCTCTTGAAAATAAAGAAACCACATGGGGGTTGATGATCAACTTTAATGGACTCACTCATTTCATCAATGCAATGCAATAATACAGGACAATTTTAGAGTACTTGCAATGGAGAAGACCATCTGTATCCAGAGAAAGAATTGTGGAGTTTAAACAAAGACCAAAAGTCTATTACCTTCCATTTTTTAAAGTGTCTCATGTACTACATAATTTCGCTATCTCTAATATTTTATTTTCTCCTCAAGGAGATGATTTCTTTCCCAACACATTCAATTTTGATCAGTGCATGGCATGGAAACAATGTAAAGATTATCAGTCTGCCTTCTGTGAGGGGAGGGAGGGAGGGTGGAGGAAAAATTGTAAAATTCAAAACCTTACAGAAAATGATAGGTAGAAACTACTATTGTATCTAATTAAAAAACAAATAAAATATTAATTAAAAAAAGAAAATAAGGAAATTGGCACAATGACCTCAACGTTCTTCAGTCCTTTGATATCATGGATCTAACACTAGAACCTTAGGAGATCACTTAGTTTTCATTTTACAGATGAAGAAACTGAGGACCAAAGATGTGAAGTGACTTGCTGATCTGTGAACACAGGCTCTCTGACTTCAGAGGCAGCACCCTTTCTATTGCACCAGACTCTCTACGTCAACATCCCCTTATCTTGGGTCTCAGTTTCCCTGTCTCTAAAATGGAACTCAGAATGCATTTTGTTTTCTATCTCCTAGAGGAAAGCTTTGTAGACATGTGAATTATTATTATTCTGTGTGACTCCCAAGGGCAGCAGCAGCCAATGCTACAGGGAGGCAGGTGTCAACTCAACAGAAAGGAAAACTTTCTAGGAGTCTTCAAAGAAGCTGAGAGAGGAAGAGAGGGAACAAACTCAGGCAGGGAATGGTGACTGGATCAGACTTCCTCTTTGGCAGAGGTGGCATTAGGACATCTCCAATTTTTGCCAAAAAAAAATGATTTAAATTTCAATCAGGCAAATCCACAAAAGAGTGGCTGTGGGAAGCCTCTTGGATTGAGGTGATTAGGGTCCAAATCTCAATAGTACTGTCTCATGCTGTGATTTTGAACAAGCTATTGTGCCTTGACTTCCTCACTTATAAAATGGGGAGCAATCGAATCTATGATGATCTAATTCAATTCAACAAGCCTTAAGCACCTACTATGTGTCACAGTGTCAGACCTAGAGTCAGGAAGACTCATCTTTCTGAGTTTAAACCTGACCTCAGACATTTCCTGGTTGTGTGACCCTGGACAAGTCACTTCACCCTATTTTCTTGGTTTCCTCATCTGTTAAATGAGTTGGAGAAAGGAATGGCAAATCACTCCAGTATCTTTGCCAAGAAAACTCCAAATGGGGTCACGAGTGAAAAGACTAAACAATAATGTACCAGACACTGTGATAAGCTGGGGATGCAAAGAAACCTTTCTTTCGAGGAACACATCAAATGACTATGAGGGAAAAGTAAGATAATGTATGGAAAGGGATCTGTAAAAATAAACAAACAAACAAATAAACAAATAAATAAATAAAAATAAAGTTCTCTAGAAATGTTAGCCAGGGTTGCTAGATATTGAAAGAATGGGTTTGAAGTCCCTGCTCTCCCATTGGATCCACATGAGACCTTGGGCAAGCTATTTTCTGAGTCTATTTCCTTATTTGAAAACTGGGAAAAAGATTTCCTATCCTTCCCTGGTTGGCATGTTTTAGGGATCAAACAAGTTCATAGATCTTAAAGCACCATGAGAGATTTTTTGGGGACTAGCCCAGTAAATTCATCAGGGTTGGCAGCCCTCAGTGAAGAATTGCCTATTCAACAATTTGATATTAGAGATTTGCCCATAGTCTTATGAGGTTATAATTTATCCAGGGTGACACAGTCAGCATTCAGTAAGCAAGCATTCACTTATATAAGTTAGGGCCCATGCTAAGTGGTAAGAATACAAACAAAGGCAAAAAATAATCTTTGGAGGAGTTCAATGCTCCCCAAACTGTACATGCAAAACAGAAGTGGGTATTTATGTGTGTATGTAGATATCTTATATGAATATAGGTGTAAAGAATACAGACATGTATTGTGCTGCATGTTCACAAATGTTTATGTGTACTGTGCTCATGCTATATACATGTGTGTCCATGTATGTGTGTACACACTTGTGAATGATCTCAGAGGGAAGGCACTAAGTAGCTGATGGAGTTGGGGATGGAACTGAAAGGCAGAGATGTGGAAGGAGAGAATTCCTAGTCACTTGGGAAAAGCAAGGAGTCCAGACACAGAATGTCATATTCAAGGAACAGTCAATGAGGTCAGTGATACAGCATCATAAAAATGAATAGATGGTAGCAAAGAGTATGTTCTTATTTTATAGATGAGGAACTGATGAAAATAGGGGTTAGGTGATTTGTCCAGGATCATACAGCTAAGTAAGTGTCTGAGGTTGGATTTGAACTCAGGTCTTCTCTGATTCTAGGACCAATGTTCTATCTCCTATCAACATATATGTATGGAGAGAAAGGAGCAAGTATGGAAGCGCTCCATGAGAGACCACTCTATAAAGCCATCCTTTACAAACACTATACAGAGGGGAAGGTTTTCATTGCTTCTGGATCATTGGTTCTTCCAGAAACACTCCCCACTCTCCCCGGCTATCTTCTTACCCCTCTAGATAGCCCCTGATTCCCCGGTTATCCCCTCCCTACTCCAATACCCCCTCCCTCCCCCTAACTATCCCTTTTCCTCTCCAGTTTTCCTTTCCCTTCCTCCTCCCTCAGTAAGATCTAACTCCACCCCCCCCCCCCCATTACCAGGGCAGAAATCCAGTGTAAATGAAGGATCAGGAAAAGAGACTTGAAGCCCAGGGTTTAAATCCCATCTCTGAGACTAGATGCAAGACCCTGGACACATCTGCTCTTAAAAATGAACTTCTAGGGGAAGCTAGGTGGCAGAGTGGTAGAGCCCTAGAGTCAGGAAGATGTGAGTTCAAATTTGACCTCAGAAACTTAATATTACTTAGCTGTGTGACCTTGGGAAAGTCATTTAACCCCATTGCAAAAAAAAAACACCACAACTTCTTGGAGCCTCAGTTTTTCATCTACTGCTTTCCCTCTGTTGATTATCTCCAATTTAACATGTCTATCTTATTTGTATGATCTCACTTACTTTTTCTCTCCCCTATTGGGTTGTAAGATCCTCTTGCACAGGAACAGCCTTTTGCCTTTCTTTGTATCTTTGTATCTCCAACACTTAGTCCAGTTACTGACATACAGTAGGCACTTAATAAATGTGTGTTGATTGACTGACTGACTAGAAAACAAGGAGAATCCTATCTGAAGTTCCCCCTTCCCCAGGTTGTTGTCAAGAGTCAATGATTATGTAAATCAATTTGAAGACCCTGAAGTACTCTATAAATATCAGTTATTATTATTCTCAGTACTAGAATTTGCATGTTTCTTTGCATCTATTTATAAGTGTACAGATATGTTTGTGTTTTCACTATACATATTCCATATAAAATGAATAGATACTTTTTTTGTTAATGTGCAATATGCAGTAGTATGCGAATTCTGCATGGGCAAGGTCCACGAGGCTTTCTTGGCAAAAACATTGGAGTAGTTTGCCATTTCCTTCTCTTCTCTAGTGTGTCCCCATTTTACAGATGAGGAACTGAGGGAAATAGGGGTTAAAGGATTTACCCAGGGTCACACAACTAGTAAGTGTCTAAGACTGGATTTGAACTCAGGTCTTCCTGATTCTAGGACCAGTGTTCTATCCATTTTTTGCACATATACGGTAGCGTTCTGGTAAACTTGAACAACCAGCTCTATAAAAGTATGTGCTTTTAAAGTTGAATCTGTATTATCAATATTTCCTCTATCTCTTTAAGCCTGGACAATCAACAGAAAGATTTGTTTGTTTTGCTGGTTTCTGAGAGGTAAATGCTCATTCTCAAGACTTAGCAATCATTTCTTGGGAGCCAGTTTGAATTGGTTCCAAAACAGCCCTGCTTACACATATGTGTTCTATTACATATATGTGCATACATGTATTTACATGTGAGAGATATGGTATTCCCCAAAGGTTTAGTATGGTTTTAATCTACCAAAGCTTAGAACATACATACTGACTGTATTCCAAAAGTCTTACTGTACATTTAAACTGCATACATGTGAAGATGCATATATTAATATACATGTGAATACATATGTGTGAGAATAGAACTATCAGTCAACTAATAAATGTTTACTATGGACCTACTCTATGTAGGCTCTGTGTTAATGCTGGGGATACCAAGAAAGGCAAAAATACAGTCCCTGCCCTTGAGGAATCCCATCTAATGAGGGAGACAACAGACAAACAAATTGTACAAACAAGCAATATACAGGATAAATAGGAAATAATTGAGAGAGGGAAGACACTAGAATTAAGAGGGGTTGGGCAAAGCTTCCTGCAGAGGATTGGATTTTATCGAGGACTTGAAGGAAGCAAGAGAGGCCAGAAGCAGAGGGAGGAGAGCTTTTCAGGCATGGGGAAGATGCCCAGACCTGAGATCTGGAGTGTCTCATTTAAGGAACAGCGAGGAGGTCAGTGTCAGTGGATCGAAGAGGACGTGTTGAGGAATAAGGTATAAGAAGACTAGAAAGATGGGGGAGGAGTGCAGCAGGTTGTGAAGGGCTTTGAATGCCAGAAGATTTTGTATTTGCTATTAGAGGCAATAGAGCATCCTGGCGTTGATGGAGTTGGGCGGAGGGATGAGAAGCCAGGTATGGATGATCAGAGCGGTCTGTACTTTAGGAAAATCATTTTGGTGGCTGAATAGAGGTAGATTGGAGTGGGGAGAGACTTGAGGCAGGCAGACCCACCAGTAGTTATTGCAATAGCCTAGGTGTGAGGTGATGCCTGCACCAGAGTGGGGGAAATGTCGGAGGAGAGGAGGGGGCGGATCAGAAAGATGCTACAAAGGTGAAACAAGACAGGGCTTGGAAACGGGGAAGGGATGCGGGGGAGGCCGGGTTGGAGATGGAGAGGAATGGAAAATGATCCCTAGGTTGTGAGCCGGGGGCCCGGAAAGATAGTGGTACTCCCCATAGTAAGAGAGAAGTATAGGAGTGAGGATGGTTTGGGGGAAAAGACAATGGATTCAGCTTTGGTGCTCTCTCTCTCCCCTTTATCCTTACATCCTTCTTTCCCTCTCTCTCCCTCCCTTTTCCTTTCCTTCTCTCAATCAATAGCTTAAAACTTCACTAAGATTTTTGGGATATGGATATAGGTAAACACATAGCTATCTGCACATGTGAAGTATCGACTGTGTACATGTCAAACACACATGTGTATGCATACATATATGCCTACCTGTTCAGACGATTTCAAAGACCACCTAGCTCTATTTGTGTCTAAGTTGGAATATCCCCTCAGGTGGTCATCCTGCTTTTCTTTGAAGACCTGCAGTGAAAGGGAAACCACCATAATCATCAGCTAGCATTTCCACAGTGATTGGAGATTTGCAGTGCTTTACAAGTCTTTGCTCATTTGATCTTCCCAGCAACACTGGGAGATAGGTACTATTATTAGACCCATTTTACAGAAACTGAGACAGAGGTTCATCAGCTCTTATAGAGTCACCCAGTTTGTAAGCGGGAACTCAGACCTTCCTGGCTCCCAGACCAAGGTTCTGCCTACCCATTGTGATACCTAGCTGCCACATCACCTCTTGATGCAACTCAATCTACTTTTGGAAAACTCTCACTGTTGGAATTTTTCTCCTGACACCAAGCTCAAATTTTCTCTTTGAAGTCTCTTGGTATGCAGAACATCCTGGATTCTGCCCTCTGGAACCAACTAAAACATATCTAGTTTTTGTACATAACAACCCATCAACTACTTGTGGTTGGGCAACTACCATGCCCTGTCTTCACCCCACCCCAGTCTGCTTTTCTCCAGATTAGCATCCTGAGCTCCATCAATGGATCATTCCATGATATGGTCTCACTATCATAAACATCTTCATCCTCCTTGCCTTCCCTACTGACTCTTCAGTTCACCAGTAACCTCCTTTAAATGTGATGATGCCCAAGACTGAATACAATTTGGCCAGCCACACTGTGGCCAGCTAGGGAGGCATCATGGGCCACTGAATTTGAAGTTAGAGGGTCTGAGTTAGATTCTCAGCTCTGTTACTTATTCTTTGGGTGACCCTGAGCTCATTATCACATCACCTTTAGGGGTCTTGGTTTCCTCATCCATCAAAGGAAGGTGCTAGAATGACTGGACTCTTCTGTACCTTTCACCTCTAAATCAAGGATTCATCATAGGCATCTAGGAAACTGCTCTGGTCTCTGGAATGCTCTCCCTCCTCATCTCTGCCTCCCAACTTCCCTCTGCCTTCAAGTCCCAACTAAAAATCCTTCTATAAGAACCCTTTCTTGATCTCTTTTACTTATTATGCCTCCAACATGTGGCTAGGTGATATAGTGCATAAAGCACTGGCTTCAAGTCAGAAGGACCTGAGTTCAAATCCAACTCATGACACTTATGAGCTGTGGGACCCTGGCCAAGTCATTTAATCCTGATTACTTCCAAAAACATTCTTATGACTCCAATTACTGATTATCTGCAATTCATCCTATTTTACAATCTAAGATAGGGATGTCATGCAAACTACACACTATTTCTTTGTAGTTTGTATGATGTCCCCTGCCTTAGATTGTCAGCTCTTGAGGGCAGGAATAAGAGTTGTTCATCTTTCTCTATAACTCCAACACATATCACATAATTCCTGTCACTTAGAAGGAGTTTAAGAAATACTTATTGACTTCTGACTGACTGGGGTCCCTGAATTTGATCCATCTTTTTAAAATATTTTGATAACTATTTAAAGGTAATTGGTTTCTTTTGCAACACTATATATTTCTTTTTATGAATTTAAAAATAGTATTCTAAGAAAGGCTCCATAGGTGTCACCAGACTGCCAAAAGGGTTCAGGACACCAAAAAAGGTTCAGAACCCCTGCAATGATCAAAGGAACCATTAAGCATGGTTATCTTTGTGAGATTCAGGACATGTTCAGTTTTTTTCTTTAAAAGAGAGAAAACAGACTATAAGCAACTCAACCTCCACTTGATGATTCAAAGAGAAAGATGAATAGAATGAAAAGAGACCTAGTGTAAAACATCAGGTTGGCCACTTAATAAACTACAAGGCAGTAGGCAAATTAAAACAGTTCTCATCCCACTTCTTTGATCCTCAGTTTCTTCATTTGTAAAATGTGGGGGTTGGATTCCTGTTGTTCCCTAGTGACTCTTCAGTTCACCAGTAACCTCCCTTAAATGTGATGCCTAAGACTGAACACAATATGGTCAGCCGCACTGTGGCCAGCTAGGGAGGCATCATGGGCCACTGAATTTGAAGTTAGAGGGTCTGAGTTAGTCATTTCCATAGTGTCTGACTCTTTGTGACTCCATCTGGGGTTTTCTCAGCAAAGATCTTGGAGTGACTTGGCATTTCCTTCTCTAGCTCATTTTATAAATGAGGAAACCAAGGCAAACAGGCATAAGTGACTTGGCCAGGGTCGCACAGCTAGTAAGCACGTTCCAGGTCTGGTGCTCTATGCGCCAACCAGTTGTCCTTGATGTAGTTGAGTCACTTGTCCCAGATGATCTATATCTTTGGATGCCAAAAGAATTGGTACTTATGATTTTAATTCCACTGTCAATGATAGTTAAAGAATGATCACAGAAAAAAGCAGCAGCACCGCAAGGCTGGAGAAGGGCAAAGGGAGTCCCAATCTGCAAGAAAAAAAAAAAGAAGAGGACTGAGCAAACTAGGGATGGTCCACTAGACTTGGAATCAGGGAAAAACTCATCTTCCTGAGTTCGAATACAACCTCAGACAGTTTTGTAGCTGTGTGACCCTGGACAAGTCACATAAGCCTGTTTGTTTCAGTTTTCTCGTCTGTCAAAAGAACTGAACTAGGAAATAGCAAACCACTGCCATGAAAACCCGAAATGGGATCAAAGAGCATCAGACTGGCCTAGACTACAACAAAGGTCTCTTCCAACTCTCAAATTCTTTCTGATTCTGTGACCCTGGATGTTCTTTCTCATTCTAGACAGATGTTAGGGGGAGAGTTAGAAAGAACCTTAAAAGATGCTTAGTTCCACCCAATGTATTTTACACATAAGGAAACTGAGGGCTAGAGATAAGTGACTTATCCACAGCCACAGTGCAGTATCCTAGTATTGCAATTGAATCAGAAGCTCTGGGTTCAAATCTGACTCTGGCATTAATGACTGTCTTTTAATCTCTATGGGCTTCTGCTTTTCCTCTGAAAAGTAGAACATAGGATTATGGATTTAGAGCTGGGAAGGGCCTGTCCAACATCTTCATTTTCTGGATGAGGAAGGAAAGTGAGACTCAGAGTGGGAAAGTTGATTACAAACTCGTGGTAGTAATAAGTGACAGAACTGGGATTTGAACCCATATCCTCTGACTTTGTTGTTGTTGATTCATATTCAACTCTCTGTGACCTCATTTGGGGTCTTCTTGACAAAGAAACTGTAGTGGTTTGCCATTTTCTCCTTCATTTTCAGATGAGGAAACTGAGGCAGGCAGGGTTAAGAAATTTGTTCAGGGTCACATAGCTAGTAAGTGTCTGATGTTGGATTTGGACTCAGGTCTTCTTAACTACAAGACTATCAAAAATCCAATATTTTTTCCACTATGCTACACAAAATGTAAGAATACCTGTGCTACCTTCATTTACAAGGCTGTCATGAGAATTCAAAAGATGCAGGAAGAGTGCTGCGTCAAAAAGCCTATACAGTTTTGTGCCCTTGAGCTAGATGTTTAATTTTCCTGGGCCTCAGTTTCCTCATCTATAAAATTTTCCTCTCTCCTCATCTCTGCCTCAAAGCTTCTCTGGATTCTTCTAGTCTCAGCTAAAATCCCATCATCTATGAGAAACTGTTCCTGATCCGCCTTAATGCTCATCTTTCCTCCCTTGTTAGCTCCATTTTATCCTGTTTCTAGCCTGTTTGTTCATAGCTGTTTTTGTCTTGTCCTCCCCATCAGACAACAGAAGATGGGGATGATCTTATATCTTTCTTCTACCCCGCCCTTAGCATAGTATCCAATATACAGTAGGTATTTAATACTTACTTCTTGAGTAACTGTAAAATTGAGTAGATTCTTGAAGGAAATGGCAAATCATTCCAGTATCTTGGCCAAGAAAAATCCTTTGGACAGTACCGCCATGCTAATGGTCCACATAGTCATGAGAAGTCAGAAACAATTGTACAGCAACAAAATTTACACACCCATAGCTATTAACTTATACCCTCAGTTCAATCAAAACCTTCATCTAATCACAGTATTCATAAATAAACATATACACTCTTTTGGACCAGCTTAGGCTGTACTGATATGGGCTTTCTCCCTCAGAGACACCCACATACATATGCAACCAACTTTGATGTAAAAGAAAGGGCATAGTATTGGGAATCACAAAAAAACTGGGTTCAAATTCCAGGTCACCTATGCAACCCTAGAAAAATTCCTTTGTTTCTTAGACCTCTGCTACCTCATGTATAAAATGAAAAATGTGCACTAGATAAGAGGATTTTAGATTTAGAGTCCAAAGGATCATTTGACCTCATCAGTTTACAGATTAGGAAACTGAGGCAACCCTAGGAAAATTCCTTTGTTTCCCTGGACCTCTCCTGTCTCATAAATAAAATAAAAAATGTTCACTATATAAGAAGATTTTAGATTTAAAGTCAAGAGGGACATTTGACCTCATCAGTTTACAGATTAGGAAACTGAGGCCGAGAGGTCAAGTAGAATTGGGGTGTGGCTCTTCTAGATCCAGAACCAACATCATTTCCATTTTATCATGACCTTTAAGGTCCCTTTAGGTCTGATAAATACACAGAGGAGAACCATGTTTCCATGACCAGACAGATCCACTCCCAGAGCCCCTTAGTGCCCATAGACCTACAGGCACATCTTCACAGTTGTTTCTGAAGGTGCTTCAGAGTATGAAGCATTCCATGATACAATGCCGATGGGCACAAACACACAAAGGAACACAAGTAGCTGCCTATCTGCAAACTGATAGACACCACCTAACATACCCAAATAGAAGAACACCCACGAATAGATAGAAGTCTTTCACTGAATTGGAAGGTGGTTAGATGAAGATGTGGGTGGATGGTGCAGAAATTAGGGGAGGGACTTTTACTATTACAAGAAATAGGTGTGTGTGCAGAACGTGGGAGAAGGTGGAAGTGGGGTGACAGTGTGTGGGTGTGAAGGAGAGAGACTGAGGGGGTGGTTGGGGATGGGGAATGGGCGAGTGAGTTGGTAGGTGGGTGACAGGGAGTGGGCGGTATAGATAGTGGATGGTTGGTAGGCAGATGATAAAGAGGTTGGTAGGGGGGTGACTGGGAGTGGAAGGTTGGTAGGCAGGTAATAGAGAGTGGGTAGGCTGGTGACAGAGAAAGTGGATGATGGTTGGTAGGTGGGTGACAGAGGATGGTTGATAAGTGGGTTATGAGGAGAGCCGGAGGATAGTGGAGAAGATGAACAATCAGCCATTGCTGTTTGATTTTACCACATGAGTTAAGGTTGAGGGCTGGAGAAGATTCTTGTGTAGGTCAAGGAAAATGCTCCTGGGACCAGGGTACAAGCAAGGTGGGTGGGGAGAGGGAATGAGGAGAGGAATACTTTGCTATGGACCCCAAGAGCTGAGGCTCAGAGACTTGATGGATCAGTTTAAACCAAGAGGAGTCTGCTTTGGTCTCAGAGTTCTTGGGAGAGGCTGACGGTAATAATTCCGTATATGGTGGGGCTTAGAGCAAGACAAGAACTGGGGCTAGATTGGCCTGGTGGGCTCTGGAGCAGGAGCTGGGATTTATCCCACTTCTTTATGTATTTTTAACCCAAGAATTACCTCAGAGCTGTGTCCTTATGAACACAGAATGTCAGATCTTGGAGGGGCTTAGAACTCGGAATGTCAGTGCTGAGAGGAGCCTTAGAACAGAGAATGTTGGAGCTGGGAAGGAGGCTAGAACATGCAATAACCCTCTTATTTCACAGAGGAAGACACTGAGACCCAGAGGAGCTATGCCCAAGGTCACAAGGCAGGAAGCAGAACCCACACTTCTAGAGCCCTGATTCTGAGCCTTAGCATTTATACCAGAGGATATGGCTTTGATGGAGCCCCAAAAGGTGAGGGAGAGATTGGGGGCTGAGGGAATCCACTTAGGCAAGGGAAAGAGAACCAGACCAAGTCAGGGGAGTCAGTGCTGTTGTCTTAGGGGATATTCTTCTCGGTCTTTCAGCCCCAGGTCCCTTAGGTGTCTCTGTCTGAATTTTCTGGATTTTGTCCTTTTAGTCAGAAACGTGAGCTAGTTATCAGAAAAAGAAGGCTGGATGCATCAATCAATCAGCCAGCCAACATCTACTAAGCATCCCATTGGGGGGGGGCGTGTTTTGCTCTGGACATTGCGGTTCCATTCCCTGGGGAAGCAGGACCCTCAACAGGCACACACCATTGCTATAATATCTAGACAATGCAGACATCAGGTTCTGGGCTGGGGCACTTGCAGCTAGGCCTGGGGAGGAAAGGTCTTATTTGAGTGCTTGATCAGAGCTTGGAAGGAAGTCATGGAACTGATGAGCTGGAGGCAAGGCAGGGACCTTCCAGGCAGGAAGGATGCAAAGATGGGAGAAAGGATGCTGAGTTTGGGGAACAGTAAAATCTGGACTCTTGGCAAGTCATTATCCTCAGTTTCCTCATCTCCAAATTAGGAATGGCATCACCTTGTTGTGGAGATCCAATGTTATTTCAAAACCACAGTATTAACCTTACTATAAGCTTCTTCCTTTCTTCCTTTCCCTCTAACTCTGAGCCTCAATGCTTTGGAAGCAACTGCAGCTGTGGCAAGATCTCTGGAGAATTTAGACCTGGGTTCAAATCTCACAGCTGACACTTATAGCTAGTTGACCCTAGCATTTCTCTGAGATGGCATCTGTACAAGGAAGGAGGAAGTGGATGGCTTAGTCTCCTAGTCCTTCTCTGGATCTAGAATCCCCCCACAAAGGGGTTTAAAATAGATGCGCCTTTTTCTCCTTTGCCCCACCTCATGTTTGTTGTGCCACTTAACCCCCCCAAAAGATCCCTCCCCTCCCTATCAAAGTTCTCCAGGTCCCCAGCAGGAGAAGGGGGCAGGCCACCCAGGCCTCTGCCTTCCTTCCAGGCCAGAGCCTGGTCAGGTAGAAGTGATGGATTCAGGTCACTGCTGAGGAGGGCAGCCCAGCCAGCCCCTCAGCCACCTCATTATCAGCAAAGCGATACATTAATAGCCCCGATTTTTTTTAAGGAAAAATAAAATAACCTTATCATCAGTCAGCCTCACTGGGAAGAGATGAGCTGGGTTGAAATTTAAACAAATGGTAGGGGTGGAGGGGGATGGGCTGGGGGTGCGGGTGTCCAGAATTGGGGGGTGGGCAGTTTAAGAATGGCAGTGAGCTAATATGCCTCTTCCCCTTATCAGGGAGGATATTAAAGGTATTGAAATGCTAAGTAGCTCTTTAAGCTTGTGTCTGATTTTCATTAAAGCCGCAGAGGGGAGGGGAGGCAGGAGAGGGGGCCAGGGCCCCCAGATTGCTGCCTGGGAGCAGATGATAGCTGGATTGTGAGCTGGTGACAACCGCTGGGGAAGTCCCTTCTGTCCCCCCCCCCCCAACCCCCAAGTGCTGCGAGACAGTGAGGGAGCAGAATCCCAAGCAGGAAATGAGAACGGTCACCCAGAGGGATGTTTCTGTTTGCTGGCTCCTTTTAGAATTACAGATTATCACTTTGTGACTGTGTGATTTTGGAGAAATCATGTGATATTTCTGAGCCTCATTTTCTTTATCTGTAAAACAGGGCTAGGTGTGGCTGATTAGGTACCTCAAAGAGTGGGGTGTAAGGGGTGTTTAGGAGCACTAGTGTGAGGGCTGTTCCCTCACTTTTGGTGTCTACCTGATTCACCCAACTCTCACCTGTGACTTCAAGAAGCCCAAACCTGGTAAATCATCTGAGCAGATGGTTGAGGGTTACTGACAGACCTCAACTGTTGGTGAATTAGAGGGATGTTTCACCCAGACATGTAATAAGTGAATGGAACAATGATGGAATAAGTGAATGAGAATGGTTTTTTTCCAGTAGCCATGAATGTGGCTGAGAGCTCAGTCAGACACCAAAGATGCCTCAATCCCAGGTTACCCCCAAATATCTTGATTTTGTCTTGCTACTGGACTTTGATGACTCAGGAAGAGAGAGAGGCTGAGGATGTTGTGCATCTTTGTATGACTTTCACACAATTCATACACAAGTCAAAACATTAAGGTGATGTTATCCGGTCCTCTGCAAAACTGAAGGACGAAGGGTGTTGTTCCTTAAGGAAGATCAATGACCTCAGGAAGGTGATGCCTTGACTTCTGAATGAATCGGATTTACGTGAGGCAGAACTGCACAAAGTCTAGCCTTCTCTCCTCCAGAGTCATCAGAGTCCAGTGGTAAAACAGTTCTAGATGAAAGGCAATAATCCAGGAGGATTTGAATCGTGTTTTTAGAAGGAATACCAAATTGATGAAATCACAGATCTATTTGAATATTTGAGTGTATAATGAAATAAAGCAAAGAATTAATTAAAAATAAATTAACCAAGCATGTTCAATGGTGGGTTATTTTTTTTCCTTCATTCTTTTTTTTTTTAGGTTTTTGCAATGCAAATGGGGTTAAGTGGCTTGCCCAAGGCCACACAGCTAGGTAATTATTAAGTGTCTGAGACCAGATTTGAATCCAGGTCCTCCTGACTCCAGGGCTGGTGCTCTATCCACTGTGCCACCTAGCTGCCCTCTTTTTTCCTTCATTCTTGAAGAAGACCATGACATTAGGGAGGTGATGCTATGATGTGTACATGAATTGATATGAGTGAGGGTGGAGCTGTGCTGAGTCACCAGCCTCACTCTCTCCTCCAGAGTTATCTGGGTCCAGTGGCCAGATATGAATCAGAATGCCTGGAGATAGCCCTGGATGGGAGGCAAACAGGGATAAGTGGCTTGTCCAAGGTCACACAGCTAGAAAGTGTCTGAGGCCAGATTTGAACTCCCATCCTCTTGACTCCAAGGTCAGTGCTCTATCCATTGCACTACCTAACATGGGAGACACTGTTATTACAAAGTTAACTGGACGAACAACACAGAGAGAACTTTGCATCTGAACTTAGGGGACCTGACTTTGAATCATAGTACTCTAACTACAACAGTGGGTAAAAATCACTTCCCCTTGCTGGGCCTCACTTCTTCTCCGATAATATGAGCTGATGTATATATACATTTTTTTAGTCCCAAATTCCCTCCCTCTTCATCCACTCCCCCCACCCAGTAAGAAGGCAAGAAATATAATTTCCATTATATAGATATATAGATATATGTATACATAGGTAGATATAGATATATAGATATAGACATATGTATATGGCCATGCAAAACATTTCTACATTAGTCATGTTCAAAAAAATAAAGGAAATAAAAATTATACTTCCATTTGTCTCTGAGTCCATCAATTCTCTGTCTGTTGATAGACAGCATTTTTCATTGAGTTCTTGGAGTTGTAGGGGATCATTATATTGATTTTATAGTGTTCTCCTCAAGTCTTTCATAGTTGATTATTGTTAAAATGTTGATGTTGCTATGCAGATTGTTCTGGTTCTGCTCACTTCCTTTTGTATCAGTTCATTTAGATCTTCCCAGGTTTTTCTGAAACCATCCCTTTCATCACTTCTTATATCACAATGATATTACATCACATTCATAGAACAAAACTTATTCAGACATCCCCTAATTTATCAGCATCTCCTCAATTTCCAACTCTTTGCCACCACAAAAGGAGTTGGTACAAATATATTTGTGCATATGGGTCCTTTTCCTTTTTCTTTGATCAAAAAGACATAGACCTAGCAGAGGTATTTCTGAATCAAAGGGTAAGCCTTTTGGGTATAGTTCCCAATTGTTCTACAGAATGGTTGAACTGTTCACAAGTCCACCAATAATTCATTAGTGTCCCTATTTTTCTACATCTCCTCCAGCATGTCATTTTCTTTTTCTTTCATGTTAGCTCATCTGATGGAAATGAGGTGGTACCTAAGGGTGGTTTTAATTTGCATTTCTCTAATCAATAATGATTTGGAGCTTTTTTATAAGACTATTGAAGATTTTTTTTCCTCTGAAAGTTTTGTCTATCAATTGGAAAATGGTTTCTATTTTTTATCAGTTTGGTTCAATTCTCTATATAACTGAGAAATGAGACATTTAGCAGAAGAACTTGATTAAAAAAACTTTTCCTCAGTTTCCTTTTTTCTAATTTTGGCTGCAATGCTTTTATTTGTGCAAAAACTTAAAAAAAATTCATATCAATGGTCTCTTAAGGTCACTTCCACAGCATCTCTCTAAGCCTTTCCCTAGTCACCACTCACACAATCACTACTAATCAGCTTCTTATCACTTGCTACTCAGACTGTTATAATAACCTTCTAATTGCACTGCCAGCTCAAGGTTCTCTCCACTCTAATCTATCCTCTGCCTAGATGCTAAATTGATATTCCTGAAACACAAGACTGAACCATGTCAATTCCCTGATCAAACATTTTCGGAGGGTCTCTCTTGCCTCCAGGATCAAATGCAAACTCCTTCATTTAGCATTTAAAGTTCTCCACAATCTCCAAACTATCTTTCCAGTCTATTTACACATCGCTCCCTCTCCATGTCAGTCTCATGTAACCAAATTACAAATTGGCCTATTTGCCATTCCCTATTAAATTTTTACCTTCCTGTCTTTGCCCAGGTTTTATTCCATGACTAGAATTCTCTCCTGTTGGAATAACTAGCCTTTCAAAGCTCAGTTCCCTCCCAACAAGAGACTTTTTCTGATTCCATCCACTTCCAATATCAAGGGTTTGTTTTATTTCTTTTGTATTTATCTGTGGATATGTTGTGTCTCCTCCCCCTTTCCCCCTAATAGAATATAAGTTTCTTGGGAGCAGTCACTATTTGTCTCTGTATCTCTAGCACTTAGCACAGGGTAGCCCCTTAATAAATACCAGTCAAATTATTGAATTCTATGATTTCAGAGGCAATGTAGCCCAATAAAATGAGTTCTTGATCTGGCAGGTAAGAACCTAGTTTCATATCTTTATTCTGCTACTGCGTGACTTTGGATAAGTCACTTAATTTCTTTAGACCATTAGATGACGGCATAGTGCATAGAGCCTGGGCCTGTAAGTCATGGATGTGGCCTCAGATGCTTCCTCAGTGTGTGACCTGAGCAAGTCTGGACCACTTACTAGCTCAGTTTCTCTCTCTTTAATATAGCATGAGTTTTTGTAAGGATTAAAGGATATCATATTGGTAAAGTGCTTCATAAACCTAAAAGTACTAATAAATGCTAATTATTACTAACCTTATCATCATCATTATTATTAATCTGTAAAATAAAAGGATTGGACCAGATAATCTTTAAGCTCCTGTGGAGCTGAGATTTTTAAATCCTTTAGATTTAAGAGATCCTATGTCATCCTGTTGCCAATTGTTCGATTATCCGCCTGTGAAGAATCACTCTTTTGACCCAGGATTGCAGTGTAAAAGAAAATAGAGATTTATTAAAGAAGTTACAACACAAAGAAAATAATAGGAAAGTTCAGAAGAGTTTAAGGAAAAGCCATGTGGATTGCTAATTAATCTTGGCAGGCCAGCTGGCAGGCTCAGCAGAAATCTGGAAAGGAAGAGAGAAAGAGGAAAGAGAGAGAGAGAGAGAGAGAGAGAGAGAGAGAGAGAGAGAGAGAGAGAGAGAGAGAGACAGCCATGAATGGCTTGAGTTAACCAGACCACATGGTGAGGTTCATGAAGCTCCATGAAGAACCAGTGAAAGCTCTATCCTTCTGGATGGGAGGCTGGAGGCAAGAGAGCTCAAAGGGACAGCACTTCCTATTAAATACCCTTCTGGGGTAGGTTGGTCAGAGGGTGATGCTTGGGAGTGGTCCTACACCTTGAAGCCAGGCAAACCATGTACTGGTCCCTCCTGTCCTTTCAACACACCATCTCCTGCCCACCAGCATCCAGGCCAAAGTTAAGTGGAAGGGAAAATAGGGACAAGATACAAAAACAGTGTCCAAGGGAGGCAGAATCTCAAGAGCAGGAACCTCCATGCATTTAACAGATTTTGTTTCTGCTACATTCACAATTCTCTATAACAATCCAGGTCAACTCCAAACTCACAACTATATCTTTGGTTCCTTCTACAATTTTTATTTACTGATTCAGTCCTGGATACCCCCCATTATTTTCCCTAGTTTACTCACAAAGGTGAGTTCTCGCCCCCCCCCCCTCCATAGTAAGTAATTAGAGAGAACAGGATACACTTTAAAAAAAATTTTATTTTGAAAAGCAACTCAACAGAAAAGACTGAATGACCAAGTCAGAGAATAAAAAGATCCTGCCCCAAGACACCCCATGAAGAGCTACCCTGAAAATGGGCTGCTTTCGGCCCTCATCTTCCTGGGGGAATGTGACTGTTTGTGGATCTGTCCTAGAAGACTGGGCAGCTAGTGGAGGCAAAGTCTTCTACAAGCTTCATAGAAGATGAAGACTCATCTTCTTGAGTTTGATTCTAGCCTCAGAGTGGCCCTGGGCAAGTCACTTAACCCTGCTTGCCTCAGTTTCCTCAAATGTAAAATGAATTGGAGAAGGAAATGGCAAACTACTTCAGTATCTCTTTGCTAAGAAAACCCTTAATGAGGTTTCAATTGAAAAATGATAAAATAGCTATGCTTGCTATGAGCTCAGCAGAGTGGAAAGACCCCAAGGATCTTACCACTGGGGGAGATGTTGTGTAAATAAATTGGAATGTACAAGACACATATAGACTAGGTAGAAAGGAATGTTAGAGAACAAGACTTTAGCCTTGGGAGGTAAATCCAGAAAGGCTTCCCATCAGAGGCATTTGAACTGAATCTTTGAAGAAATCCAGGAGTCAGAGGTGAAGAGAGAGAGTGTGGCAGGGAAACATCCACATCCATAATCCAACAAGCTTTTATTAAACACCTACTATGGGGAGACCAGGAAAGATGTTAAATGATGTGACTACCAAGAAAGGTCAAAAGTGGTCAAAGGGTATGCAGAAGCTATTTACAGGTGAGGAGATCAAAGTGATCCATAGTCATAAGAAAAATTGCTCTAAATCATTACTGATTAGAGAAATGCAAATTAAAGCATCTCTGAGATACCACCCCATGCCTCTCAGACTGGCCAATATGACCAGAAAGGACAATGACCAATGGTGGAAAGGTTGTGGGAAATCTGGGACACTAATACATTGTTGGTGGAGCTGTGAACTCATCCAACCTTTCTGGAGAGCAAATTGGAATTATGCCCAAAGGGCAATAAAAATGTGCATACCCTTTGATCCAGCAATACCATTAGTGGGTCTATACTCTGAAGAGATCATGAAAAAGGGTAAAAACATCACTTGCACAAAAATATTCATAGCAGCTCTGTTTGTGGTGGCAAAGAATTGGAAAACAAGTGAATGTCCATCAATTGGGGAATGGCTTAATAAACTATGGTATATGTTTGTGATGGGACACTATTGTTCTATTAGAAACCAGGAGGGATGGGAATTCAGGGAAACCTGGAGGGATTTGCATGAACTGATGCTGAGTGAGATGAGCAGAACTAGAAAAACACAGTGCACCCTAACAGCAACATAGGGGTGATGATCAACCTTGAAGGACTCACTCATTCCATCAGTGCAACTATCAGGGACAATTTGGGCTATCTGCGATGAAGAATACCATCTGTATCCAGAGAAAGAACTGTGGAGTTTGAACAAAGACCAAGGACTATTACCTTTAATTTTTTTTTTAAATAAAGGTATCTTATTGTATAATTTTACTATCTCTTTTATTTTTTTCCTTAAGGATATGATTTCTCTCTCAACACATTCAACTCTGATCAATGTATAGCAGGGAAACAATGTAAAGATTATCAGACTGCCTTCTGTGGGGGGAAGGGAAGTAAGATTGGGGGAAAAATTTTAAAATTCAAAAAACAATTTTAAAAAAAAGGTCAAACTGAGTTCTTGCCCTCAAGGAGTTCACAGTCTAAAGGGGATGGGAAGGAGAGAACATACCAATAACTTTATAGAAACAATTATTGACGGGATAAATGGGTGATACCACAGAGGGAAGCACCACCAGTAAGAAGGATCCAGATAGGTTTCTTTCAAAAGATTTGAGCTGAGATGTGAAGGAAGGTAGGACAGTCAGGACAGAGTGAAAAGGAGAAAGAGAGCTCCAGTCGTGGGAACAGCTGAGGAAAATGCCCCAGTTTTCTAGTGTGAGAAACAACCAGAAGACCAGTGTCTCTGCATGGAAGAAAACATTGGGGTCAGGAAGGTTGTAAGGGGGTAAAATGACTGTAAAGGTAGGAAGCAGCCAGTCTGTCAGAGGCATGCCAAACAGGGTTTTCTATTTGTTCTTGGGAGCCAGTGGAGTTCATCAAACGGGGGACAGAGTGGTAGACATGTCACATTTGTGCTTTAGGAAGAACTATTGACAGCTCAGTGAAAGATGGCCTGGATTAGGGGGAGACTTGCATCATGGATTCCCAGGGCAAAGTTTCATTGACAGGAAATAGAATGTCATCAAGCAAATAAGCCAGCATGACTGGATTACAATCCAGTGAACTGCAAGGTGGTGAAGTATAAGAAGACTGGAAAAAAATAGAAAAGAATCAAGAATGTAATGTTAAAATTGGCCCTAGAGTTGGGACAGCTAGGTGGTGGAGTGGATAGAGCACCAGCCCTGGAAACAGGAGGATATGAGTTGAAATTCAGCCTCAAACACTTGATCCTTACTAGCTGTGTGACCTTGAGCAAGTCACTTAACCCCAGTATCTAAAAAAAAAACGGAAATAAAACAAAGGGCAAAGCTGATTCTAGTATTTATTGAGTAGGAGGTGACATAGTCACCACTTGATCTCTGAGACACTTGACTCCTTGCTCCATAAACCCTTGCCCCTCCCCCATTGCTGTTACCAAGTCAGGTCAGGTCAACATCATTTTTTAAGTACTTATGAGTTTCAAGTACTCTGCTGAGTGCTATGGTTGCAAAAATGAGCAGAAAGACGTTTTCTGTCAGGACCATCCTTAGGGGCTTATTCCCTCTTTCCTTCCTTTTTCTAGGGTCCTATACTCTAGACCTCAAAGGTGCTTCCTCCTCACCCCACCTGACTCTTTGTAAAGGGACAGAACATACAAATTTAGAAATGATACAGGGGGCAGTTAGGTGGCACAGCGGATAGAGCACTGGTCCTGGAGGCAGGAGGACCTGAATTCAAATTTGATCTCAGACACATAATGATTACCTAGTTGTGTGACCTTGGGCAAGTCACTTAACTCCACTGCCTTGCAAAAACTAAAAAAAAAGTCTATGAACTGATTCGGTTCAATTCGATAAATTTTTTTTAAAGTTTTTGCAAGGCAATGGGGTTAAGTGGTTTGCCCAAGGCCAGGTAATTATTAAGTGTCTGAGGCCAGATTTGAACTCAGGTCCTCCTGACTCCAGGGCTAGTGCTCTATCCACTGTTCCACCCAGCTGTCCCCAATAAACATTTAAAAAAATGATACAAAAAATGAAAGTGATGTCATCTGGATAGGGAAGAAATTGACTCATTGATCCATTTTGGGGGACTCCAGCCCTTCTTCATCCTGGCTCCATGACTGGCCCCTCTATACGATTCTATCAAGCTAAGCAGTCACTTCTCTCTGACCCCTTATCTGCCACCCCACCTCATCCTCTACACACACACACACACACACACACACACACACACACACACACACACACTCACTTACACTCATGGGTGCTGCTCCTGCCTGACCCTAAATGAAAATGGTTTTACCTCATACTAAGCTTTATGTGTAAAATCTCCCAAGTAGAGAGGGTTTTTCTCTACCTTCTTTCCAGGGGAGTCACAGTCTAAACCACTTTTCCCAAGACCTCTCAGACTCAGAAGCACAACTGGTTGATAAGGTCTTACTCATTTTAGTCTTCATTTCTATGAGAATGTTATAATTCTGAGGCTTCCCATTCATTCTCATTCACAGTGGTAAAATTACAGACTCCTACCATCCACCACCACTGACAGTAAGAAATAACAGGACTTTGATTTCAATCACTAATTACTACCTTGCTAAACAACCTTCATTCCCAAACAATAGAAAGAAGGGGGGGATGGCAAGGGAGGGATACTGTACAGGCAAGGGTGATCTGTCATTCAAAACTATGTAAATGCCTCCCAAAGATCATAGAGACCCAATTTTTGGTTGTTGTGTGTGTGTGACATGCAATATAGGGTTAAGTGACTTGTCCAAGGTCACACAGTGAGTATCAAGTGTCTGAGGCTGAATTTGAGCTGAAGTCCTCCTGACTACAGGACCTAGGCTCTATCCATTGTGCCACCTAGCTAATTCCAGATACCCATTTTCTTTATAATCACCAAGCTGGCACAGATATTTAAGTATCATTGGACTGATGAGACCTTTCCCTATCTATCCTACTCTGATCTTCTCCATTGACCCCACCATTTTATTGAAGAAGAAACTCATGGTCCATTTTCTCTCCTTAGATTATAGATGTAGAATGAAAAGGTAACCCAGAAGTCATCTAATTTACCTTCTCTCCCATTTTAAAGAGGGGGAAACTTGCCCAAGATTCTATAGGTAATACATATCAGAGACAATGTGTGAACCCATGTCAATCTGATTCCAGAGTAAAGATCTTTCCATCACACTGTATTGTTACAGGGCATCTTATCTGAGTTTTGTCTTCTTTTCTGTTTCAAAGCCTGTGTTTATTCCAGGTCCTTCCATCAATTCCTGGAACCAAGAAGATTGCTCACCATGAGTCTTTCATATTAGCATATTTCCACCTGTTTCTGCTGAGTGATTGATGCATCCTCTCATCCATCTTTAGTACCAGAGAAATGTTCAAATGAAAAGCTCTCGCGAATTTGCCACAGACATATATGCAGGTCCCACAAAGTGTCTGGGTGACCCCTTGACAGGGATTTGCCAAGGGCATTCTTGATCAAGTATGGATAGCCTCTGAGGTCCTTTCTAGCTTGAGGTTGTGTGATCCATGAACCTCTGAATGCCCAAGGCTGTGTGACCTCTGACATAAAACCTCCTGAGAGGAGAGAAGGGCTCAGAAGATATTGTCAAAGATGTAGCTGTTGGTGACCTTGTGACACAGTCATCACTGCCCAGATCTTTGGTGTTTGTGTCTAAGGCCTCGGGCAGCTTGTAGTCCAGCCCAAGGAACATGACTTTGCCTAGGTTCACATACAACACAGAGTAACATACATGGACAAGCAGAGGAAGTTTGCCCTAGGTTATCAGATTCCCTAGAGCTCCACTGTTGGACCACAATGAAGCTTTATTGGTGCTCGTCTTTTAATCTTTCTCCTTCCAATGCAGGCAGCTCAACCAGCGAAGAACAATGGGCCAACCCAGAGACCTGGGATTTCCCTGCCTTTGTCTGCTGCCTTAGTTTTCCTCAGAATAAGAGAGAACTGATGTGCCCATTAAGGATTTTTGAGGTGGTTTCTGACTCTCTGCCCCACAAATCAACTGTCTTTTCCTTTCTGATAATAATAGCAACACAATATTTAGAGGACTAGATGTTTCATGGGTTTTTTCATTATCATCATCATCACCACCACCACTACCACCATCACTGACATCACTAATATTTAGACAGCAATTATTATATGCCCCTTTGATATTCAAAATAATTCTGAGAGGTAAGTGCTATTATAAGGGCAACTTGGATAGAACACTGGACTTGGAGTCATGAACACCTCAGACACTTATTAGCATTGTGACCCTGAGCAAGTACTTCACCATGTTTGCCTCAGTTTGCACATCTGTAAATTAGCTAGAGAAAGACATGGCAAAACTACTCTAGAATCTTTGCCAAGAAAACATAAAATGGGGCCACAAAGAGTTGAACATGAAGGAAAAGGATTAAATAACATGGGTTATTATTGTCCCCATTTTATAGATGAGGAAAATGAGGCAAATAGAGATCAAGTAATTTGCCCAGCCCAGAATCACACAGCTGTTAAGTGATTGCAGCTGATTTTGAACTCAGGTCTGCATGACTACCGGATCAGTGTTCTTTCTCATGGATCAAAGGGAAAAAATTCATGTCAAACTAAGAATAACAGCTTATTAATTACAATGCCATCCTAGGGAAAGTCCATCACAGAAGTCATCAAGGACACATATGATTAAAAAGGGAGGACCAGTCATCATGTAGTTAGAATGGGGAACAATCAGTGGATAGCTTAAATGCTATATCTGCATCTTTATTTAAAGAACCAGATCCATTATGGAAGAGACATGAGAAGATGGGGTGAATGTGATAAAGGACAAGAAAATGTAGAGCAAGATTGCCAAAATATGCTCACCCAGAGGAGAATGTGGTTTAGCCAGCATCAAAGTTCAGTATAGGAAGTACATGCAATCCCCCACTCATGGTAAGGGAAAGGATTTTTGCTTTCCAGAGAGAAACTTACCTCTCATGCTTGGGTCTATGTCCCCTGTAAGCAGCAGTAGATGCTGTCCTAGCTCTCTTTCCCAGTCCTTATCCCCCATCATTTCCTGCTGCTTCCCAGTTTTAGCTTCAGTGGGCAACAGCCCAGAGGGAAACAACAGCCCAGGGTGGTCTTCCCGGATGAGTCACAGCAGGAGCTGAGCAAGGATGGAGACAGAAGGTCAGTTGGCAGAGTTCAGGGTGAAGCCCAAGACCCTTCCATGTAGGGGGCCCTGAAGGTGACAGGAGTCTGGGATCTGGAAAATTGTTTTTAGTGACAGCAGTTGTGAGGAGCCTGAAACAACCAGAGGGTTATAGGAAGCCAAAGGACCAGTTAACATCAGCAGACATTCAGCTACTGGGGAAGGTGGGAGAAAGAAGGGAGGCATGCCAAGGCCATTGATGCAGGAGCTAAGAATCTCTAGCGGCCATCCCATGGGGCTCTTAATCTACTCCACTTTGGAACTCCTGCCCTGCGGCTTAGCAAGCCACATTGTAAATATAAATTCACATAACCTGCAGGTCCTAGTCCAGACCATGCTTCCCATCCTCCACAATCATCCTTCCCAACTAGTTCCTTACTCTCTGATCTGTTGCCTTATAGTAAGCACTTAAAAATGCATGTTCATGCATTCATGAATTCATTCATTCATTCATTCATTTATCCAAATGAAGAATCATGTGAACAAAATGTTACTCTGAAATTCATAGCTCTGTGACTTTGAGGGAGTCATTTTAATCTCTTGAATCTTTATCTTCTCTATAAAATCGAGTAAAAATCAATCAGCAATTGATTTTACATGTATAACTTGTATCAGACCGTTTACCATCTCAGGGAGGAAGAGAGGAAAGAGATAGGATTCGGAACTCAAAATTTTTTTTAATGTTAAAGAATTTTAATATGTAATTGAAGAAAAATAAAATATATTAAATTGAACAGTAAACATTTACTATACACCTACTATGTGCTGACACTGTGAGAGCAATGCTTACTCATAATTGTCTACTATCCCAATAGGGAGACAAATACATATAAACTATAGATGGCATAAATATCAAATTAACAGATGCATACACATAGCAGTTAAATATGAAGGATTTTGAGAGAGTATCAGCATTTGGGAGATCAGGAAGGGATATATGCAGAAAACAGTGTTTGATCTGCATCTTTTTTTTTTAGTTTTTGCAAGGCAAATGGGGTTAAGTGACTTGCCCAAGGTCACACACAGCTAGGTAATTATTAAGTGTCTGAGGTCAGATTTGAACTCAGGAACTCCTGACTCCAGGGCTGGTGCTCTATCCACTGTGCCACCTAGCTGCCCCTTTGATCTGCATCTTAAAGAAAGAGGTTTCTGTGGGGTGAAGATGGGGAAGGGACTGTCTTCCAGTACAAAATACTATTTGTATGACCTCTCTCACTGGGTTGGGTGAGGAAAGTATTTTTTTCAAACCTTATAAGTCCCTCTAGAACTGAGCATGATTATGGTTATGCTTTACATTCAGGCAAGTGTCCAAGGGATTGAGTATCTAAATGGAAGAGATCCTAGGCTGTGGAATATTGTGCTAAAGTGATTATTGAATCAAAGAACCTGGATTTCAATCTTGGCTCTGCCATTCACCAGTGTGTGACTTTGGGCAAGTCCCTTAGCCTCTCTGGGGTTCACTCTCCTAATCTGTAAATTGTGGGTACTGTGCTTAATGGGAGTTGGATAAATGCAATGTTCAGTTTTGGGGCCAGTGAACAAATTATGAAACACACTTTGTGCCTTTCAACAGAGAGGATGGGAACTGAGGGGGTGGAATATTTTTGCTAACTGTGGTTTTATTGGGGGGGGGGGGTTCTGAGGGAGAGTTCATTTGGAGAGGAGTGGATAGGAGGAAATGATTATGATGTAAAACAACAAAAGGCACCAGAAAGAACTTAAAACCAAATTGGTTTGACGAAGTTGGATTGGCGATCTCTGATTTTGGTTCTGTGACTTGTCAAAGAGTGTATTTCATCATTCTGTTACTCCACACAGAGGTTAGATGATATATCCTTTTGAGACTAGCCCCATGGATGCGGAAGTGCATTAGCCTCAGTATTGGACAGCTCCCGTCTTAAACTGCATTGGCACCGGACTGAGTCCAAGTGGAAGCCCCTGTGGGCAGGGAGCAAGAACCAGGGCAGGATCTCAAGCCCAGAAATACTAGATGGTTGTCCATCTGTAGAGTGAAAATTTGGCCTTGGATTTCAAAGATAAGTGTATCCTTTAAAGAGGTTTTTTTTGGGGGGGGGATGCATCTTTTGTTAGCCCGAGAGTACTGATCTTTGGTTCAGATGATATGATTATCATACCAGTGTAGAATGCATTTAAAATACAGTACAAAGAAGGCCATCTTTATGAGCACAAAACATCTCGGCACCTTAAGACTCCTAATGCTTGAAATTTCCTTCATTGATGACTGTGATTTTGACCAAGGCAGACTCAACAACCCAAAGAAGCTATTTTCCTTTCCTTTCTTCTTTCCTTCCTTTCCTCTTTCCTCCCTTTATCTTCCTTTTTTCTTTCTTTCCTTCCTCCCTCCCTTCTTTCCTTTCCTTTCCTCCCTTCTTTCCTTTTTCTATTTCTTTCCTTCCTTCTTTCTCTCTCTCATTTTCTTTCTTTTCTCTCTCTATTTCTTTCTTTCACTTTCTTTCTCTTCCTTAAATGCCCCCTCGCTCTCTCATTGCGCCCCTTCTTCCTCCCTGCTTTTCTTCTTTTTTCTCTTTTTCTTTCATCCCTCCCTCCCTCTCTTCCTTTCCTTTTCCTTTTCTTCTCTTTTTTCCCCCATTCATTTATTTGTTTACTTGCTTACTTTGCCTGATTGGGTCTTTCTAACTCACTGATCTGCAAATGAGTTTTGATCTGCTCTGTTTCCACCCAGGACTGATTCCTGTTCTCCTTAGTCAGCTCTGGTGGACTTCTACTCCCAAGGACTCCTCATACTGATGTTCAACATAGTGGGGCTGGCGGACTGCCTTTAGTCATACTGAACTCAAAACTCCAGAGCTGAAGTAGTTCATTCACCTCACCCTCCCCAGAAACAGAGATTACAGTTAGATTTATTTAAAAAACAGTTATAATAAGGTTTATAGGGGTAAGGGAGGAAATAGGGGAAGAAGATAATTTGGAACTGAAAATAATTTTTTTTAATTAGCCAAAAAAACAAAACTTATCAATGCCTTTTACTTTTATATCCGAGTTATTTCTCTCCCTACCTCATAGCTTGGTTCTGTTTCTAAACTGAATGCTTTCTTAGAACAAAGAAAAACATTAACGCTAAAACAACAGATATGGTGATTCCTATAAATGGAAGCATTCTGCCCCTATGGCACGGAACCAGGAAGGAGAGGCTCAGGCTCATGTGTTCTCTGGAGCTGAGGTTGGTTATTATAGTCGCTTAACATCTGAATCCCTTTCCTTGTCTTTTCACTTATGTGCTTGTAATAATAAGTTAAGCTAACATGTCTATGGAGCATTAAGGATCATAGATCCAGAGATAGAAGGGACCTGAGAGGTCATCTAGTTTAGTGCTATAGAAACTCAAATAGAAACGAATCCCTGCTGGCCAAATATTAACTTAGAAAACCAGAATTTAATATTTCTATGTATATTTCAGTAGCTAGAATGCTGGACCTGGAGTGAACAAGACCCGAGTTCAAATTTAGCAGCAGACACTTAATAGCAGTGTGATCCTGGACAAGTCAATTATTCTGTATGCCCCAATTTTCTTCATTTGCTAAATGGGAATAATATCAGAACCTACCTCCTAGAGTTATGAGAATCAAATGATATAATAATTGTAAAATGATTGTGGTTATGCTTACATTCAGGCAAGTGTCCAAGGGATTGAGTATCTAAATGGAAGAGATCCTAGACTGTGGAATATTATGCTATGGTGCTTTGTTAACTATTGTTGTTTTGTTGTTCTGTTTATTCATTTATTTTGTTACACATGTCCCAATTACATTTGATGTGGTGCAGACAGAAATTTGCTGGTCTACAGGTTTGAAACCTCTGATCAAGATTTGTCCCCCTTGTTTTATAGATGGGGAAACTGAGGCAGACAGAAGTAAAGTGACTTGCCCAGGGACACACAGTTACTAAGTGCCAGAGGCAGGATCTGAATGCAGGTCTTACTGATTGCCAGTCAGCTTTAATAGTAGTTGGAAAATATGAGGCATCTTGGTGGTGCCAAAGATAGAGAACTGAATCTAGAGTCAGAAGGACCATAGTTTGAAAACTATGTGACTTATTAACTGTGTGACCCTGGTCAAATTAAACTCTAACTCAGTTTTGTCATCTGTAAAAAAAAAGTGATAATAACAATACCAAGATTTTTTTTTATGATTTTTTTTTGCAAGGCAATGAGGTTAAATGATTTGCCCAAGGTCACACAGCTAGGTAATTATTAAGTGCCTGAGACTGGATTTGAACTCAGGTCCTCCTGACTCCAAGGTCGGTGCTCTGTCCATTGCACCACCTAGCTGCCTTAATACCAAGGTTGTTATAATGATCAAATGAGCTAAAATTTTTATGTTTCTGTATTATTTTCTTTTTTACATTTATTATTGTGGATTTTAAAATCCTGATCATTTTCCTCTGTCACACTTCACCTTTCTCCCCTTTTCCTTAATTTTTCATATTTGTCACTCTCACTGCCTAGGAATATTTCATCCTATTCAAATGCCCCAGTTTGCCCAGCCATCGCTGCCTTCTTTATTTCTATTTCTTTGATAATCACATGGATGCACATGGATCCTTTTCTTTCTGTCTTTGACTAGCAGTGTGATCCTGGATAATTCAATTTTCCTCTGTTTGTTTTGGGTTAAAAAGTATGAATGCTTTTGTCTCATTTCTCTCATAATTGTGAATAGTTTTCAAAACAGTTGAACTAATTCACAGTTTCAACAACAGCATATGAAAGTGCCCATCTCTCCATAGTCCCTCCCACATGTAAGTCAAAAAAGCTTCCTATGTCCATGTATTCTAGAATCTGACTTGGGTCCCTCTTTCTAGTCTTCTGGGGGCAGCAATGTGGTACAGTGGGTAGAGGGTTGAGCATGAGATCAACCTCTTCTCTGACACATACTTGCTGTGTGACCCTGGGCAAGTCACTTCATCTCTATCTGTCTCAGTTTTCTTAGCTGTAAAGTAGTGATAATAATTGCAAATCCAATCAGATAATATTTCTAAAGGATACAGTGCTTTGCACATTCTAAATGCTTAATTGTTTCCTTCCTATTTTCCTTGGAAGAATTCTGGAATCAGGGAATAGAAAGAAGACTGTTATTCTTCTTCTTCACATTTTATAGGTGAATCTGAGTCTCAATGAAGTTACCCATTGCTTACATAGTAAGCTAGCACCCAGAACCATGAATTCTCAGATTTGACAGGGACCTCAGGGACCCAGCCCAACCTATATCCCCAAGTAGAAGTCATAATCTAATATGGAAATACATTTTTCATGACTTCACATGTATAAAGAGGATCTTATTGCTTGTCTTCTCAGTGAGTGGAGAAGGTGCTAGAGGGAGAAGAGAGTCTGAAACTCAATTTTTTTAAGTGAATGTTGAAAATGAATGAATGGGGGCAGCTAGGTGACTCAGTGGATAGAGTACTAGCCCAGGAATTAGGAGGACCTGAGTTCAGATCTAGCTTCTGTGACCCTTGATAAGTCATTTAACTTCAAATGCCTCCAAAAGAAAATGAATGAATAAATATTTTTGAAAATTGAAGTCATACTGCAGCATACCCAATAAGTGGTCTTTGAGACTTCTGATTCTAAGACAAGACCATTTCTACTTTACCATATTAGGCAAGCAGATGAAGAAAATTAGGCTGAGCAAAGGAAGGTGACTGGTCCAAAGTCACACAGCAAGTTTGGAACAGGCCATGTGCTCCTCAAATCCTATCCGGTAAAAAAAAAACAACCCTCTTTTTCTGCCTATGGTCAAGGTTAGCCTTGAGAGGAAGAGTCTGCAGTGGCATCAGCATTCTTGGGCACAGACTGGCTAAGGAGGAGTGGGGTCTTAGTGGAGCCTTTTGCACAGAAGGATCTCCCAGGAGTCCATCCTAGGAAGGGTTGAAGCTCCCTGGCCTGTCAGCAAAGTCAACCCTCTGCCTTCCCCACTGACAGCCTCCTGACAGGACTGCTTCCCCTTCTCCAGTGGGTCAGCAGTGCCTGGCTGTTGGAGCAGACAGGGCCTCTGGCCTCCAGAGCTCCCTTGGGAGTTTTGGAGAGGTGGGGGTCTAACTATTGCTGGAAGCCAGCTGCCTGTCAAGGGGCAAGGCCCTGTGGGCTGGAGAAATGGGGGTTGGGGGCTGTCAGACTGAAGATAACAGGTCAGGATGGCAGCTGGAAGGGAAAGGTCCCCAGGGCTGTGTCTGACCACTGACCCTTATCAGTCTTGAGACAAGTCTAGGATATGCATGTGTGACCAGCTGGTTGAGAGTCAGACAGGGAGCCGGACCAACCCTTGGCTAGCAATTGGATGCAATGGAAAATAAATGGAAAGGAGACCTCCCTGAAGTGCAGTGTCCAGACAGAGTGGAGATTTTTTTATTTGGCTGAGGATCCAGTAGGTTGAGGTCCTAGCAGGACCTTGGGGTCTGGGTAACTTGAGTCAAAGTGGCAGGAATGCCAAAGAAAAAGGTTGGTAACCTCTGGCTTTTGGGCTAAAGTTGGCATGCAGGTCTTCTTGGGTGGCATGGTGGTTGGCACTGTGCCCTGCTATTCATGAGAAGGACCAGCTGGCTACTGGGAGAGATTTGTCTTTAGGTATTTCTCAGGATTGCTGTGTTCTGTATTTGAGGGAGTGGAAAATAGCTTAGTGAAATGAAAAGAGGAATGGACTTGAAATCAGAAGACCATTGATTTGTTTTCTGGTTCTTCCACTTTCTAGCTGTATGACCCTGGGCAAATCATTTCTTAACCTCTCTAGCATTCTGTGTCTTCACTGGTAACATGATATAGTTGGACTAGATGATCCTGGAGAGATTTTTCACTTCTAAATTCAATGAATTTAATTTCAGGTGATAATTCTTTTTACCTTTTGCTTCTTTGAGTTTGGGGGGAAATGGGATATTGATGGAAAGGAAGCTTTTTAGTTAAACAAGAAAGGTGATCATGGAGTTTCCTGATGAATGGACAGTGTTCTTGGATTCTAGAATGGGTGAAGTGATTCAGATAAGAAAATCCAAATCTACTGGTTCAGATAAGAAAATTCAACTGGTTCAGATAAGAAAATCCCCAATCCTTCTGCAGATGTTCAGAGGTAGAAGAACCCATTCTGTTTAGGTGGAAGGTAGGGAGGGACCACAGGTCTTTGCTCTACAGTCTTGGAGCTCACTAATTCAGGAAACTTTACCATAATGATGATGATAGTCCTTTGTTCTCAAAGAAGACCATGACATCAGGGAGGAGGAAGGACAAGCACATGAATTGGATTTGAGCGAGGGATGCTGTGCTATGTCACCAGCTTCACTTTCTCCTCCACAGTCATCTCAATCCAGTGGTCAGATAGGAATCAGGACAATTGGATAAAATGGTTTGGAAATAGCACTCAGACCAACACTGATCATAGACTCTCAGTCAAAAGAGACCTGACAAAGCCCAGTCCCAATATACATTTCGTCTTCCTTTATTCTACCTTTACAGAGGTCATCTCCTATGTCCAGATTTACTCTCTCAACCCCTATTTATCCTGACAGGCTAGGCCTTGAGAAAACTGTTCCTAAGTCTCCCCCTCAAGGCCCTAAGGGGCTGCTTGGTGGTAAAGTGGATAAAGTGTCTGGCATGGAGTCAGGAAGATTCATCCTCCTGAGTTCAAATACAGCCATAGACACTAACTGTGTGATCCTGCGCAAGTCACTTTACCTTGTTTGCCTCAGTTTCCTCATCTGGAAAATGAGTTGGAGAAGGAAAAACCACTCCAATATTTTGCCGAGAAAGTACTAAATGGAGTCACAGAGAGTTAGACTCAACTGAAAACTCAACAACAACAAAGGGTAGCTTTGAGGGTTGGGGGTGGAGTATCTTTCTAGTACTATAGCTTATAAACTCATCCAGTGTTTTCCCCAATGCTTATCAGTTCATATTAATTAGTCAGTTCATTCTTTTAGTTAGTGCCTTTCACTAGAGTGGAATAAGAAGAATATAGTTATTACCTCTCCCTCCTCCCTCCAAAAAAATATCCCTACAAGTCTGCCACATAACTTTCTTTTTTAAAAAAATCATGGGGGGGGGGGGGGTTGGAAAGCAATGGGGTTAAGTGGCTTGCCCAAGGTCACACAGTTAGGCAATTATCAAGTGTCTGAAGCTATATTTGAATTCAGGTCCTCATGACTCCAGGGACGGTGCTCTCTCCACTGTGCCACCTAGCTGCCCCCTGCCATATACTTTCTTGAGAATATATACAGAGTTCAGGGGAATGCTGATTCAAATTAGAGAATAGCTGTAGGAAAGGAGTAACTCACAGTTCCTAGCTGCTGGAAGTTCCTTTTAGGTCTCCTTTAGGGAATACTCCCAAAGTCCTTTTAGCCAGTAGGTAGCTTATCTGCTGAGTTCCTTGTAAAATCCTGAATCTCTCTCCTTGATGTGTCTAGTTTGTCATCTCTACATGCAAACATTTCATCAGTGCTAGGACTGAGATGCAAATGAAAAGTTCCAAAAATCTTTAGCCCTCTATAGTTTACAAGTCAAGGATGGGGAAACTGAGATCAAGGCCAGGGTTCTTCTCCTTCCTCTGGCCTTTGTCAAGTAATTTCTTCTCAGGGCAGGGGCCAGGGATGCCCTTCCTGGCTTGTCACTAATTCTAATCTTGGACTCCAAATTAGTTTCCTGGTCTTATATGTGTTTCACTGGACTTGATGAATTTCCTCATAACCTCCCTTGGTTACCAAGGTCACTCCCAGGTTGATTGATTCAATTGAAATGTGCTTTCACTGGACCAAGTGAAGTGGGCTGATTGACTGACTCTCCTCACCTCTACCCCACAGAATCCATAGCTTCTTAAATACCTACTATATGCATGATACTAAACAATGTAATTGGGGGGAAGGCTATTGAAGATTGGGGGAACCAAGAAAGGTCTCTTGTAGGAGCTGGTTCATTAGAACTGAACCTTGAAGGGAGAAGAGGGCTCCAAGGCAAAAATAAAGAGACAGCATTCCAGGCAGGGGGCACCATCTATGCAAAGGTATAGAGGAAGATGATGGGATGTGGCATAAGGGGCACAGAAATTAGGCCAGTTGGTCATAGTGCAGCTCAGAGGGGCAATGGAAAAATCTGAGAAGGAAGCAGGAATAAAATGAAGATCTCCCCTTTGGACAGGAGGAATCATTGTGAGCTTCATGGAGGAGGTGAGAGTAGGTCCTGAAAGATGGATATCTTTACTTTCAATACTGGTCAGGAGAGTTTAGTATCCATTTTGATTTGGAGAATGACTAAAAAAAAAGAAAATAAAAAGGACTGGAAAGAGAGGAGATGTAAAAAAGGGGAAGTTGAAGGTATTGTATGTGGAAAGTAAGGGAAAAGGGGTTACTTTTTCCCCCACTGAATTCCTGGGATTGTTGTGTATTAGTTATGTGGGTGAGGCTCAAAGATGAGCTGCTCTTGTATGGGATTCTTATTTCTATCACAGATAGCTTTCTAGGTTCTAAATATTCCCTGCCTCCCATTCAGAGAGTGAGAGGCTTCTGTTGTGAGAGAGGACAATGCATTCGTGAAAGACAATTATCCCATGAAGCAAAGAGAGAAGTAATGGAGAGCTGGTGACAGATCTTTCAGGTCTGAACTTAGAGAGATTGGGGGGGAGCAGTTTAGGAAGAGATCTGGTCCTTACTTTTGGAGGGGTGTTGATGAGGCACAGACAGTCCCAGACCTTGACCCAGGGTCCAGGAATAATTTAAAGGGGTGCATGAATTTGGATGGGAAAATTTACATTATTTTCATTAATTTCCTCTAGTGTTTCATTCAATGAATTTAAAAAAATCTGTAACATTATTCTGAAAAGGGGTCCATAGATTTCATCAAAAAAGATACACAAAACAAAAAAGTTAAGAACTAATCTAAAGAGAGATTAGGATCCTCTGGAAACCTTCCTGTATAGCAGTGCAGATCAAGACCTGGGCTGGAAGTTGGGTGCCCTTGAGAGTCCATGCTGACTTTCTATCTAGATCACTTCTTATCCCACAATCTATGGTCCAACCAAACTGGATTTTCCGTCATTCCTCAAATGTGCCTTTCAATTTTGGACACTTACTACTTGGGGGATCTGGGGCAAATCACTCCAATTTGAGGCACCATTTCCTCTCCTGTAAATGGAGGGTAATGGACTCATATGACCACTGAAGTCCCTTTTACTTCTAGATTTATAATCTTTATGCTTTCCTACATGAAATCCACTCTTTTCCTGCCAACTGCTAGTGCCTTCTGACTAAAATGACCATAGATGACCTTTACATGCATTTTACATGTGGTTATATGTTAGAATGCCATATGTCTCTCAAGTGAATGTAAGTCACTTGAGAACAGAAGGTTTTTTTTATTTTTATCTTTGTACCATAGTGACTAACATATTGTCTGATATACAGAGTACTTGTGGTTTGATTAATCAATATTTGAAACCCTGGACAAGTCATTTTACTTCTCTGGGTCTTAGTTTCTTCATCTGTAAAATGGAATAATAATATTTGCCCTGGCTACTGGCTTGGAGACTTGTGAGGATGGAATAAAATAATGACTGAGAAAGTGATTTTTGGAGAGTGGTTTTAGCAGTGAAAATTTTTTACCCAAGAGATTAAATAGTTTTGCAGTTGGAAGTGTCAGGAGATGCTTTTGACCCTACTCTCTGGGTTGATGAGATGTCTGTCCCATTCCAGTGAGAGGAATCTTAACTCTAGGCCAGAACTGTCCTGGGTTTCTTCAGTTCTAGGAAGAGGTCCCGGGTCTCTTCACAAGTCTTCTTATGCTACTTCCTAAGTTTCCATCAGATGCCAACCTTGGAGACAAACCTTTTCTCTTGATTGGAGACCTGTCCCTCTGGCTCTGTCTGAGAGACCTATCTCTGGGGCTTCTTTAAGTTTCAAGATTCATGCCTGATGGTGTTAATCTTGGTTCAGGAACCTTGGCTCTGACCTCTAGGGAATGCTGACCTAGGCTCTGTGAACCTTGCTCTGGCTTCTGGCATTCCTGTTGTGATGCTGGCCTTTCTGACTTCATTTCCTAGGGAGTTCACCTGATCTCTTCTCAATCCAGGTGGCCGTGTTCCGATCCTGCCACCCTACCTCTCTGCCTGATAAATTTACTCCTTTGCCTGATGGCTTCTTTTGTTGAATGGTTGGCTACTGACATGACCCCGAAACCCTAAACTGTCCAAATTCTGAGTACCACCTGCCCCTATCATCCTGTCTTCCTTCCCACCCTCCCCAGAGTGCTGAGGTTCTTTTCTTTCTTTCAGCTTGTCCCTTGACAGATCCCGCATCTGTCTCCAAACCCTACAGAGAGATGGGGGGGTGGGGAATGGGGGGCTGCAGCCCCGCCTTCTCCCAGTACGCAGAGGGCCTGTGGAGGAGAGGATGAAGCTGTCTCTGACAGGGAAAACTAAAGATGTAAACGGGAGCATGAAATCCCGGGTGACAGCCGTGACCACTCTGGCTCCAACCATTAAATATGGAGCTTTAACTGCACAGAAAATACACCTGGGGCACTTGTATAAATCTTTCTTAACATCACACGCACATACACCAAGGCCCATACACTCACGCACACACATAGACACAAAGAATCCCTCCCAGATAGACTATCAGAATATTAAAGCTTGGAAGAGACATTTGAGAACATCAAGTCCAATTCCCTCAATTTAAAAAAGAAGTAAGGGGGCTCTGGAGAGAGTAAGTCATTTGCCCAAGGCCACACTTCTAGTGACCCAATGGCAGAGGGTCATGGGATATAGAACTAGAAAGGCCCTTAGAGAGCATCTAGTCTTATTCTATTTTTATAGAAGAAGAAACTGAGGGTCTGAGAGGTGATGACATTTGATCAAAGAAGCGGATTTGAATTCGGTTCCTCTGATGACAAATTCAGCTCAATCTCAAGTCTCCTGACTCCCAGTTAAGGATTCTTCCTATATCAAAGTTCTAGCCTAATTGAATCCATTTATCTAAGTCCCATCTCTCTTCTGCTTAAACTTCATATGACCCCAGATTTTCTCATATCTTTTACCTGAATCATACCTAGGGGATAGCACATGATAGGAAAGACTGCTGGACTAGGAATCAGGAAGATAACAGCTAGAATTTATATAGTGTTTTAAGGTTGGCAAAGCACTTTGCAAACATCTCATTTACAACAGCTATTACTATTATCATTTTAAAGATGAGGAAACTGAGGCAGACAGAGGTTAAGTGGTTAATTCAGGGTCAGACGGCAAGTAGGGTCCTGAGGATGGATATGAATTCAAGTCTTCCTGATTCCAGGTCCAGGGTTCCATCCACCTTGTCATCACCTCACTTTCAGTCAGATTCAAATCCTGTCTCCCGAACTATCTAGCTGTGTGATCAAGGATGAGTATCTAAGTCTTAGTTTTGCCAGTAAGGTGAAAATAAAAATACTAGTAAATACCTGCAGGGTTGTTGTGGGGGCTAAAATGAGACAATGGATAGAAATGAATTTAAAGTGTTTTGCTATTTTTATTACTATTTTTCCTCCCACACCATCCTATAGTCTTCAGAATTTTCAACAAATGTCCTATTCTGTGATCACTGGGTCATTGTGTTTCATGTTATGGGAAAAGAGTGCCAATCTTTAGGACCCACTGGATGGTGAGGATCAAACTGGATTTAGAAGTTAGGAGCTATGGAAAAAGTTAGAGAAAGGTCAGTCCTAGAAGCACCCTCCTGGATCTTTCAGACTGTTCCCTCTTTTATGGTCTCACAAAGGTTTCAGAGGTTGTCAGTCCTTGTAGGCTTCATGGCAAGATGAACAATAATATGCTTCTTTTTCTTTCTTCTGAGATCCACAATTTTAATTGCTTCCAGCAATGGACCTGGCATCACCAAGCATCCCTGCCCATTTACCAAGAGGGTTTGGCATACAGGGATGATGTGATTCTGACTGCCTTAACCTTTGGGGCTCATTCTCTCCTCACTCTCCTGCCTAGCTAGCTACCTGTAGATATTGCTTGGTTACTCAACCCTCTAAAACTGGATAAAGATGTGTTGTGTTTTCTAGCACCATGGACAGAATCCTGTGGTTTGTTGCCTTATTTTGATTTTTTCGGGGAGAAAGGGAGGTTACACATACTCCTGGGTCCTGGCTGTGTCACCAATTCCTCGAGAGACCTCAGGTGGATCATTTTTCCTTTATGAGACTCAGTTTCCTCATGTGTAAAATGACAGAGTTGGACTAGATAGCTCTCAGGTACCTCTTGGCTTTGACATCCTTTGAATTTGATTGTTGGCAGGCAAGCAAGCAGGGAGACCAGGTGCCCGCCCCCTGGGGTGCCTGTGTGCTAAGGCCCACCCTCCTCCACCCTCCAGCCCTGCAATCTCCTTTCCACCAGGGACTCATTGAAAAGAAATGACCAGCTTGCCAGAGGACTTCAAAGATAGCGTTTGATGACTTTTTAGCAGCTTCAGCAAAACTCTCATTTGAATTTCAGGGGCTGCTGTGATTTCCTTCCTCGGTGACAGCTCAGAGGGGCTGGCTCAGGCTGGGGCTGTCACTGAGCCGTGCCTCTCCCCTCTTTTTCAGCTACTTTCTTCCTACTCTTTCATAGGAAAGAGAAAACAGTGACAGGAAATGTGGATCTAGTGAGGCACCCACAAAGATGCCAGAAGTAATTTGGACAAGAGGGAGCGAGACCAAGAGAGAGGAGAGGAGAAAGGGGCACTTGGAAGGAGAAACTGGATGAGAGGAGGAAGGAAAACCAGGCTAAAGAAAGTGCCAGGGCAGAGACTGGAGAAGCACAGGAAAGGGAGACTAAGAGAACAGGAGAGGGAGAGATAGAAGTACACCAGGTATGTATTAGATAATTCTTATGTATGTGTCAAGCACTGTTAAGAACTAGGGGTTCAGGGGAGGCCAGGTGGTGTGGTGGCTAGAGCACCCGCCCTGGAGTCAGGAGGACCTGAGTTCAAATCTGACCTCAGACACTTAATAATTACTTAGCAGGGGCGGCTAAGTGGTGCAGTGGATAAAGCACCGGCTTTGGAGTCAGGAGTACCTGGGTTCAAATCCGATCTCAGACACTTAATAATTACCTAGCTGTGTGGCCTTGGGCAAACTACTTAACCCCACTGCCTTGCAAAAACTTTAAAAAAAGAACTAGGGGCTCAAACATAGGCCAAAAATGCAGTCCCTAACCCCAAGGAGCTCACATTCTAATGGAAATGACATTGGGGTGGGGGGAATGGGGAAGGAGTCATATACATAAGATAAATACAAGAGACAGAGAAGATCAAGAGGAAGCGAGGGAGGAAAAATAGAATGAGAGTCACAGAGGACAAAACTATGGATTGAGAGAGACCAAGAAACTGACTGAAAGAGGGAGGTAAAAGAGACAGGAAGGGACAGAGAGATACCAAGAGAGACAGAAATAGAGACAGTGAAAAAGCATCAGAGATAGGAAGGAGTAAGAAAAAGAGGAAGTCTTGAGCTGCATGAATAGGAAGGAGGAGAGACAGAAAAATCCCTTATCCCACAAAGAACTGACACTCTGGTTGAAAGTCTGAAGTCCAAGGTTAAGGAGTCTGTAGCCTGTCTGTTCACAGAATCTAATCAGAACTAGAGTAGGGTGCTTCATCCTGTCCTTCCCTTCAGTAACTTGAAAGCATTAGATATGAGTTCTGGACGCAGGCTCATGCACTGTCAAAGCATCATCCCGCCCTGCATCTGTCCCCTCAAAAGGGGGATGAGGAGAAGTCAGATACTAAAATGCTGCCTCTCTTTTTGCTCATTCCCAGCCCTTCACAGAGAGGGGAGTGGACAATCTTCTCGGTTTCTTCTCGTCTCTCTTTCCGAGGTGAGGGGTGAGGGTGGGGAGTGTGTCAGGGCTAGAAGACCCATGCCAAAGCAAATCTTGTCTCCTGTTTGCCAGGCTATTGATCATCAAAGGACCATCAGAGGCTTATGTCCTTTGAGTCAGTGGCTGGGGTCTTTGGGGTGTTGCTGCCTTTCTGTCAATCAATAAACATATATTAAGTATCTGTTTGTGCCAGGCATCGGAGGTACAAAAGGACCTTAAAGAGTCCACAATTTCAGGGTAGACAAGAAGTAAACAAATATATACAAATACAAACATAGACAAGTGGTATGAGAATAGGAAATAATTATCAGACAAAAGGCACACAAATGAAGGGTTGGGAAAGGCTTCATGGAAAAGGGAGGTTTTAGTTGGGACTTGAAGCAAGTCGGGGAAACCAGGACAGGGAGAGGTACAGAGGCCAGCCAGAGAACATGTCCAGAGCCAAGAATTGGGAGTCTCTTGTTTATGAAACAGCCAGGAGGTCAGTGTCACTTGATTGAAAAGTACATGGTGGGGAATTAAGGTGTAAGAAGATTAGAAAGGTAGGAGCGGAGTGGTTAGGAAGGACCTTGAATGCCAAACAGAATATTTATATTTGATCCTGGAGGCAATAGAGAGAGCCAGTTGATGAGTAGAAGTGTCAGACTTGAGTTTTAGGAAAAGCAGTTTGATTGTTAAATGGAGGATGGATTGAGGAGAGACTTGAGGCAGATAAACTCACTGAGAGTTACAGCAATAATCTAGGTGTGAAGGGTGGTGACAGAGTCAGAAGAGAGAAGGGGTGATATTCGGGAGATGTTGCAAAGGTGAGATGAACTGGTCTTGGAAATGGATTGAATGGGGGCGGGGAGTGAGATGACCAGGAATCCAGATACTGCTAGACTATGAGCCTGAGCTCTGGGAAGATGGTACCCTGGAGAGTAATAGGGAGGGAAGGAAGAGGGAATGTTTAGGGGGAAAGATGAGTTTGTCTTTGGATGTATTGAGTTTAAGATGTCTACGGAGCATCTCCTTCAAGATGTCTGAAATACAAGGAGATTCAAGACTGGAGGGCAGCAAAGTCAGTTTGAGAAGCACCAGTAGAGAGATGATAATTAAATCCATGAGTCCTAGTGAGCTCACTACATGGAGAGCAGGAGAAAAGAACCCAAGACAGGGCCTTATAGGATAATCACAGATAGCAGTTGTGACTTAAGAGTCAGATCCAGTAAAGAAGACTGAGGAGGTCCTACAGATAGGAGAACCAGAGAAGGGAAAGGTGTATCGTGAAAGCTTTAAGTGAAAAAAAGAATATGAAGGAGAAAAGGATGTGAGGCTTTGAATACACCCAAAGCAGACTAGAGCCAACAATCAACCCTAACCCTCAGCCCAAAGTGGGCATATGCCCCAGCTCTCTCCATAAGTTAGGGAGGCAAAGATGAGAATCACTGAATGACAGGATTAAATGGACTCAGCATATAGACTATCAGAACTGAGGATGGCAGTATTTTCCAGGACCTCAAACATTCCATCACTTCACTTTTCAAATGAGCTTAACAAAAGCCCTAAATAGTTTAACACCTAGGAAAGAGTAGAGCTGGGATGCAGTCGATTAACAAGAATTCATTAAGCCCCTACTATGTGCTTGGATTAAGATCACAAAAATGAAGCAGTATCTGCCCTCAAGGAGCTTACATTCTATTTGGGGGAAACAATAGTAAGTAAATATAGTTTTTACATGTATAAATGTAAAACATATATAGTGCTATATAGTGGTAATTTTGGGAGGGGAACACTAGAAACAGAAAAGATGAGGGAAAACTGCATATGGGAAGTGACAATCTGAGAAAATGAAATTCTTAAAGATCCCTGGGAAGAGGGAGTGCTTTTGAGGTCTAGGACACAAAGATGGGAGATTGGGGATTACAAGTAGGTCAGTTTGCCCAGAAGAAAGAGAGAGAGAGGGTGAGGAGGGAATAATGTATGACAAGATTGGAAAGGTAGGTTATGATGGTGCTTTAAATGCAAAATAAGAATTTGTATTTGATATTGAAGGCAATAGGAGGTTTTTGAATATGGGAGTGTCAAAGTCAGATTTGTGCTGTAAGAATGTCAATCTGATAGCTCTCTGGATGGTGGATTGAAGAGGGGGAGAGTCTCAAGGCGGAAAGACCAAGTCCAGGTGAGAAGTGATGAGGACTCATACTTTGAATGATGGCTAAAAGTGGAAAAAAGGGGGATGTGAGATATTTGGAGGCAGAATTTAAGACTTGGCCAATAATTAGATAAGGGATGTGAGGGAGAGTGAGGATGACCTAACTGGGTATGACTAGAATAATAGTGATTCCCTCAACAATAACAAGGCAATTTGGAAGAGGAGTGGAGTAGATCATATCTAATTGCTATCTAAATTTCTTCCTCTCTGTGACCTCCACCTCTTGGCCCTTTTTTTCTCTAGGCTGAAACCCCTACTCTGGCTTCACTTTCCCTCCTCCCCAATTTTAATAAACCATTTCAGTGTTACAATGCCCTCTCCTCCCAAATCCCTCACCCTGCAGCCCTTCTTAGGACCCTGCTGTCATTTAGAATTCCTCAAGCCTAAAGTTGAAGTCCTCCAACCCAACCATGTCAAATCCACACTTGAAGCATCATGGGATTTGAGATGAATAAGAAGCTGAGACTTTAGTGATTACCTAGTTCTACCATTTTATAGATGAGGAAACTGAGACCGAGAGAGTAGTTTGCCCAAGGTCATAGTTAAATCTAGGCTTCAAACAAATCCCAGGACTTCAAGTTCATCAGTTCCCACCACACCCACACCCTGCAATCTTGTCCTCTTCTTCAAGTTCAGAGATAGCTGAGGTCAGGTTTACTCCTGTTTTAGGATAATAATCCTTGGATCAGGGTCTGACTCACTTCAAGGGTGCAGCCAGATGGAATATTGCTGTGGATTTATAGGGCAAGTTGCTTTCATGGAGTCCTTTTGCCCTTCTTTTGTCTCTATCACACTTCACTTGTTTGTAGTCCCTTACATTTTTTATTGATGCCTTTTAGAAATATTATATTCATTTCCAAATATATTCCTTCCTCTTAGCCCTATTCCTTGTGGCAAAGATTAAAAGGGAAAAAAAGGCAGTTCAGCAAAACCACCACATGACAGGACAATACAACATGCCATACTTAGTGCCTCCCTACCCTTCCTTAATGAGGGCAGAAAGGTGTATTTGCAACTGTTCTCTTGGTCATTGCAATTATGCTGCCTTGAATTTCCATCTATCTTCCTTTCCAGGTTCATTGCCCTAGTTTTCCTGGTTGTTTGCTGTGCATCCTCATCTTTCCTTCTCCGAAGTCTTTACTTACGGTAAAATTACGGCCTCTTACTTTTGTGCATCCTGGTTCTTAAGATACTTTTGAGCTGATCAGCACCTCCTTTGCTTCTGCTTTGAATATGTTGGTGGTCTTGGAGCTTGTCTAGGTGCCGAATGGAGCCCAGATGGAGCTCCACCATCTCTTGCATCCACCGGTTCCTCAGGACCTAAGCCTTTCATTCTAATCCTAGTTCCTCCACTAGGACGTCTCCTGAGATTGTAAACTCAGTTACTCCGACGTAGCCTACCTCCTCCTGTTATCAGCTCCAGGTATCCCCCACCCCAGCCCAATCACCACCAGTCAATCATTTCTCCCCAGTTGTTTCTCTCACCTTACTGCACCTGTCACAAACCTTGGGAGTCGGGGGCAAGACTTACATGGGAAGCTATTTCAGAGCAGCCTAATGGGGACAGTCCCTGAAGGGGCCCTCCCTAAGGTGATGAGTGGTGGTAAATATGTTGAGGTGAAGGGAAGCTGCCCTTGGACTCAGATCAAAGCCGCAGGGAGGCCTCAAAGGATGCAAACGGTTTTCTTTGATGTTCCTCTCACCACCTGTGCTGGGATCGGTGCCACTATTGGGCACATTTCCCCTCCCCTCTCAGGTACTCTGGGCTCTCCAAATAGCTCTGACTGAACAGAATGCACATGATCGGGTGCCTTCCTGGAAAGCAGCATGCAAATCAAAGAAGGTAGATTTTTGAATCTTATTTTGCTACTGACTTCTACCCAATTTTGCAGATGTGTTCCCACAATTTAAAAAGGCTGCTGGCCCCAAGACAAAATAAAAATCACATTTGAGAGCTTTAAAAAACTGAGGTTTAATTAAGGCAAACCAATGTCCGATAAAATATTCATCATAATAAGTCATAGATGAATCCAGGAGCTGAGCATGGTGGTGAGAACCCAACAGTTACAGCTGCTCGGGCCACGATTTGCATTCCAGCAATACTTGGAGTTATAAGAGGCATTTTAAAAGACTGTGGAGGAGAGGGGAAGCCAGGCATAGATTCCACTGTTACCTCTTAAATCCTTGATTTTTTGTTTTGTTTCATTTTAACTCTAGCTCTGGAGGCTGGCAAAGGGAAGAAAATGATGCTTTCCTTGATCCTTCCAACCAAAGGTGTTGTCTCAATCGCAATCTCGTCTCTCTGTACTAGAATCCATTTTGTGCGACCTATGTCTGGGGAGAAAAGCTGCTTGTTTGGGTGGACAGGGTGATGGACCTGAAGTCAGTATGGAAGCCCTGAACGGCAAGGCACTTGGCAAAAAAGGATTGAGGGTCTTGAGCTGGGGAGTAAAATGATGAAAGTGTCATTTTAGAAAAAAAAAATTAATCTGGCTAAGAATGCAGGACAGATGGGAGGGAAGAAAGATGGAAAGCAGAGGGATTAGCTAGAGGGTGGTCCCAGTAAACCAGGCACATGACAGTAAGGGTCTGGGCTAACTGGAATGTTCAAGGAACAGGGAACTGTGGTGAGCTACATTTTTGGATTAATTGAGGATTAAAGCAGAAAATCCTTTTTGTCTCAATCTTTGTTGAAAATCTTCCTGAAATGTGGTAGTCATTTCTTGCCTTGAGTGGGGAATATGGTATATAGTGGGACTCAGGAAAAATGAGGATACTGGGCTAGCCAGGAGTCAGACTTGCTGCCCCCAAAACTAGTGTGGCAGCAATCAGATTAAAATGTTCAACAAAATAAAACTACAAGGCGGGGAAGGTTAATTTGCAGTTTTCTAAATTAACATCCACGTCCACTGGAGTTTGGACCGATTTCTCAGGACCCTCCCAGCTTTAGCACTCTAGCCAATGAATATCATTCAGGCCACACTCATCTTCCTTAACGTCTGTCCTGTGCCATTCAAGGCTCACTGTCCTGTACGTCCCTGGGGCTTATACCTCCTCACCTCAATGCATCAGAGTCCCACTGCTCAGCTTTGCCATTTCCAATCCATTTTTCGCAGGATCCCCTAATGATAGCAGTTTCATAAGAACTCTCAGAATACTGTAAGCAGAAGGGCCTCTAGGGAATATCTAATGCAATTTGATTTTACATTAGAAATTGAGACCCAAGAAGAAAGGACTTATCCAAGGTCATGTAGTCAAGTATACTTTCGAACACTGCTCTACTCTGCTGTATCTTCCCAAATAAATGCCTTCAAGGCAGGAGCTGCCCTTTTTTATTCTATCACCTCTGGTCTACAACGGATGCCTTTTGTGACTGCACAGGATAGTCTAGCACATCTGCTCACCTGGACTTCCCCTGATGCACCTCCCTCCATCACCCTTGCTTGGCACCCTCAGTTGAGAATATTCTCTTCTGACTCAATCTTCCTGAAGCACACTGTTGTCCAGGCCTCTTCTTTGCCCCATCACCTTCTACCTCATCCCACTCACTGCTGTTCCTGTTAAGACCTCCCAGTGAACCGACTAGAAGTTCTCTGAAGGGAAAGGTGATGTGGCTTTGTTTTATTTTGCTTTGGTATCCTCACTGGCCAATACAGTGCCTTGAATGACGTAGGAACCTAATAAATATTTGCTCAGTTGAATGAGTACCTGTCAATAGGCCAAATAGCCCAAATCTCACCCTCCCCTTCTTACAGTGGTTGTTATTCATGTTAAGCTCCGAAGCCAGCTCTTTCTAGTGGGAATGTTTGATTCTGCTTGGATCCTGCATGGGGTGGAAAAGTGGGGAGGTTTCTCTTCTTCTCTGCACCAGAGCCCCCCTGCTTAGCTTTGCCACTTCTAATCCATTTTTCCCAGGACCCCCCAAGGACAGACCCGTGTAATCTTTCCTGGAGGGGCACAATGGGTTTCTGCAATGACCTTGTCCCGATATGTTCAATCCAATGTTCTCAGGAAACACCAGGGAGTACCCGGTATGAAAAGAACCAGCAGGAAGGGCTTGTTAGGAGGCCAAGCAAACAGCATTTGATGGGGGTGGTAGGGGGAGCTCTCCAGTCCATGTGCATTGCTCCGAGTCTCCTGCTAATCTCTTTACTCAGGATAAAAAGGACAAGCCAAGCTTCTGATGGAGCCTGTACCGGTGGTCATGGGGTGATGTGGCCAAGCAGCAACAATATTCAATTCAATAAACATTCTTAAGGGCCTACTGTGTGAAAGCTCCCCTCAATAATCCTGGACAATTTGTCATTTGGGTAGAAGGGGTTGAACAGAGATGCCAATGTTGGCAATCACTTCATCAATTAAGAAGCACAAAGCGAAGGCATCCTTAGTGCTCAAGATGCCGCTGATGCTAAGGATGAGGATGAAGCAAAAACAGTAGGTGCCTTTACCTGGACGCCTACTCCCAGAATGCTGGGAGAGTAGCTCAATTCAGCTCTTACTCCTTCCCCTAAACCTAGTTACTCTTCTACTCATCTTACTTCTTATTGAATTACTCTCTCCTCTCCCCCTCTAATGCTATTCTGCAATATATTGTTCTCGTGGAACCAATCTGCAGTACTAGGTGGGTTGTCTGTAAGACGACCCATCTTTGCCTTCAAAGAGCTCATGTTCATAAAACAAGGAAGCACCAATATGAAGGCCATACATATAAATAATTTTGGATTGTTGGATTGTGTGGCAAATGTGTCTCAGGAAATCCACTTATCGGTATTATCCTATGCAGAAGCAAGGATGGCCTAGAGGGGACATTGAGGTACCATCCAAACAACAATGGAGTTTGGGAATCAGTTTTATGAGAAACCAACCAAAATCCCAGATGTTAAACCTTTCTTTGCCATCCTGGGTGGCAAGTATATTAGAAACTAGAGCAAATGGGTGGAGAACCAAGATTCTATGAGGGGACAGAGGCAGCCAGAGAGCTCTGCAGTACTAGTCCTGGCTCCTCTGCTCACTTGGTCATAGCTCTGGATGTGGCTCAGCTCTAGCTCAACCCCATGCTGTTCGGACCTTTCTGTTGACTACAACCTTATGTTGAACCAAGCCCAAACAACCAGGTCCATCAAGTGGGAATTCCTTCATGAGGAGAAAGGACCCGCAGACCAGAGCCAAGGAAATAGAACACAGCTGAAGACACCGCAGTCCATCCAACACTTTAATAAGCATCACTTTCCAATAGCTATTTGTTGGTTCTTTAGTTTAGAGACCAATCCAGGTTTAACAAAATTTATGCAGAATTTATACTGTGAATTATATGGCTATTTCAGGTACAGTCTTTGGCACTATACCTGATACTATATTTGGACAATTTAGAGGAAATCTGATTTAGCTCTGGGAATCCCCACCCATATGGTCATCTGGAGCATGGATGGCCTTTTTCTTCCTCGGGTGAGGAAGTCCAGCAAAAAAAGTGCCTGGAGAGTTTGTTCTCTTTCTCTATTCTGGAGTCTGGTCCAAGTCTGACCAACTCTGGGATGTTCTATCACAATATGACAGATAATTAACCACCCTACTCTCTGACAACCCCCCAAATCCCAAATCCTGTTAATGCCTCTCTTTATGCCAAACCTTACCCCCCCCCCCCCGGAGTAATTCTCCGGACCCAAATGGTGCTGAGCAGAACTCTGGATCAGGAAGCAGGCATGGAGCCTCCCCCACTCCCCCATTAGAAGAGGTGGCCTCTCCCACAACCACCTGGTTCTATCAGAGGACCCTTCTTCCTATTGGGGACCACATATGGCCCTCAATGAATGAAGTAGTCTGAGGAGATAGAGGGTCTCCCTTCCAACAAGGTCCTGCCCTGATTACTGAGGAGGCAACAGTAGCAAGGGTAGAAAGGAAAAAGGTGACTCCTCAAAGGGTCCCTTCCTTTCCTTTCTCTGTTTCCACCTGAGGGCAGGGATCCCCCCCTAGACCCTCCTCTTATCTGGAGCACCCAGCACTGCTTCATCACCCAATCCTTGGTAGCAAGGCTCTACTTGATAAAGCAGAAGCCATCTGACTCTCTCTCTTGGCCCTGGGGTGCTCCATGAAGGAAAGCACTTTATTCCTCAGAGAGGATTTTAATCACCATGGGAACACAACATCCATATTCCTGCCTCTGGTCCATGCAGAGCGAAAGCTTTAAGAAGGTTGTAGAATCTGAGGCTTCTGAGGCAGATGAGACAGACTATTTTAAAAGAGAGAATAAAGACTTCTTAGTCTCCTGGCTGCTCTGCTGACCTCCTGGTCCTCCTTCCATGTACACCACACTTAGAAGCAATGATTCAGCTCCCATGGTAATCCTTGCTTCCCATCATCTAATTGCCTTCTCCCTGAAGTAACTCCCTACGATGGTCCAAACCCGACCCACAAGAGCTCCATAATTGATCCCTGTTCCTTCCCCCTGAATTAGATGCCCACACTGCTTTCTCTTCATGATTGCTTCTCCATCTAGTTAGCAAATCTACTGTGGGAGCCCAGAGTACATGAATTTGAGATTCACTTCCCTAAAAACATCACATGCTCTATGAGAAAAAACTCCGAACCTCCCTCATCTGAGGGATCATCAGCTCACAGTGAACATGTGGGGGCCATAACGAAGAGGGTTATTTAGAATAACATTAAAGAAAGACGGGAGGAGGAAGGGGCCACCCTCACTGGGCCCATGTGGAGTTATAGTCAGACTCAGAATTCTCCAGAGCAAATAGATTTGACCAACCCTGCTCAGGAAATTCAGGATGAAATGTATGTGGAGAACCAATAATAGATTTTGTAACTACCATTTGCTGCTGCCAGATCAGCAAGCGCTCCCTTGGTGGGCCTCATCAGCATCCTGGTCTCTGGATGCTATGCTCAACACAGGGCAGATCTGACTATTTTGAAGGCTGGAGAGCTCCTGGTTTTTGCCTCTCTCAATCAGAAATCTGGGCAGGACTTTTTCCAAAGGCTCCCATGGAACTGAAACTGAAGCCTGACAAGCACCAGCTTTTCTAAAGAACACAAATGCATGTGACCCCATTTTCTCATCACCTCCATTAGGAATCCTTCTTTTGTTTCCTCTCCTTCAGCTAATTGCAGGCAACACTGCAGCCCGGGTGCTGCTGCTCAGACAAAGTGGCTGCCGCTGGATTCTCTGGGGTTTGGCACCAGGATCTTTTCAACGCATGTCATTCCATGATGCTGACGTTCCAGGTCCTTCCAGGTCACTCCCTGTGGGTCAACTACTTTCTAAGCCTGCCTGAGAGTTGGGGCGGGGGGGGAGAGAGAGACTGAGGAAGCTTAAAGGACTGCCAAGACTCCAAAAGGAAGCCATGGTGGGGGCCTTCACACTAGGTTAAAAATGAAGTCTTAAAGGTTTGAGCACCATCTTCTGGTCATTATGCATTTTTAAGGCTGTCCCCTTTAAAAACTTCATTTATTCCAGATTTCCTGGGTAAACTTGAGGGACATATATGCTGATATGGGGTCATCCAATATTCCTACACCATAGTCTTAGCAGTCTGCCTTTAGAACCAGCCCTGACAAAAGTGGCTGAGCCACTGTCCCTGTGGAAGGGTTGGTCTGAGACCCCTCCACAGTACCAGCCAGCTCATGAGCAGGTGAAAACCCCCCACCCTTTACATTCACAGCCACAACCTGAGAGGCAATGGCAAAAAGAGTTTCAGTGCCTAAGCAAAACAGGCTCCTCCTTCTGTGCCCAGCTGTGTGCAATGCATTTGGAAAAAAAGGACTGGCTCTCTCCTGCTGGAGTTGGTTCCAGGAAGAGTGATGGAGTGGACATCGCTCTCCAGAGGGGGCTGAGCCCCGGGCTGGGGCAGGGATCGTGGCTCAGCATGTAAACACTGCCGGGCAAAGTCCAACCTTTTGGCACAAGGAATGGAAGATAAATGCTTAGTGCTCCCTCCAAACGGCAGGAACCTACATCCATCTAATTGCACTTCATAATGGAGTCAACAAACCATTAATTATCAGATTATATTTTAGGAAGCAGCAGATAAAAGGCTTTGGGGAAATATTGTTGTAGAGGGGCTGCGGCCCAGCAACGAGAGACAGACCAAATGGGTTCTGGTTCTGGAGAAGCCTTCCCAAGGAGGTGAGGAGTTGTTGAACCTTGGGCTGCATCGGGGCAGAAATGACTGCTCTCTGCCAAGTCAGCAACCGTGATCATATCAGATGCTTGCAGGAGGGGAAGCTGGTCCAAAGAGAAGGGACTGCTCCAGGTGCTGGTGTCACCCTTGGGCACTCTCTAGAGAATTACCCAAAGGGCTGGGATGGAGCTGTCTGGAAGCACCTTTGCATCTGGCATGCCTCACTTTGGATGTCTCAAGAGAAAACACTCCAAACTCTTTGTTCTGGGAGAGAGAGAGATATTACTGCACCAAGCAAGGAAGAAGCCCCTTCTTATAAAGGTCGGCTTTGGTCATCACCATTGGTGATGGGTTAGGGAAAGGTGCTCAAGTCCAAGGGGAGCTTTTCTCCCTGCTCCTTGGACATCAGTTAGTGAGAGGGTGGTGTGGTGGGCTGTGGATGGCCTCCTGGTGGCCACTTACCAAGGCAGGAATGGAGAAATAAGCAGCAGGAGACACTGGCCTGGAGGTGTCAGCAAGGACAGGCAGAACATAGCCTAGGCTGGAGTTACCTGATGCCTTGCTAAGAAACTTCACACAAAGATTAAAAACAATTTGCTTGGCCTTCTTTGGTTGGCCATGTCCATTCTGTCTATGAGGGGCTGCCTGTAATCAGACTAAGCTTCAGGCCCCAACTTCCTTTCACCAGTGCTCATTAGGTATAGGTTGTGGAACTAACACTTGATTTTAGGCAGCTGAAATGTCACCTAGACACAAAAGCACTGACTGGTATGTGAGGTCAGGCTGCCCCCACCTATGAGAGAGGCACTGGGGGCAGTGTCACTATCCTAGACACACAAGCTTCCCAGCCAGTTCACCTCAGCTCAGAATGCTCTCTAAAGAGCTAAGTCATTGCATGGCTCTCCTGTCACCTCTGAGGCTCTGGAGTGACATTTACTTTGCTTCTCCACAGATGAGGGTCACAGTCCCATCCAAGAAGTCCTCTACTGTCACTGCCACCAGCTCTGAGGCAGCCTGGGGAGTCTGGGAGTCTGGCAATGTCACAAACACCTGGGATCCGCCCAGAGAGGTCTCCTCCAAAGTGATGACCTGCTCAGCTGACACTCCTGGGTCTGGAGCCTGGATCACCTGGAAAGGAGACAACACACTGGGGCTCTGGGAGAGGCCTGCAGGCAGCCTTTCTTCTGCCACTTCTTAAGCTCCATCTCATTTCAGCCTCACACGGTAATGATCATATTTGTTCTCTCACCTGAGGAGAGCAATTACAAAATGCATGTGCCTAATGGGAAACTCCAAGGCTAATACACCAGTGATGCAACTGGGAAGGCAGACAAACAATTTAAATAACTCTGCACATCAAATTGCTATAATTTGGCTCTGTAGGCCATCACAGAACACACAGTCTATGATTACATGCTAGCGAGGAACCACATACTAGTCTTTTTGTATCTCAAGGGCCAGACCAGTCATTTCTGCAACACAGAAGGCAGACAATAGACAGTGGTTGGTCTCACCCCTTGATGTGTTTAGAAACTTGGGCCTGTGGATCACTTTCCTGGGGTTTCCAAAAGGGTGGTGGTCTCCTCATTGAGCACTACTAATTTGGACCTGGATTCTGGAAGTCTCATCTTCTTAAGTGGCCTTAGACATTTACTAGCTATGTAACCCTGGACAAGTCATTTAGCCCTGTTTGCCTTATCTGCAAAATGAGCTGGAGAAGGAAATGGCAAACCACTCCAGTCTCACAAAGGGTCACAAAGACACAACTGAACACAACAAAAGGGCTCAGGTCATGGTGCTATTCAACTCATAGCAAGTAGGGCTTATGTGCTGGGGAAAATTATAGAAATTATCATGTGCAACTCATTTCATCAAGGAGGAAACTGAGCCTCAGAGAAGGGGAGTGACTTGTCCAGCACTTCACAGATGGTAAGCAGGTTTTCTTCCTTCCAATTCAGTGCTTTTCCCATTGACCATGTTGGTTCTCACATCCAAAGTTCTCACAATTCCTCTGCCTGGATGTACACTACACATGAAAACAATATTATTTCGTACAAGACAGAAGACAGAGAGCAAGAGAAAAGAAAGCCCAGTGCACACTTTTCTCCGTAGGGGAAAAGCCCCAGGTCTGAGCTCAGTGTCTTTGTTTGGGGGGAGGTGATGATGCCTTGAGCGGGCCCTGAGAAGTAGGGGCTGCCTCAGCCCACACATGGTATGGTCTGCAGTCTTCCTCCACCCCAGTTAGTTGGTCAGGGTGGAGTTTGCCCTACAATATGAAGCCCAGAATAGAACCCAACCCTTGAGTATCCTCTGCTCTCCTTCATACCTCCCCCCCGCCCACTCCCAGGCTGTCTGTCTTGCCAAAGTTCATTGTCACTAGATGGTCAGGCTCCCTCTGTCATTATGAAAGGCGCTTAGGCATGAGGAGTCCAAGAGGTCCCAGAGAGAAGTTCACTTACCCACATAGTTTGTGACATTCCTTGACAAGAAGGAAGGCAGGACTGGGGCCATGCCCACCTACATTGCCGTGGGCAGCTCCCTCCTAGGGCCTGTGATGGGACTTGAGCAGTCCCCTGGCATACATGTTCATCAATCAAAGGCACCTATGGCCATCACAGAGCAGGACATGAAGGCCCAAGAACTCCTCAACTTTTTATTGAAGCATCTCCATGTATGAATAATTCAAGAGAGGCAGCATGGTACAATGCAAAGCACTGATAGACTTGGAGTCAGGAAGACCTGGGTTTGGATCCTGTATCTGGTGCTTCTCATAGTTGTGTAAGCCCATAACAGGCTTTGGTATGTAAAATGAGGATAAACAGCAGTTCTTTGTAAGGCCCAGATGAAATCAAAGAACTTTCTAAAAAGACTCACTGTTGTTCTTCCAACCTACTTTTCCCCCCTCTCCTTTCTGTGTCCTCTAAAGTCCTCCTCTCCATGTTCTCTGGGCCTCTCAGGTAAATGATTTCTCATCCCTTTTTAGAGGGGTTTTCTATAGAACACTTTTTCCCAGATCCTCGTTTTCCTTCCCAATCACAATATAACATGAAATACTAATTTCTGGCTATGTCATGCCCCACTAGACTACTGTGAGACAGATTACCGTACGGGTAGAGAATGTGCTACTCTTCATCAGTAGTGCCTTCAAGCCCTTAACTAGCTTCGAATAAGAGGAAACGAAGTAAGTGAAGAAACACATGAGAACCCCTTTAAAATTTGCAATGTTGCTCTCACTTGTTTAGCTGACCCTTGGCAATCTGGCTTCTGAAACTGGCATTCCCATGAGTCTGTTCTTTTCAAAGTTGCCAAATCTGACACCTTTCTCAGTCTTTATCCTCTTGACCTCTCTGTAGCCTCTCCCCCTTCTGGACACCCTAACTTCTCTGACTCTTCATGACATTGATTTCTCCTGATTCTCTATTTATGTGATCATCTCTGCTCAGTCTTCTTTGGGGGTTGCTCAGCCCCTCATCTAAGTGGATTTCAAGAGTTTTCTGGACTCTCTTCTCTCTATACAGCTGACTTCTCTTATTCAGTCAATTCCAGTGGCTTCCTTCTTTATTTCCTCTAGATTCAAATATAAAATCCTCACTTTGGCTTTTAAAGTCCTTCACTATCAGTCATTGCACATGACTCCCCATCTTGTAATCTGTAACTCTCTGTTCCTACTTATGATATGGCCCTTCTAGTTTCTTGGCATTTACATGGTGAACACACTCGTTCCCCAACATGCCCTCCCCATTGCCACTGTTCAAACCCCATTCTCTAACTCACACTGATGGCCCCCAGATTTCCCATCTCTTCAGTATGATGCCTCTCCAAAGTTGTGTTCTCTGGATTCCCTCCCTGAAGAGGTAACGAGCAACTTTCATCTTACATCTTTTCTTTTCTTACTCCCTCTGTATTCCTGCCCTCAGAGATGAGACTGGCTTCCTCCTGTTGACAGAACTTCCCTGGCTATTAACACTCCCTGATGGACTGATCAAGGTGGAAAGTTGGAACAGTGCCTGCTCCCCAGTATCACTTCCAGCCTCTCTCCTCTCTGTCTCCCACTATCACACAATCACCTCCTTTGAGGTTCATTCAATCCATATTTATCACCTGCTTAAGATTCTAGTGTTTGTTGTTTACTGACCTCTCAAACTCTTTTCTCAATGAGTTCAGTGCGTCTCTCCTCAGTTCTTGCCCTCATTTTAGAAGACTCCAACATACATATTCATATTCCCTCAAATGCCTCAACTTCCCAGGGTCTCAATCTCTTCAATATCCATAACTTAATTCTCCCCTCCACCCCAGCCCACAATGATGTTCACCTCTGAACCATCTATCTAGTCCTGTGACTTTTCCTCAAGCTAGACCCTCCAACAAACTCGTTATCTCACAGATATCACAAACTCACCATATTTAGAACAGAAATCATGATCTTTCCTCCTCCAAATATCTGCTCTTCCAAACTTGCCTATTTTCACTATCCTGTCAGTCTACTGGGTTAGCAACTTTGGAGATCTCCTTGACCTCTTTCTCTCCTTCAACCTTCCATAAATCTAATCCACTGCCAAATCCTGTCATTCTATATTATGTGCCCTCCCTCGCCCAGGGCCGTTCTCTCTGCTTACACAGCTGCTGACCACTGCCCTCATTCTGGCCTCCACACAACTGGCAAAGGGATGTGCCTCAAGCACAACCTGCTGTCCTTTCCAACAACTCCAACAACCAAAGGTTCAACCTTCAGAACAGTTTTCCTTTGTTCATCCCCTCCTCTCCTTCCAAGCTTCTCCCTTCATGAAGCCTTTGCAGCTTCCCCTGCTGGTGGCCCCTCCTCCCCTCCCTACAGCTTGTCTCTTGAACTTCTTCTAGGCCTGCTCATAGGTGTATACATGCTCCCCCTCCTCCCCCAGTGGGCTATAAATGACTTGAAACCAAGGCTGTTTTAGGTTTGCCTTTGGTCCCCTTCACCTAATAAATACTCATCAGCTGCATTTTCTTGAACAATCTGCTTGTGTTCTCTCAATTACTGTCCTCCATGGATCCGCATGGTCTAAAATGGCCTGGGAATTACCTGCACCATCTGGGTGGTGGCTCCTGTGACCACAACCTTCCCATGCTCAGACTCAAAGTGGGTCTCCAGCTGGGTCTGAGAGGTGAAGAGCTCTCCACATGCCTCACAGGGGAACGTGTTCTCTGTCTGCCGGAAGTGATCAGTGGCCACATGGTGCTGCAGGGCTCCAGGAAAGCGAAAGGAGGCTGCGCAGTACAGGCACCTGAAGGGCTGGGCACCTGGGGACAAAGAAGACAAGAGATTGAGGGCGGGAAGGTGAGAAGCAGCCACTGAGCAAGTTCTCCTAAGGAGACATCACTTTACCAGGGAATGAGGGAAGAGAGGAAAAAGGAAGTCCAGAAGGGAAGGGAAGAGGAATGGGCAGTCAGCTTCCTGGGTAAGATGAAGACCCCACTGCAACAGCACCACTGACCTGAATGCCGGCACTTGGTATGAACCTGAAGCAAAGCCAAGGTGGGAAAGAGCTCCTGGCAGGTCTCACACTCATAGAACTTCACATCTAGAAAGGAGATGAGACATAAGAAGAAGCAGGACTGCAGAGAAGGCCCAGGGACTCTGAGGGTGCCAGCAGTCCAGGGCAGGACCCTGACATCAGCCTGGATCCTCTGTGACCCCAATGGGGGAGAACAGAGGGGTGGTCAGACTGAACTGGCTGGCCCCCTTCCTCAGTCCCTCCCTCACCTGCATGCTCTGTCTTGGCGTGCTTCTTGTAAGCGACAATGCTGGCAAAGGTTTTGTCACAGGAGCTGCATTGCAGTGAAGAGAACTTGGAGGAACGGTGGTTCTGGGCAGCAAACACATCTGGGTGGTGGGTCCGATTGTGGTACCACAAACCAGACAATTGCTGTGAATAAGGGAGGGAAGGTTGGCCTCTGAAGGTGTGAGGGCTCAGGCAGAAGCTTGCTCTTCATGCTCAAGAACAAAACTCTTCTTCCAATGGGTCAGAGAGCTGAGCTGGAGTGAGTAGTTAGGTCTGCTCCCAGGGTGGAGAGGGAGGGCACCCAGGAAGCAGATGGCAAAGGTGGCAAGGGCTCTTCTGAGCAGGTACACACTTGCTCCACTCCCATCCGAGTCACCAAAGCAGCCTCCTCTCCAAGCTCTTAATGCCTGTCCACCTTAACAATCCAGGCTTTCCTTTCTCTAGACAGAGTGTTTAAAGAGCATCTTAATTCAGATTCGTGTGCTATTTTGCTTGGTCAATAGTCTTATCAAGAAGACGGACTACAAACTGAGCTAATGCCTCAGGACTTGTTTTTCCTACTCATATTAGTTCTAGATTTTTTGAAAATCTCCATAATCAAATGTGACTTTGGATGCTTAGCTGCTGGACGAGTCACTTGATCTGTTTCCCTCAGTTTCTTCCTATGTAAATGGGGATGATGGCCCTCATCCTGAAAGGTTGCTGTAAGGGTTAAATGAGAGACTAGCTCTGGTGCAGCCTGGTGATGTCTGAGGTACCAAAGGCACTACTTGCATGCATGGACTCTTCTCCCCCATGGCCTGACATTGATCTTTTCTATTCCCCTGTCCTGGGCCCGATCTGGTACCCACCCAGACCTGAGCAGGATGGCACGATCCTCAGTCCCTGGAAGGATGAAAATGGAGCTGGTGCCCAGGTCAAAGATCAGAAGCCTCACGGAGATGCACTCACCTGGTAGGCTTTGTCACAGATGCCGCAGCTGAAAGGCTTCCCTCTGACGTGGGTTACCATGTGCCGCTCCAGCAGGGATGGGGCGCTGAAGATTTTCCCACACGTCGGACAGGGGTGGTATTCCTTTGAATGGACCTCATGAATATGATTTCGATGATCTTGCAGGGTGGGAAAACTCATCCTACACTTCTTGCAATCATAGGGATCATCAATATCTGATGCCATAGAACAAGACAGTAGAAAAGGAAGGCAGAAAGTGAGTGAAAAGTCCAAGGTACTGAACAGAATGAAAACAAGGAAGCAAAGTTTTGGGCAGTTCATGTCCCTGCTTCCCTAAAGATACCTGCTCATGCATCCCATATGAACGAAAAATCCCAGGACGATGGCGTCCACCCAGAGAACACTACAAATCCTCCCACAGAGAGGATCCAACACTTCCACTCTTTCAGAAAACTCCCAAAGGTATTTCCACAACCTCCCAGGATGGCCTAATTCGACTGCCCAACAGCTCTGGGGCTTCAAACAGCTGATCTGAATTCCCCAGGCTGCAGTCTGATCCTGGTCCTCCTATTCAAGTGACCACAGCTTCCAAAACGGTTGCCCTTTGCCACACATGCTACAAGAGCTGAAGTTCAACTCTGGGCTCCCAAAGCTCTCTTCCAATCAGACTTGTACTCTCTCTGTCCCTCTAAACTCATGCCCTTGAGAAAGCACCCCACCCCAGAAGGAAATTCCCATCCACAGCTAACTTGACACCTTTCCCCCTACTTAGGTGGGGGATCAAGTCAAATCTATCAACCAATAAACATTTACCAAATGCTGACTATGTGCCAGTCCTTTGTGCCTGATTACTGAAGATAAGAATTCATTTTATAGTCTCAGTTGGGTATTCAAGAGACATTTTAAAAATACCACTTGAAAAAATGGAGGGAATAGTATGGGTAGAATCCAGCTGGTCCTTACAATTATAAGCATGGGTGCAAGTCCCAGCTCTGTCAGTTAGGAGGCTGCATGACTCTGAACAAGTCTCAGACCTTTCTCAGAATCTGGGCTTCCTCACCTGTAAAGGGATATGGGTCCTCCCAGGGTAGTTATAAAGGCCTAGAATATTTGGGAAATCCCCAACTTGGGGATGACTGTCTACCATCTTGACTTCTCTCCTCCCATTGTTCCTAGCATCTTGCCTAGATCCCTTCTTTGCACTGTCTCACCTCCTCCCTTCTCCTTAGTTATTTATCTATTGGTCCTGCCTCACATTAGACTTCCAGCTTCCACAGAGGAATCTGTTGTTCACCTCCACTGCTTACAGAAAAAGCCCCGCACTTAGTAGGCCTTTTATAAGTGCCTGCTGAATTCAAATGACTGAGATAGGTTTAGGAAAACATGGACTTTCCCCTGAAGCAAAAAGGAAGCAACACCAATTCTTTCCTTCTTTCCCCAGTGAATGAAAAACAGGCAGAATCTCCTTTGAAGAATTTAGGAGTCGATGCCTCAGCACAGTCCTCCTCTGATTCTTCCTTCTGGCATGGAGACCCTTGGATTCCAAGAGCTATGGGAGGAGAGTGCCAGCTCCCATAAGGCCAGCCATGCTGACAAAGCATCAGGACAGTCCTGGAGCATCTTGAGGACCAGTGTGGAAAGGTTCATCACTAGAAGGATGGCCATTAGAGGATAAATAGTTTGGGCCACAGCAACTCAAAGTGACTGGAGGGATAAGCAGATGGAGTGAATGCCTACATCAATGAAAACACAAGTTTCTTCTAGTAAAAAGATGGGACATCAAACTATTATAACAACAGGCCAATATTATGCACTGAAAGATCACTGCTTTTATTGCAATGAGGTAATAAGCTCCTTAAGTTTCTCATAGAGTCTTGCAGAACCCTTAATACATAAGTATCTGTGAATGGTTTGAAACAAAATGTTTGAAGCATCTTGTTACAAAAAGAAATTAGAGGTTGCAGGTGGGAAGAAGGATTAGCTTGGTTCTGTTCAGCCCCAAAAAGTAGGACAGGAATCACTGAATCCAAGTTTTAAAGAGGCAAATTTAGGTTAGGAAAACCTTAGTAAGAGTTCAAGCTCTCTTCCAAGTGAATGGGTTGCATAATTAGGGTGTGAGTTTGGGTTCCCCGCAATAAAGACTGCCAGGTCATTTGTCAGTCTCTATCGTATGAGTTCTTATCCAGGTATCAGTGGGACAGACACTGACCTCCGACCTTCTGGGAAAGATGAGAAGGTCAGCTGTGGAAAGCAAAGGGAACAGCAGCGGGGAGTGTGAATCTTTGGGCCCTCTTTGACTATAACCACACACGAAACCTTCTCTGTCAGATAGAGGGAATGGGGCTCTCCTTTCCCCAGTCCTGTGGCTCTGCAGCCTCTCACCAGGGAGAGCACCTAACTCATGGACTACACCTCTACCCACTTCCCTAGAAGCCCTGCTCTGGTCCTTTTCATACTCTGGGGTCCTAAGCAACCTCTCAGGTCTCTACCAGGCCAGCAGATGAGACTAACTGAACGCTGCTGATCCATCTCCTTTTCTGAATATCTGCTTCCTGGATAATGCTTCTTCTGTGATCTCTTTAGCTTAAGTCTTCACTGGTGATATGATGCAGAGGACATACACTAATCCTATGCTCAGGTATTATTGTACAAAAAGGATCCCCACCTTGACCAGTAGACTGACTACTAAGTAAGCAGGGGTCTGTGAAGAGAGGATTCTTCCTTGAAACAAAACTCCTAAATGGCTCAGAGAGGAAGTAACACACACACTCAATAGAGTACAGAAATCCTAGAGAAAAACAGGAGAGGAAAGTGATGGGAGGGGGGTGTAGGGAATAGAAGAAAGAGAAGATGGTGGGAGAGGGTAATCAGATGCAACATACTTTTGAGGAGGGGTCGGGGGGAGAGAGAGAGAGAGAGAGAGAGAGAGAGAGAGAGAGAGAGAGAGAGAGAGAGAGAGAGAAAAGAATAAATGGGAGTGGAGAGGAGTAGGATGGAGGGAAATGCAGCTAGTAATAGCAACTTCTCTGATGGACTTATGATAAAGAATGCAACCCTTCCCAGAGACAGAGCTGATGGAATGTGAACATAGACTGAAGCATACTTTTCCCCCCCTCTATTTTTCCTTGAGATTTCTCTTTCTTTGTGTGTTTGTAGAAGGGTTATGTTTACTTTTACAACATGACTATTGTAATGTTTTCCATGGTGACACATTTTAACCTACACTAAGTAATTTTCTATCTCAATAGGAGGAAAGGGAAAGAGAGAGAAAGGGAGAGAATTTTGAACTTTTGGAAGTAAATGTTAAAACTTGCTTTTGAATGAAACTGGGGTAAAAAAATTTTAAATAAAAATAACAATTTTTTGTTGATGGTTAATTGGAAATATTTTGCATGACAACACTTGTATGATTGATACATTGTTTGCGGTCTCAACGGGCGGCAGAGGGTCGATGGATCAAATTTTATTATTTACTTGGTGCCCAAAGGAAGGAAGTACTGTGAAGATTATTATTGTTGTTATTATTGTTGTCATTGTTCTTTAACAGATAACAGATGGGGAAGCAAAGGTACTTAGTTCATGGGTACAGGACTATTAAATTACAAAAATGGGATTTGAACTTTGGTTTTCCTGATTGAGTTCAGACCTTTTCCTCATGCTCAGTCTCTAGATTTTATCTGTAATATGGAGATGAATCTTGAGCTTTTCTTAGGAGAACAGGATGATAAACAATAGCTACGTGACCTGCCTCCTCCACATGCACCTTAGGCCGGAGGGCTGTTACCATACTTACTATGAAAGGTTCGCAGGTGGATGGAGAGGCCATTGGCCTGTCGGAAGCCTTTGCCACACTCCCGGCAAACGTAGGGCTTATCTCCAGTGTGAGTCCGCACATGCCGAGACAGCTCGATTGACTGGGCAAACACGGCATCACAGTACTGACAAGCGTACATCTTCCCTGAAAACAACAGGCAGATGTTATGGACTAGACATTGCGGCAGTGGCTCTTGGCACATGACGGCTGACTTGAGAGCCTCTGGCATTGGTCACGAGCAAGTACATTTACATGTCCCAGAGACCCTATGAGACATGTATCAACTTTCTTTTTCTGATCTGCCCTGATAAGTAAAAGCCAAGACTTGGTGGGAGTGAGGCACACCTTTGGGTCCTGTGGAAACTTATGACACAATTCAGGCAAATTGGCTTTAAAATATTACTTAACAAACATTACAGTAAATTGTAGCAGTAAATCATAATAACCCGGGGCAATTCTGAAATAGAATACAAAATAAAATACTGAAAGAATCAGGATACGACTTAATCTTCAAATGCTTCACAATCAGCTTTCATGGCCCTGCCCTTTCACCCATAAACACAGATAAATTCTCATTCATTCAAGCTGATGCCAATGAGCCTTTATCATTAAGAACAAAGAAAGGTAACACTAACAGGTACAGTAGGGGTCATCTCTGTTCAAGCATTTCTTGCTGCCTAGCCAGGTAATCTTAGGCCAGTCACTTTCCTTCTCCAGGACTCAGTTTCCTCGTCTGCAAAATGAGTGGGGGTTTGGCTATGCAGTCCTATGAAGGGTTTTATTCTGCAGACAATGAAATGAAGGTGCCAAGAAGGAACATGACTTGCCCAGGAGCTGGGACTCATCCCGGAGCTCTAGCTCTTTCTATGGGAGGAGGCTTTACCTTCAGCGTGCTTCTTCTTGGTGTGATAAGCTAAGGCGGACGCCTGTGTGAACGTCATGAGGCAGTGCTTGCACATGAAAGGACGATCCCCAGTGTGAAGGCGGAGGTGGTTCTTCAGGGTTGAATTGGCCGCAAACTTGGCCCCACATTCTTCACATGAGAAAGGCTTCTCATCAAAATGTTCTGTCAGCTTGTGATACTGCATTCCTACGAGAGCAAAGTCAGGGGCCAAGAGACCAAGGAGTTAGTCAGCAGCATAAGGAACTGGGAGGACACAGGTTCAAGTTTCATCTCAAACACAAATTGCTCATGTGTCCTTGGGTAAACCCCTCAGAATAAGAGAAAACAGCTAGTGTTGGCAGGCTTTGGGGAATACTGTCAGCCAGGGAGCACAGGCTCAGCCCCCACCCCAGCTCCCAGAGTTCAAGCCCTGCTTCTGTGTTTGTATCTTAGATTTTGTCTTTGTTTCAAGGAAGCTGGTAGCCACAGTGGCTAGTATGATGGGCTGAAAGTCAGGAAAACTCGAGTTCAAATCCTAGCCTTGCTTCCTCAAGTATCAAACAGAAATGCTCAGGTTTGTTGGATCAAGTGAGATCATCCAGGCCAGGCACTCCTAGGATGAGGCTAGTTTTTTCTGTCCACTATCAACTTCACTGCCTTGAGGACTGCACAGCAACTGCTTAGAGATCTCAAATGCTGCTAACTTACAGAACACTGCTCTTTTTCATCCACAGACATTAGTCTGGGTTGGGGAACTTCTTGTACCAATACAGATGTGCCCTAGGGAACAGTTACAGAGGGAAGGGACTTGCCCAGGTTCACTGCCCTATTAAATATCTGACTACAAGCCCGTCCCCTTCATTCCCACCCCCCACACTGCCTCCAGAGTTAAACTATAATCAACAATGAGAAGACCATGGGGTGAGTGGCATCTAGGAGGTTGAGGTTAACATGGACATGGCCTAGGTCCTCCCTGAAGGTGTCCAAGAGATGAGACCCCAATCTCAGGAAGGGGAGGGCAGGCTCATTTCTCTTCCCCCTCTTCATTGTTCAACTCTACCGGAGGCGTGAGCAAATTCTCGTCCACAGATGTCACAGGTCACAGGGAGCCTCCTCTTCTTCTTCTTTGGGGTGCCTGGCACCCCAGCCCCACCGTGGGCCTCCTGCAGGTGTTTCTCCAGCTCTTTCTTGGAAGCCTTCATCTCCCCACATTCTTTGCATGGCACCTGCTTCCCCTGAGCAGAGCGACAGCGCTTCACGTGCACCTTGAGGCGGCAGTAGAAATGGAAGCTCTTGTCACAGGCGGTACAGACAAAGCTCTTCTTTGGGGAGGGGGCAGTGCTGCTCTCCAGCTCCTCGGCCAAGGCTGCTTCCTTTTCCTTCTCAGTCCCTTCCATAGACTCGGTAGGACTCCCGACAGAGTGGGAAGCTTCTCTCTGGTCCTCCAGCACCTTCCACTGCTCAGGAGCCCCCTGCTCCTTGTCCTTAGTAAGGAGACCTGCATGGAAGCACATGGGCCTTGTTTGGGCACCTCCTGATGTGCCCACTTTCATTTCTATGACTTTTAAAAATTCTCATGACTATTAGAGAGTGGAGACTACTTGGTTTCTAATGAAATTCCATTATAATGTCATTATTAATTTTATTTTCTAACCACCATGGATTATATGCTTCTATATCCAGGTCCCAAACCTCCCTTAAGAATCAAGAGCATCTAAGAACAAGAAAACAAGCTCAGAAACGTTGGCCCATATCTGAGATGCCTACTCCCAGCTCCAATGGGACCCAAGCCCTGCGGGCAGGGATGGCTGCTCTGGCCCGGCTCAGGGCAACCCTACCCCTGGTCTCTTACCCAGGCTCCCCAGCTCTCGCAGAACATCCTGCAGGCCAGGGCAGAACTCCTGGATGCCACAGAGAAGGCGGCAGATCTCCATGGTGGGGAGTGCCTTTTCCTGGGCTCTACTAAGAGCTGCTCTCAGGGAGGCTTCAGGGCTGGCAGGCTCACAGGAAACTGTCAGGACCTAAAGGAACACCAAGGGAAAGAAGAGCTGGGTGAACACTGACTTTCAACCTGGTTTTCACTGTCTCTCATCTTGGAGTAGGCTCAGGTTCATGTGCTTGGCATAGTGGAGGCCTTTCTGTCTTTCAGAAGGATAAGCACAAAGGAGGCCAGGGATGAGGAGGGTAGGAGGCTCTCCTGGGTCCTGGAAGCAAGTGCACGAACACCAGGCACTCTCCATGAGAAGCCTTCCCATGCACAGGGGCACAAGGAGACCCCCTTGGCTCTTTGCTCCTAAACCTCAGAAAGGGAGCTCCAACAGATCAATAACTTCCCACAGGGCAGCAGTCTCAATGGCATTAGATTCATACAACTGGAGGCAGCTTCATGTTTTTCATTACTTTAAGAAGAAAAATGCACTGGTTTAAATGTTATTAGAAGAAACCTAGAAAATTTAAGAAGGTTCAAAATGGGGCCAAGAATGTTCTTTCAGAACTTCCCTGTTTCCAACATTCAGTCTTGGAGTGTACTCAGAAAAGCAGAGCAAATCACTCACAGAGAGCCAATGGCATTTTCATTTGGGAGATTTTTTATTTCCACTCTTTTCAAGTCTGACTAAATGAACCTGATGTCCTTGGAGGCAGGCTAGAGATCAGTTGGTGAAGAAAAACCAATCCCCTGAAGTTGGCAATATACGTCTGAAGTGTGTGTGTGGGGGGGGTGTTCCTTCTGCTAGGGCTCAATAAAAGTCTATGCCCCCCTTCCTCATTCAGAGGGGAATGTGATGATGGCAGAGACCAAAATCAGTGTTCCCCCCGGTCTTTCAAATGAAAAGGAATGACAAGGAATCTACTCTAATTCTGTGTCTCTCTGAAGGCTTTCCATTCAGGACATGGTCGTGATGTGCTCCCTTCCCCACCTGGTCTTTCTGGGAGGCTGGCCATGTGGTGGCTGGCATTGCATGCCATTCCATATGGGCATGTAACATCTGTTCATTCCAAAACTAACCTAAGCTCTTGCTACAAGCCAAAATAGAATGGGTCATTTGCCTTAGCTGCTCCATACAATGTGATCCTCCTTCTGCTGAAAGGAGTTGGCTGTGAAGAGTGTGCCGAGGCCCAGCCTCAAGATGCTCTCCCTTCCCAGGACCCAGCAGTCAGGCTGGTTTGGACTTCCTTTGGTTCTTCAGCCCCCGTTACCTCCTTGATGGCCTCGGCCAGTTTCTTCTCTCCTGGAGTGAGGCACTTTAGCTCAGCTCTCGGCTGAATGGCCTCAGTGATTAGCTTGCCATGTCTCAAGATGATTTCTATAGTAGCACTTTCTGGGGTGGCCACTAAAGAAAGTAAAGGGGATTAAGAAAATCAATAGCACAACCATGAACACCGTATTTATCCTTCACCTTTTCTAAAAATCTACTCTTCGCCCTGAGAACAAGCCTCCATCTCCTGCCTTGAACTAGAAATTTGGAACGTGACAAACTGCACTAATCAAGAGAATAACAGTGAACTCAAGTTTTTGGGGAACCCCCTCCCCCAGCTGGGCATTAGGACTTTAACAAATGACTTTGTCCTTGAAACAGACTCCTTTAATCCTCTTCCCTACTGAAGTTGTGGGTGTCTGGATGCCTGACCCCAAAGGAGGTTGTTCCACACTCCCAGAAGCCCATCTGGCAGGATTCTCCAGCATGGGCAGCCATGAGCTCAGGGTGGTTACCTGCTTGGAAGAAATAGTCAGCACCGGGCTCCTTGCGTATCTCCTCCATGAGCAGGTTCAACGGGCATGGTTCAGTGGTCTGTGCCTCCAGCAATGTCTTCCACACAGCCCGCCCCAATAGAGGTTGTTCTCCCAACACGCCAGAGACCAGGTTGCCAAAGCCCTTGCGCCCGCTGTCACCTTTCACCAGCTGTTCCAAGGCCTTCAAAAACAGGCACCAACACAGAGTTGGACAAGACATTCAATTCCAGTGAATTTGACAAGACTTTATGAAGTGCCAATGATTTCACCGAGTACTGTGCTAAGAATAGAGACCACCACCAGAGGAATCAGAGCCCTCTTCCTCTAGGAGCTTCTAGGGAGATATATGTAAGCAAAGGCAGACAGCTGTTTGAACAGAGGCATTAAGAGAAGAAGGTCTGAGGGGGCTATGGCAGAAGGTCAAGGAGTCTGAAGGCAGTGGAGAAGAGAGAGGGTATCCTTGGTCCACCTGCTACTGCTATCAGGACAATTTCTCACGAGACTGATGTCAGGGCAAAGCTGCTGTGCAAAGGGGGCCCCCCGGTTCTGCTTGGGTATTGTGTGACACTAAGTCAGTTCTTTTCTCTGAGCCTCAGTTTCTTCATCTGAAAAACCTGGGGCTAGAATAAAAGTAGGGGTTCTTAATTAGCTTTGTGTCATGGACCCTCCCCCACTTTTGGGATTCAATTGGTTTACTTTTCAGTGCTCTGCACACAAGTAAGTGTGTAGTAAAATCTGTCTGGCTTGTATTTTGCTACTTCTATAATTCTGTAACTGGAATTCAAACATCAGATTCTAGGTGAATCTAGGCAAATCAGTTAACCTTTCTGAAATCCAATGTCTCTATCTTCAAAATTAGAAGTCTGGACTAGACCAAGACCTTTGCTGTGTCATGGACCCCTTCTGGCAATCTGGTAAAGCCCACAGATCTTGTTCTCAGAATGTTTTGTTGCTTGTGTTGATGTAAGGAAATACTAAATTTCAGTTAAAGGTTAGATGTATTTTTTCTCATCCAAATTCAGTAGTAGGAGGTTTTTTTACCCCAGGTTAAGAACCCCTACTCCATATGATCTCTAAGGTCTTTTCTTCTTCTTTGTTATTGTTGTGAAAACCTCTGTTAGCCCATCCTCCTTGACTGGGCCTGTAGTTAGGAAGGCCCAAGTTCAAATCTGGATTCAGATTCTTATTGAGCCTATGTGACCCTTGGCAAGTCTCTTATCATATTTGTCTCAGGCCAGAGTCGTAGGAATGAAAGAAGATAATATTTAAAAGAGTGATTTGTATACATAAATGCTACATAAATGCTTATTCCCTTTCCTTCCCTCCTTTTTCTCCATAGCTCTCCTTCGTCTGGAGGCCCCTCCTGGTCCCCCCACCATACCCCAATAGCTGGAATATGTAGTGATCAAAACTATGCTGGCACATCACAGGTCCTTGATAAATGCTTGCTGAGGATCCTAATGAGCTCAGAACAAGCTCCAACAGAGAGGTGCACACAAACACTCCCTCTCTTACCTCTCTTTCTCCAGGAGTTAAACTGCTTGCAGAGGAGATCACCTTTAGTAACATCTCATTGTCAGTGAAAATTTCAGAGAGGTTTTCATGATACCGTCTCAAGAGCTCAGTCCCATAATCATCAGGGTTTGGTTGGACTGTAAGGATATTATCAAAACAATAATGTTGGATGCAACATGACCTCCTTAAGGGTTTTTCCTGCAGAGACTGAGGAGGATTACAAATGAGAAGAGGGAGAAGGAGTCAATGCAAAAGCTTCATCTTCAGAGTTGGATTCAACCCCCATTGTGGGACAGTGAAAATGTATGAATGATCTTGGCCAAATCTCCGAGTCTGGATTTATCCAACTTCTACAGGACTTCAGAGTCCACTAATAACTGTTCGTGAAGATGTAGAGTTCAAAAGATTGCTAGACTGCTTTTTCCCCAACAACCCAGGAAGTAGGAGGGTAAAGATGAACAACATCTCCCACCTCCCACTTTAACAGAGAAAGAAACTGAGATCGTGATTAAATAACCCAGCTAGGACAGGGACTGGGATTCCAAGCTTATCTCTGGGCGAGTCCAGAGCTCATGCTATTATCCCATACTGCCTTTTGGAGAGGTTCCTGCCATCTACACCTCAGAAAGTTTAAAGCAGATACAGGGTTCCCAATTTAAACAGTCTTATTGCTCCCTCCCTCTCAAAAGTACTAAGGTTTAGCCAGAATCTTAAAAAAATTAAGATAAAGTAAAAACATGTTAAACTCAAACATATATGTCCATTTCAAGGGCATGGTCACAGATCTAAATATTTATAAAAGTTTTAAATAGGTTGAACTGTCAAGAACCAGGAACAGTTTTGTTTCAAAAGAAGAAGCATTTTTTCTCTGGAATTCCTGAGCTTGAGAAGAAGGCAGTCAAACTGGGAATATTGATTTTGAAGCTCGGTCACTGTCTTAAGGTTATCTCCAAGGGAGAATAAAAAGAACAAGGGTTAGAAGTCACACCCCTTGGATTGACCTCTATTGCCACGACCAGCTAGGCCTCAGACCTTTGAATCCCTGCCCCTCTTCAAAGTCCAGCTCCAGGGCCACTTCCTCCCACAAACCCTTCTTGACTTTCCTCAGTATTACTGCTTTCCCTTCAAATCATGAGGCACTTTTTCTGAACCTGTTTTATTAAGTTCTTGTATGTACTTCTCTGTGAACATATTGTATCCCCCAGGATGAGGGAAGTTCCCTAAAGGCAGGAACTGTTTCCATCTTGTCATGGTAACCCTGATGTTTAGCACATGCCTGGCGCACAGTAGGAGTCTAATTCATGTCTGTCAGCTGCGTGCTGGAGCTACCCTGCGCTTACATAAAGGGAGTAGTGGGAGGAGAGGGCTTAAGGCACTGGTGTTGTTTCTCTTCAGCCCTGGCTGGCCAAAAGTCAGGTCTTATTTTGCCAGGCATAGGCCAACATGCTCCAGAGGCTAAGCAGAAGGGATAGCTGGCATCTCAGGGGCATCTATACCCTAAAACACTCAATTTAATGCATACACACTGAACTCTGCAGGTGGAAGGTCATGAGAAATCTTAGGAGGGGGAAAGGCACTCAGAGACAGGAGGGTCACTTTTCTAGAGTTGTGTCCCTGTCTAGTTTCTGTTTATGAGTTCTCCCTTGAGTTCCTCCCATCTCCATACAAAAATACTGCATGGGAATGTAATTTTATACAACAGGGCTCCAGCCCCAAGATTGGACTATTAGCTGATACCTGCAGTGCTTGGCACACTTGCTTGTTTCTGAAAATCCTTCAGCAGAAGGTCCAAGTTGGGGAATGTGATCTTCACAGCCTGAAGGAGTTTAACCAAACTCTCAGCAGTCAATGTTTTCTCTTCAGTCACTCTGTGCAACAAATTTTCTATTGTCTCCTTGGGTGTTCCGCCCTCGCAGCAATTCAAAATCACCTGCAGTGGCGAGCAATCAAGCAGACACCAGTCACTGGCAATGCTAAATTTATCTGACACGCAACTGCAAAACCCAGCAAAGCTGCATTACAATCCTGCGTTACAAGATGCCCCGATCTTCTGCTTCTCATGGGTTCCACTTCTTTCCTCACTTCTTTTAGTAATCCTTTTTTTATCTCATGAAGGAGAGAAACAAAAATACTTTCTCCCCACAATGGAAAAAGAGATTTGATTACAGAAAAATAAGAATTCTATAAAAACAACAGCAACCGGGGTGGGGGTGGGGGGAGAAAAATATTGGGAGGAAAATTTGCAGCAAATCTATCCTATAAAAAATTCAACATCAAAAGCAGACAAGAAACTGAAAGATAGATCAATACCACAGTTCATAATGGATAATCTGTCAAAGGATATGAATAGATCATTTATAAAAGTAGATATACAAATTGCATATAATTACACCCAGTGATCAAGGAAATAAAAATTGGAAGAGTATGGAACTGGCAATTAAACTTAACCCTGGTGCAGATTGGGGTAATGAGGGGGATGAGCAGGGACAGAGAGTTGAACCTGGAATTCAAGGAAACACTATGTTTAAATCTTGTTTCTGATGTTAGCTGTGTGATCATGGAGAGGACACTGAATCTTAAAGTGTTTTTTTTAGGATTTTTGCAAGGCAAATGGGGTTAAGTGGCTTGCCCAAGGCCACACAGCTAGGTTATTATTAAGTGTCTGAGGCCAGAGGTACTCCTGACTCTAAGGCTGGTGCTCTATCCACTGCGACACCTAACTGCCCCTTAAACAGTTTTTAAAGTCAATCTAACAAATTCTTAAGTTGATAAAATAGTTCAAGTCTTTATTAGCATGGACAGACCTATACAAATGTTAATTTAAGAATTAAAGAGAGTAAAACAACTCTCTTTGACTTTAGTGGCATCTGTAAGAGATAAAAAAAACAGTAACTAGAAAGGCCTGGAGTAAGTACATTTTTAAACATTAGAGGTTTCAATGTCCATCTTATTTTATATGCTAAGATTACTATATGAATATGTCTACTATATTTAAGTTTATATATATTAATATACAACACATATTTATCTTTCAGAGAAACTGGTTGGTTTTTGTCCTTCATTTTTAAAGAAAACCAAAATGACATCTCTATGTTTGAAACAACTTACAATGTGTCTGAGTGAGGCTGATCAGACCAATATTATCTTGGAATGCTCTACCATAAGTTGAGCACAAATACTCCATGTGAACACTTGGAATGGGTACTCTAGACTTACATATGTCATGTTTCCTTTGAGCTTCCATTCTGCCTTCTTCACAGAATGCATGCAGCACCCTCGCTGAGGAGGGCACGCCATGCTAGGTGGTCTTGTGCCAGTGTCTCCCATGAGTACAATAAATTCTTAAGTTCTTCAATGAGACCTTAAGGGTGTCTCATTTCAGTATTGCTTCTTCTGATCCCTTTGTGACCACATGCCCTGTGTGAGTTCTCCATAAAATAGTCTTTTTGGCAAATGTATGTCTGACATTCTAACAATGTGTCCAGCCCATCATAGTTGTACTCGTAGTAGTAATGTTGGAATGCTAGGCAGTTTAGCTCAAGAAAGAACCTCAGTGTCTGGTATCTTCTCCTGCCAGGTGGTCTTCAGAATCTTTTTTAGTCAGTTTAAATGGAAGTGATGTAGTTTTCTGATGGCCCTTATAGGCTGTCCAGGTTTCACAGGCATATACCAATGAGGTCAGCACAATGGCTCTGTAGACCTTCAGTTTGATAGTCAGTCTTATACTTCTCTCTCACACCAAATACTGAGCTAGCTCTGGCAATGGGAGTGTCAACCTTCTTATTCAATTTTCTAGTTGAAGAATTTGCCAACAGTGTGGTAGCTAACTTTAACCATGTTTATCCTCAGTGAAGACATTTGATATCATGGCTGAAAACATCATACTAAAAAGTATGGGAGAGCAAGGACACATCCACATTTCACTCCATTGGTGCCCGGGGAAATCTCAACTGTCCAAAATTCAGAATCGGGAATGCACACTGGCATGAAATTGATATATAATACTAACTTTTCCAGGGCAACCATATTTGGGCATAATTTTCTACAAATCCTTACAACTGACAGTAAAAAACAAACCAAAACAAAAACAACAGAGAAACTGCTATCTAGTCAAGTCTCTCCATCTTGAGCTTGGCAAAACTGAATTTTTGTTTTTTTGTTTTTGCAAGGCAATGGGGTTAAGTGGCTTGCCCAAGGCCACACAGCTAGGTAATTATTAAGTGTCTGAGGCCAGATTTGAACTCAGGTCCTCCTGACTCCAGGACCAGCGCTCTATCTAGCTGCCCCGAAACTCAATTTTTTAACCTAAGCATAAGACTTTATATTTAGACTATTAAAACATATTATATATAGTTTTACATATATAGTTTTAAATGCATATATGATCAGACTGATATTTAAAGTTCTCAATGAACTATTTTTGAAAGAAATAATTGTAACCTAAGTACATGAATGTAATGATGTATATATCTTTTTTCTCCATTAGCTTGCATTTGGGGAGAATATGTGTGTTTAAGGCTAATCTAACTGATCAGATTAAATAAATTCATTCCATGCTACATGGAGCTTAAGACAGCATGTCAAAGACTGGTCTATCACAAACAATGTGACATGCTTTGCAGTTGTTATTCAGTGAGGAACTCTCAGGTATAGATTATAAGTGGGAATGACTTGATTATCCTGTCACTTTTTCATTTCCTTTCAGTATGAATTTATGCATCAATCTATAGGTTTGATATTAGCAACCTTCTCTTCTATATTTTTTCCCCCCTAGGTTCTTTCTTAACTCCTAGACTCAACCCTGGAAGGACAGACACAGTAGCTTCTTTAATCAATCACAGGTTCATAGGAATTAGAATTGGAAGAGAACCCAAAGATATAATCTATATCCCTCATTATATCAGATGAGGAAACTGAGGCCCAGAGAAAGAGAGAGAGAAAAAGACTGGCAGACATTACAAGGCTAATGAGTAGAAGTGTGAAGGAAGCTTTTTATTCCCTGGCTGATAGCAATATACTGTGATCACCTCCTTAATCCTGGATTCTATCAGGGATATGTGGGCAGGAAAGGCAGAGCCTCCCCTGACAGTCAAGAAAAATAAAAAAAAAGATAAAACAAAATAAATATTAATATGTGCTCACTGAACTGTTTTATATATGTAATTTATGTATGATTCCAGTCATTTTCATACATACAAAGTTGAATTTGCATATTTTATTCTCAAATATGGAGAAAGGCACAAGATGAGACAGCAGTAAGCTCTGCCTCACCTCAGAGTGGCAATAATCCCTCACAAACTGGCTAGAAGGCATACACTAAGCACGTGCCTCTTGCTGTTTCTCTGTGTGTCACCAGTGTAATATCTGTAGACCCTTTTATTACACATGCTTATTTTCCATAGTCTAGATGATGCTCCGTACCCATGTATATAAGATATTTAGTACTGTTGATCATTGGGTGAGGCAGTCAGCACATCTGCCTCCCTGAAATGGGCCTGCGTGTGCTACCTTTCTTAGGCTCATACAGTACAAATCCTAACTCTGATACTGTTCCTATCTCCCCAGTCACAGATCCCAATGCATATCACTAGATTCACTAGATTCTATGTACTTCTAAATGTGTTCTAAAATTATATTAGCTTTCTTGGTTGCTGAATCACACTGTTGATTTACACGGGGTTTAGTGTCCACAGACATCTTTCAGATAAACTATTTATTATCTAGTCAAATCTCCCCATCTTGTACTTGGTGAAACTGATTTTTTTAGCCTAAGCATAAAACTTTAGATTTAGACTATTCAGTATCATTAGATATAGCCCAATGTTCTAGGTCTTTAGGAAAAATTTTTGATCCTGATTTAGCCAACTAATAAGTTAATGTAACTTTTCTAGTTTGGTATCATCTATAAACTTGGTAAGCGTATCATCTCTGCTTTTCACCAGGTCATTGATAAAAATGCTAAGTGAGCGCCCAAGATCAAGATCAGGAATAAATTCCAAAGAACTGCTTCAGAGACCAGTCACTTGGCTAGCCCCAAAGCCACATCCCTCTGTATTAGTATCTAACCCAAATTTCTCCTTCTTGTCGACAAAAAAAGCATGAGAGATGCTATCAAATACTTTCCAAAAATCTAGGTAAAAACATGTTATGACATTAATTAAACAAACCATTCTGATAACCCTGGTGAAAAAGGAAACAAATTGAACCCTGCTTATTTTATTTTTTTAAAGTTTGACTGGGGTCTCTTCTTTTTACATCACAGTCACTTCCAGGCACATCCTTCCCTCATCTTCCTCTTCATCTTGAAAACAGTGAACCAAAATCACTTAATAGACTATATACTGGGCAGTGCATACAACTTTCCACCTCCATGTCCCTGCCCCACCCCCGCTCTGATGAAAGTAGGGAGGTATATGGCTTCATTTGCTCTCTAGGGCAAAAACTGAACCTTGCAGCCTCACAGCCTTTCCTTTCATTGGAGGTTTTTTAGGATGCCTGGTTTTTTCCTTGATGGATCCCTGTCAGCTGCTTTTGATCACCCTTCTTTGTCTCTTCCTTTCTAATTCTTTAGCCAGAAACCACAGTGAAGCATATTGGCCTGTTGTCAGAGTCTGCTCTCTTCCATTTAAACAAAATGTCCTCATCAACACACTAAAGACAAAAACAAACCCCTTTATGCTTCCCTTGACCTTTCTTGTCAGATTTCACTTACTTTTAGTATTTCTAGCACTATTTCTCAAATTCTGTATATGCCCCCCATCCCAAGAGCATTTTCATGTAGATCATAAAATGAGGATTCCAAGTGAAATCATGAACATCCATTTCATGCTGCTTTTTCTTAGAAAAATATATATGACATTTTACAGATAATACTTTCAAAACTCTTCTGCTTATCTATGCTTTCTTTTTTCTTTTCCACTTAGAGAAATTTAAAAAACAAAATCAAAAACAACTCTTGTAATAAACATGCCCTGCACTGAGTAGCTCACTGATGGCCCCAACTGTTTCTATACAAGGTGTCCATTCCATCTGATGGGAGGCAAGGTCCTCTGGAGATGATCACTCCACAGATCTGAACTGTTCTGTCTTTTGGAGTTGTTCTTTACAGTGTTGTGGTGGTCTGGACATAAATGGTTTTCCTGGTTCTGTTCAGAAAGTCTGTTTTGTTTGTAACCATTCTTTCCCTCTTTATGTGGTGCCCCTCCTTGCTTGTTTCCCTCTGGAGTCTGATGTAATTCTATAATAAATGCTGTGTGTCCCCTCTAATAAGAATGTGGTCCATTCCTCCATGTTGTTGTGCTCGTCTCACGTTTCCAATTATTCCCTAAGTAGCAAGTTCTAGCCCTGTCTTCCTTCTTTCTGCATGGATATTGCCATTCTACCTTTCTTTCTCTTCTGACTCTTAAAGCTTCCAATTTTTACCCAGAACTTTTTAGTATTTAATAATGCTTTTTTTCTTAGGGTTTTGCAAGGCAAATGGGGTTAAGTGGCTTGCCCAAGGCCACACAGTTAGGTAATTATTAAGTGTCTGAGACTGGATATGAACCCAGGTACTCCTGACTCCAAGGCTGGTGCTTTATCCACTATGCCACCTAGCCGCCCCTAATAATGCTTTTTAACCTGGCCCTGTTCACTTGTCTAGGCTCTCTTCTAGCTTCTAGGCTCCTCTAAATCCCCTAAAACATTCAGTATGGGCTCTCATACCCAGTGCATACTCCAAAGTCAAATTTAGGGCCTAGGTGGTCAGGTTCACTATCAATCTGGAGTATTATGCATTAATGAAGATGCTTCCCAAATCTCTCTCTCTCAGCCATGTTGATTAGGTTTATTATAATTTGATGTACTGGCACTCAAAAGCCCCATCAATATTTTGATTCTTTTCTTTCAGAAAAATAAATCCCTATTCATACTAATAGGTGAAAACAACTTCTTCTAAATTTGATTAGCCTAATAAGTCATGCCAGGGGCTCTACTTTTTTTCTTAGCAAAAGAGTTATAGGCAAAATGCTGAGAGGAGCATAATAATAGTGAAGATGTCTTTTAAAAAGCTATGGGTAAATAACAAAGCAAAACACACAAACTGTTTTTATTTTTTTAAGATCAAACATTTTCTCCTATTAATGAAGTTATTCCAATCTAAAAATCTTAATTTTACATTCACGTATAAAAAGATCCTCAAGGTGCTGAGTTAAGCCTGTCAGAGCAGGGGTCATGCCCAGGGATCCCTTGTCCCACCCTCTCTACTTGCCTCTTTTTCCGGGCCAGTCAGGAGCTCCCCCGGGGCTGTCTCAAGGAACTCCCTAATGGATCTCAGTTGGGTTAAGCTCTGGATCAGCTCCTCTTTGTGTTCCAGTAACAGGATGGACAAGGTCTTTCCCTCTTCTGTGCTCCCTGGAGGAGAGAAAGTGTTAGAAACACACAAGAGAGAGGAGTCAATTTGAAGAAAAATGACAGCTTGGTTTGTCAAGAGATCTAACAGAATAGTAAAGCAATCCACAGCTTATTCTGAGCACTGGAATGCAGATACTCTTTTAGCAAAGGAAAACACTTTATTATTCTGTTTAAACTTTATGAAAGGAAAAACGTTTCATTTTTCTGATGGATCACAAAGCTGCAAAGCCAGCCAGAGGTTAACTTGGAGTTGGCAAGGCCACTGCTTTGTAGCTCACCCAAATGAGGAAGAAACACTAGCCCTTCAGCTCAGTTAAAGAGCCAATTCACTTTGGATACCCAACCCATCAATCTGGTAAAACTTTATATTGTTTTTTTTTTTTTCCTGAAGGGCACAAGAACATTGCTGGTATTCTCCCAATTTAAGGTAGGAAACCAGTTATTCTAGCAATGGAAAAGCTAATTTTGCTTTTAGAGATACATCATACAGCTATGAGAATTGTACATAGCAGAACAAGTGAAAACATATGAACAGATAACCAGGCCTGTGGGTATAATTAGAGCTGAACTCTGAAAGTCCCTTCAATGAACATAATAGACTGACTCATGTCAATGCGAGTTTTCCTACTTTTTAGCTGCATATTTTCTCCATCTTCTGGATCTCGCTTTTGCAGTGCAGCTTTTATTTCAGGATGAGTATCCTGGAATAGCTCCAACAAAGACACCACAGTTTCCACATTGAGGCCCTCATTGTTTCTGACTTTATTGAGGAGTCTTCTGAATGCTGAGATTCCTTCTTTAGCTTCAAGACACTCCAGGATAGCCTTTTGAACAAAAGATTCCAGGAAGAGTAATCAGCAGCCCTGTTTAATTCCCCTATGTTCCGCCTTGTGACTTACTATCTCTTACAGCCACGAACCTGAGACCAGACTTCCATACTCAGGGCTTCCTGAGGCCATGCTCTTAGTCTCTGGAGAAGTTGATCCATTCATCCCTGGAGCTCCAGTACTAGGGTCCTGCCTGTTAACCACCCACTATAAATCTACTGGATGAACCTAGACAGCAGTCCAGGATTCAGCTCACTCTCCCTCCAGTCAACTATACGAACAAGTCATCCCATCATCTGCCTGCAGATGCTGCAGCCCTCACATTTTTCCTTCACTGTCCTCTTTGTGTTACAATCAGATGTAATAACAAAAACACATTGATATTAGAAAATGGTTTAAATGGCTCTCATGCAGTTATGCCTAGTTTTCTCAGCTGCAGAGTGTCATATTATTCATTTTGAATACAAGTTAAGTCTTGCAAATTTAGGGGAGCATATAAATCTGAAATCAGTGAAACCTTTAAACCATTTCAAAAGGAATTCAGAATATATTAGTTTCAGAACTTGCACACTATAGTGGAAAGAGCCCTGGGTTTGGTGTCAGAAGACTGGTTCAACTTCTGCTACATACAAAGTCTATCAACTTCACAAGGACCTGAGTTTTTTCAATGGAAAAATGGGACTGGATTAGAAAATCTCTAAGATTCTTACTAACTTTAAATTTATCATCCTTAACATATCACATAATCATAGATATTAATGCCAGAAAGGATATTAGAAATAATTTAAGCCATAACATTAATTAAAAGAAAAACCATCATCAAAACCCCTCAGGTTTTATTGATCTTTAAAAAATTCATTTTTAGATTTTAAATTCTAAGGAATTCTATTCCCAAATCCTTCCTTTGTAGCAAAGAAAATTAGCTTCAAAAAAAAAAATCTGCTGATAGGAGTGGGCCACTCCAAGCCTCTACCTCCTCCAGTGAAGGAGGGAGGTACATTCCTTCAGTTCATCCAGGGGCACAATTAGTCATTTTAATTGTGCAGCTTTTGGCTCCATTTCAGTTATTGTGTATATTATTCTAGTTCTGCTAAATTTACTCTGTAACGGTTTATGAAAGACTTCCTATGTTTCTGTGATTCCACACATTTGCTGCACTAACATCTTCCTAAATTCACATTATTTCTATTCTGCAACCAATAAGCACCTACCATTTCTTCAGTTTTTTTCTATCAGCTTCAAAAATTATGACTCTGTAGGTACATAAACATATGTGTGTGCACCTGTGAGTGTGTACATGTAAGTAAATGTAGGACTCTGGTTTAAGGACAAAAAAGGCTATTTCCATTTTACTGACATTTCTAAAAACTTTTAACTAATTTCCAATTTGCCAGCAACAATTCACAATTTCACTCAATGTGCCTTGTCTGTAGGTCACATTCATTTTACTGATACAAAGACTACAGAAGGAAAGTGACTTGTTCCAGGTCACCTGGCTAGTTAGTGGCGGAATTCCACCTCTAAGTTAAGCAAAATGTTATCAATCAGAAATCAGAAATCCTGGGACATCACTCTCTCCCTACTCCTCCCAGCTATCAGACCAGTTCTTCTCAAGCTCTTACTGGATCCTCCTCCAGATTATGCCCTCTAACCATAGATGTCTCTCAGGGTAACACAGATGCTTCACATACATCTTAAATTCAACATGGTTGAAATGAAACTCATTATTTCCTCCCTAAATCTTCTAACTTTCTCTATTGCTACCCTGAGTACCACTATCCTCCCAGACCCTCAGGTTTAAAACCTAGAAATCTTCTTGGACTCCTCACTATCTTTCACAACCCTCCCCCACCCTTATCCAAACTGTTGTCAAGACCTACAGATTTCACCTCAAACATACCCCATTCTTTGTCACTTAAAGCCCCTCACATCCTGGCCCCAACCTACTTTTCTAGCCCCATGACATGTCTGCCTTTCTTACACTCTACAGTTGTTTGTCCTTCTTTCTCAAAGAAGACCATGCCATTAGGGAGGTGATAACATGACATGCAGTGACTTGGATTAAGTGAGGGTTGTGCAGTCACATCCTTTACAGTACAGCAAAGCTGGCCTTCTTAGGACACCTCTTACATGACACCTCTCCTTTTGTCTCTGCCTTTGCACTCATGCATCCCATGCATAGACTAGATTTGTCTTCCTTACATCCACATTGTAGGCATGGTTCAAAGGCCACCCTGATCTCCCCATCCCCAGATGTTAGTGACTTCAACAATCAGAGGATCATAAATCTAGAGATAAAAGGGACTTCAGAGAAGTTGGAGTTTTATAGATGAAGAAAGGAAGTTAAAGGTAAGTGACACAGGTCCTGCAGGGAGAATTTGAACCTAGGAAGACTAGGCTGTCTTCCTTTACTTGTTCTTTATTTTTTCTGAGTATGTTTCACCTCCCTATTTGTTTTGCTTCAGGTTTTGAATTCTCAGCACTTCCACAATGGCTACAAAATGGTGCTAAAATAGTATTTCACCAACTTCATTCACTACTAGGTTCCTCTGGATCCATCTGGCCCCGCCTCCTATTCTTTCCATTAACAGCATCCATGGCGCTGCCAGCCTCTCAGTGATGGTCTAGTGTTTCCTACAGTCTGGTTTTGGATTCAGGAGAATGGGAGTTCAAATCTGGTCTCAGACACTTAACACTTACTAGCTGTGGGATCTTGGGCGAGTCATTTAACCCTAATTGTCTCATATCTGGGCCATCTCCGGTTGTCCTGATTCATATCTGGCCACTGACCCCAGATCGCTCTGGAGGAGAAAGCAAGGCTGGTGACTTAGCCCAGCACTCCCTCACTCAAATCCAATTCATGTGCTTGTCATGGCATCACCTCCCTGATGTCATGGTCTTCTTTGAAAATGGAGGACAAACATCGTCCCTTAATAATCGTCTCTTCTTAATACAATTGTCCCAATGGTCTTGATCTCATCACATCTGGGTTTCATCACATATCTGCATGAACTACAAATAATGACTGATAAGGGGTGCCATAGTGCATAGAGCTCCGGGGTCTGAAGTCAGGAAGAATCATCTTCATGAGTTCAATTCCAGTCTCAGACACTTAGCTCTGTGACCCTAAATAAGTCACTTAACCCCTCTTGCCTCATTTTCCTCATCCGTAAAATGAACCAGAGAAGGAAATGGCAACTTACTATAAGATCTTTACCAAGAAACCACAAATAGAGCCATGAAAGAGTGGGACATGATTGAAACAACTGAAGAACCAAATAAAAAGCAAGAGTAAATTTTCAGCATACTCTGTAAGGATTATCTCAATTTCTGCCTTACCCTAGTGCTGATTAATGAGATTTGACTGCTAAACTACACTAAATCCTAGAGCACCTTTTTTCCAATAAGTTCAAAATGCCTACCAATTATTATCTCATTTTAACCAAAAACTCCCTCATGAGGTCAGCTGGGAGGGGGCAATATGTATTCTTAATATCACACAACAAACATTTCTAAAGTGCCTGTCCTATGTGGAGCCTGGTGCTTGGGACTGAGAGAGATGCTAAGAACTAATCTGAGGGCTCACTGAAATTGGAGCAAAAACCACTGTGGAATTTCCATTGCCATATTTTTGTGATCAAATAATATCTAGTTGAAAAGTAGGATGCATGTAAATACCTTAGGTGCCTAACAAGGGAATCACTTGTATACAATGAAGTCAGTTTTAATGCTAGAGAAATAATTTTAATAACAATGTTAATTTATGTCATTTGGCAGGGAATTGAAAAAAGAAAAAAATTAACAAACTAGCCAGATTTAACTCAAGTATGGCAGGTGTGTGTGTGTGTGTGTGTGTGTGTGTGTGTGTGTGTGTGTGTATTTTAAGTTATAGATAATCTTTCCTCTATGGTTGCACTGGACAATAAAACAAATGAAACTATAATTAAATATTTTATCCTAACCTGACAAATTGAACTTGTATTATTTAAGTGGCTGATTTTGCAACCTTGTTTATGATTTGTTTCAGCACTTTTTTGGAGAGAGAAATTATGGGGAAAAGAATTTTGTAGCCAAGTCCTAACTCTATATGCAAGGAAATAGTCTCCTTTTACTCCCAAGTGAAAAAAACCACAAGTTCCTCTGCTAATCATAGCTGATCAGATTGAGGACCTCAAGATGAATGGTCTGGGTTCTCTGAAGGACTGAAAAAGCCGTTCTATACTGTGGTCTGTTGGGTACATTCCTACAATGTCTGTGTCATTCTCACCTTCTGGACATTTTTCCTGTCTTTCAAGGCCCAATTAAAGTTCCATCTCATCTGAAATCCATCCTTAGTTTGAATCTTCCAAGCCAGAATGCCAGTTTCCTTTAGGCAGGGGTGGGTTTATACTTTTGTACTCCCTGTGTCACAGAACACCAATGTATATAGAACAAATGCATGGCTCCCATATGTTATGGAGTCCATATTGCATGTGCTGACATTTATCATACATCAGGCTTGGATCATCAGTCACTTCCAACAGTATGTCTCATTTCAAAGGAAGAAGGAAAAGATATTGGATGTGAAGTAAGAAAACCTGGGTTTGAAGCCTTGCTCTGCCACTGACTCTTTTTTTTTTGCAAGGCAATGGTGGGGTTAAGGGATATGCCCAAGGTCACACAGCTAAGTAATTATAAAGTGTCTGAGGTTGCATTTGAACTCAGGTCCTTCTGACTCCAGGACTCTATCCATTGCACTATTTAACTGCCCTCTGTCACTGACTCTCAACGAACTGTTGAATAGATTCCTTCCACTGCTGGAACCTCCATTTCCTTATCAGTATAAAGGAAGTACAATTGGAACCCCACTTCAGTTACAAATGTGTTCCCGTGATCCTTTTGGGCAAAGGAAGCATCATTACAGTACTGGAGATGGGGCTTAGTGCTCAATGTATCTTTAGGGGTTAAATGTCTTTTCATTTCTGCCTGCTGCTTTCTCCCTAACAAAATCCTATAATTCTTCTGGACCAAGTCTAAGGCTTGTCTTGAACCAACTTCCAGATTAATACAAAGAGAAACCCTAAGTTCAAAAGACTAAAATCCCCACAATCAACTTCTAGTCACAAAGATAATGGACATAATAATATTTGTCCTTTATTTTCAAAGAAGACTACAACATCAGAGAGGTGATACCATGACAAGCATATGAATTGATTTTGAGTGAGGCAGTGCTATGCTAAGTCACCAATCTCACTTTCTCCTTCAGAGTCATCCAGGTCCAGTGGCCAGATATGAGTCAGGATGATTGGAGATGGCCCTGGATGAAAGGCAATCAGGATTAAGTGACTTGCCCAAAGTCGCACAGCTAGTAAGAGTCAAGTGTCTGTGGCCAAATTCAAACTCCCATCCTTCTGATTCTGAGGCCAGTGCTTTTATCCACTGTGCCACTTAATTGCCCCCTGATGGTCTTAAACTCCAGACATGTATTTTTGGGTGTGGCCAATGTGGAAATTTGTTTTGTGACCTTATTAGGCAGCTTGGTTTTGTTAGGGTAGGGGCAATGGAAAGGAGGGATCATAAATGCTTGTTAATTCACAATAGAAATTCAGGGGTAGTTGTAAATCTGAAATAATTGTCTCAGTTTCTCAATATTAAAAAAAAATCATTTCAAAACTTCATCCTTTTAAATTGGGATATCAATGCACTTTTGGAGAAGTTATGAATTAATCCAAACATTCTGGAGGGCAATCTGGAATTGTGTCCAAAGTACAATAAAACTAATCATACCCTTTGACCCAATAGGACCATATCCAAAAGAATTCATAAAAAAATGGGAAAAGTTCCACATATTCAAAAATATTTATAGCAGTTCTTTTTGTAATAGCAAAGAATTAGAAATTGAGGGGTTGCCCATCAATTGGGAATGGCTGTTAAGGAATATTGTTCTATAAGAAACCATGAATGGTCAAATTCTGGAGAAACATGTATAGAATTACACAAACTGATGCTAAGCAAAGAATGCAGCTCCTCTCAGCAGTTCAGAGATCTAGGACAATCATGACAGATCTGTTAAGGACAATGCCACCCACATCCAGAGGTAAAACAACCACCACAACCAAAAAACCCCCACAGAATCTGAAAGGTTACTATATTCACTTTTTTTAGATTTTTTTTTTTGCAAGGCAATGGGGTTAAGTGACTTACCCATGGTCACACAGCTAGGTAAATATTAAATGTCTGAGGCTAGATTTGGATTCAGGCCCTCCTGACTCCAGAGCCGGTGCTCTATCCACGAAGCCACCTAGCTACCCCTATATTCACTTAAAAAAAAACAAACTTCGCTTATGTTTTTCCTTCCTATCCCTTGGTTTTCCTTCTTTTCCCTTAGACTTAATTCCTCTTAAACAAAATGACTAGTATGTAAACATGTTAAACACAAAAGTATATGTACAACTTTTACCAGACTGTTCAGCACCAAGTGGGGGGTTGGGAAGGGAGGGTGGTAGAAAAATGTGTAACTTATAAATATGCAAGTAGATGAATGCTGAAAACTTTCATAACATGTAACTGGAAAAATAAAATATCAATTTAAAAAATAAATAAAAACTGATCTTTTTTTAAGTTCATTTTAAAGGATTTGTACCTTTTGTAGAATAGATCCAAGTTCAAATTCCAGCTCTAACAAGTCTAACAAGTGAGTCAAAACAAGTTACTTAACTTCTCTGGGTCTCAGGCAACTCTCTAATACCCAATTATGATAGGATTAATTAGGGGAGAGATCCTGGTGCCAGTCTAGGACACAGTGATGGAATCCATTCCCAGTTAAACAATTTTTTCTATTTTTACTTCCATTTTCTTTCCTTTAGGCACCTTAAGTGAAGCAGGTTTGGCTATCTGCTTCTAACCTCTATCTTGCTGACAATATATGCCAGACAATTTTTTTTTTCTTCTGCTCTTAGGCTTCTTGAAATCTAGTTCTCTTATATTGTCCTAACTCCCTCTGGCTTTCTGATTTGAGCTGGTGGGTAAGAGAAGCTTTTATCAGCAATGGCATCTGACTCAGCTCATTATCCTCTCTCTTTCCTCTCCCTTTGCAGAGCTACTCAGCAGTGAAATTAAAACATTTGTTAACTTCATTGCTCAGCAGTGAAGACAAGGTGGCCATCTGGGGAGAGTAGCAGGGGCAGACTCAGGGAAGAGCCGGGAGGCAGGAGCCAGCTGCCTGGACAGTCTGCTCCTGGCTCTTCCTACTAATCCCCAGTGAGAAGCTGCACCAAAGAAAGCCAGTTATGGCTGTGGTTCCATCAGCCATCTAAGCTGCTCAGGGTTCTCTAGCCCAAATAAACTAGGCTAGAGCTGCCTGCTGGCCAACTGTCTTCTAAAATAGCTGATCTTCCTAGTTGAGAAGACTGTCTGTCACTTGTTAAAATATGCTGGGGGCTCAGGAGTGAAGTAAAATTTCAACCGTTCAACCCACAGAGCCTCTTCAAAGGCTGAAGGCTTTAAATGTATATTAACTGTATATAAAATGATACAGATTTTCCCTTTCATAAAGGTAGCATATTGAACCAATGGGCACTGAGCTGACAGTCATCCCTAGACCCAGGCCTTATATTTAAAAGGAAGTACAAATGGAACCCCCCACCCCTGCATGAAATGTAACTAGGAATCACATCATCCCAGTCTCGGCTGGTCTTTCTAAGAGGATTTGTCTTCACTCATTTGATGGAAATCATTAAGTTGATCTGACCTTCCTTTTTAGAAGCCACCAGTACTCCAGTGGTCCTTCTGGCTGTATTTCTCATCCAAACTTTGTAGGGTCTCAGAGAAAAAGAGGCAAGAATTGTCTTTTTTCTTCATCCCTCCAGATCTCAAACAAGTAATATTGTTCCCTATACTTACTCCACAACAAAGCTGACCCTCCATTGTCACAATAAGGAACAGACAACAGTGTATGCTGGACAATCCTCCATAGCAGAGCAACTTGATAGAGAATATATCAGATTTACTAGAAGAGAAAAACCTCCCCAGCTTTAAAACCTATGATCCTGTCACTTCAGGGACTTCCTCAAAACTTTGGGGTGGGGGTGGGGGTGGGGGATAGGAAAAATGTAAAAGCTAGGAAAGCAGCAGCAAAGAGAGGGAAAACTCAACTACAGTCAAAGAACCCATATCACTGTGTACATCTAATTCATTAAGATCATGATTAGAAAAAAGAAAGGAAAATTAAGATAAACTATGACACCCAAGTAATAGGAAAATATGAATTTTCTCCCAGAAGAAATCCTACACAGACCGTCCCCGTCTTTCTTTCTAAGTGGCAGGTGATATTATCCTGAGATAGACACCTTCCCATTCAAGACCCCTGAGACTTCTTAATCAGTCTAGGGCTGGTCTCCCACCGTCTTCAGCAAGCCAGGCTTTGCTCATGTTGCAATCACTGTTTGGGGAATAGATTTGCCACTTTCCATCATCTATCCCTAGGAAACAAAATCAGAAGGACATCAGTGCACAGTGTCCTCCTCAAACTAAGTACAGGGTTGTTCACAAACTAATTTTAGGAAAGAAATACACAAAACAGTAGCAAATATCCTCTGGTCCTCCTTCAGAACAATGTGGCAAAATTGTAAACCTCAAAAAGAGTAAGGTTGTATTTCGGAAAGGATTGAAACAATTAAGGTTGACAATGAAATGATCTAACTTATTGGAAGATAAACAGAACCTAGAAATATAAAGTGACCATCAACTAATAATCAGCTTCAATGACACCACCAATGCTGTCTGGAATCCTCTCCACCCAAAAGATCATGTAAACAAAAAGGTGAGATTTCTATGCTCTTGGGAGACAGAGAGTAAGAAAAAACAGGGATTTACACTTACTCCTTAAATAAGATATATCAATATTTGCCTCCCTTTCATCTCCCTTCCATCCCCTCTATGCCCCTCTCCACCATCTTCCCCCCTTTCCCCCTGCATTATGCCTCCACTCTGGGGAGTTATAGGTTTCAGGCAATCTAGTCCCTGCACTGGGAACTCTCTCCTATGGTTGAAAGAAGCTTCAAGGGGATTCATTTGTTTAAAACTGTAAAATATTAAGAAACAAACAAAAATTTAAAAAGCAATACTGCTGCATTAACTGACCAGGGAAAAAAGAACAACTTGAAGTTCCTTCTACATGCTGCCTTTATAACTGAATACTCTGTTTAATAAGGAAGCCAACAAATTTTTCCAGAGAAAGCAACAATTTGTATTCAGGGGAAAAGAGATTAAAACTGATTCCTCTGATTTAATTTCCTGCATCTTTCCAGCAATGAAAATATTTATTTTTCAGCAGCTTGGATTTACCCGATGACATACCATTATTGGTCAAAATATAAGCAAGTTTTGGGCTTCTCTCAAAATATGACTTGTCCAAAACCTGAGTACAGTCTATAACAATGAAAGTGACAATGAAATTTGACTTTAATAATGACTTTTAATAATAATGACTTAAAAAATTAAAAGTTTCTACTTGAATTGAAAGACATTTTTAGGAAAATTTAAATGGAAAAAACTATGTTTAAAATCCAGTAATTTTATGGAATTTTTCATTGCATATTTTTCCTTTCAGAGAGCACACTCTTTAGGAGTATGGCCTATCTCCAGATCAATATGGTATAAAAAAGTCCTGCTATGATCCTATAAGAATAAATGCTAAGAAAATTGTGCACTATTACAATATTCTGCATATCCATTTTGTTGAGTTTCATGTTAAGCCAATAGAAGATTGTAAAGTAGAATATCAGCTCCTTGTGTAAAGAGCCATTTTTGGTTTCTCCCAGGCATGTAGGTCAATATGTTGGCATGGGGTATCCACTTCCTATTTGCTTCTTGGATTGGCTAAAATGTGCTAAGAATACGGCATGATAGGAAGAAAGCAGCACATACCTCCTTCTGGGGACTTTTAATATCGCTACATTCATCTAGTCTTTTCAGTACATCCTGGGCAATAGAGAGCACTTCAGAGAAGATGCCTTCATTTTGCAGAAGTAAATTCAGCTTAGACATTTTCCTCTCATGCTCTATATGTGAGAAACAAGATCAGTTAGTCATTAATTGAAGGGATTAAATACAAATGTAAGCTGCCTGCAAGTCTTTAGGTCAGGCCCATCTATTAACTGCTATCCAGTGTCAGGTACAATAAAGACAAGATTGTCACTCATAGCTTCCTCCTTTGTGCCATGCTCAGCATGGTTAAAACAATGAGCATCAATCTAAAATGGGACATTGTTGTTGGTCTTACTAATATCCGTTTGTCTTTTGTCTTCAGACTGCTGACAAGCCCTCTTCCTCCAGAGGGAGGATGGCTGCTTCTAACAGATGCAAACTGGGACAACAGAACAAATCTAAGAATCTCACACAAGGACGCCAAGAAGAAGAGAGCGCAGCCTGGCACATCAACTCTTAACACTTTACAGTGAATGAAACTAATGTCATTCATTTCCCCATAACTAAGCAGGACCTCTAGAAGGCTGCTAACAGAGCATTGGAGTGACAATCAACAGTTGCTATAATTCAGCACTACTCAAGAGCTGTGGCTTCAATGGTGTGGGTGTTCCTCTACCAAGCCAAACTTCAGTCATCCCCTCCATGTCTACAGAGGTGGTCTTCAGGAGATGTAATGGTCAAAAAATTTCTTCTGTTGGATGTCACCCTTCTGGGGAGGTATCTATAATGAATCACTATGAATACCCCAGAAAGGCATCTGCTGAGAAAAGAGATTGCCACATAACAACTTCAATTCTCTCCCACTGTTAGGAAAGGGCAACAACTTTTATGTATGTACACAACTCAAATAACAAAAGGTAAGCAAACATACAGAAGAAGAAATGGGCTCTTATAAAAATTGCAACATCATAAACTTAGGTTAAAAGAGCAATTCTATGAATATAAATTTTAAAAATCATAGAAATCATTAAGTAATAAGAAGGAAGACCACATTTCAAGACAGCCTTTCAGGATAATTACCTAGTTCTGTGGCAACTTCTGTCATTTTTTGAGACATACATACTGCCACGACTGCTGCCTCCTCTTCCTCCACCTCCTCGTTTACTGTTTCTTTTCCAGGAGAAAGAGAATTCATTTGGGGAACGTTGGAAGTCTCCTTTGGTGAAGCTGCACTCTTCATTTCAATTTCCAGAGCCTCTTCTGGGGCAACAGCAGGAGTCATATCAAGCTCCTGCTGCTCCATGGCAGGACTCAATTCACCAACTTCTTGTGTCATTGCACTAACCACCACTACAGTGTCAGCCTTCAAAGCCACAGGAAGGGATGGAACCTCTCCTGAATGGGGAGACACAATCACATTCTTCGGGGAAGAATTCTCGACTAGCAATCTATCAGCATCTTTTTTGTATGACTCCATTGTCTGAGGGGAAGCATCTCTTATGACTTGACTTGGACCAGGGCAGCTTACGAGGCTGGCAAGCAGATTCTTACAGCTAACTGCCACATCAAACATCTGCAGGCTGTCAGCTAAGGAGATAATCTTGGAGAAGTTGTGTTTGCCCACAGGGAGCTTGCCAGTGTACATCATTTCTAACAGGAGAGCAAACTCATCTGGACTCACCACAGATGCATCTATAGAGATTGTATCTGTATTATCCAGTAATGTTTTAAAGAGGAGGCTGGCAGCAGCCAAGATCAATTTATGGGCCCTGAAATAAACTGTCCCAATAGAAATGGTGCAGTCACAGAACTGTCTCTCCTTGCAAAGTGTATACAGCTGCTGTAGCAACTGGCGGCTGTAGTTGGGAAGTTCCATTGCACCAATTGGAGGCAAGACCACTGTATAGTCCTCCCGCCAAAATACCTTTGATGATCAGCACAAGCTAGAGAGAATCAGAGAAATATCAGGTTAGTACTTTATCAGGATTGAATGTGTTGTAGTTCCTGTAAGCCAAATGTATAATAAAAACAACTATGGCAATTTATATAGGGTACTTTTGAGATTTGCATGTGCTTAACATGTTAACATATTATAACTATAACTAAAAACTGGAATAACTAAAATCTGAAATGACTGAAGAAACAAATGGTCAAGCTTCCAAGCCTATTGATTTATTTAAGCAATGCATGCCAATTGCATAGCAAATAGAGACCTCAGTTTGGCACTGGACCCCGAATACAGGGGAGATAGATTTTTAGGCATTAAAAGAAAACAATTAATAGGATATAAACTAAATTATAAGATGAGGTCATATGATTTATAACTGGAGGAAAGATTAGAAACTTTCCAAGCTGGAAGTGGGGAGAACCAACAGACACAACTCCCTGAAATCAGAAAAAGAAGTGTCCCATTCCCCACAAGTATATTCAATCAAAGAAATAGGGAAATGATAACTGATTGATCAGACTGCTTGAGATATGTGACTGTGAGACAACTTCTTGTAACAATATTCAGATATGACTAGATTTCTTGTCAGCATAACCTAGGTCTTTAGTTAAGAGTTTCTAAGAACAGGTAGGGGTGGTCCAGCTTTCCCACCATGCAAGGTTAGGTTCAAATAATGTAATAAAGTTTTCTCATAATTCCCATAATTGAATAAAGTTTTCTCTCAAGGCCAAAGCTGGACTAGACCCACAATTGAATAACACAAAGGAAACTGAGCTAGATTCAGAACTGAGTCCCAAGATAAAGTCAGTGGATGGGCACTATTAACAATTCTCACTTCACAAATAAAGAAAAGATGTAGACAGTAGTTGAATGACCCACCCACATTTACACAGCTAGTAAGTGGCTGAGGCAGGATTCAGTCTCAGATCTTGCTGGTTTCAGGCCCAGCACTCAATCCACTGAGTCACCTGCTATCTCAATTATTAAAAGTGCAATACCCCAGAACTTAGTATAAAAAGGAACATTCAGAACTTATACTTTCGACTTGTAAAGGGCATTAAATATTATCCAATTCAATCTGTTCAGTTTTATATAGAGAGAATAAAGATGGTAGAAGTCAGGTGATTAAAACCAGGGTGGCAGAGTTAGGAACACTCCCTGTTCCCCAAATCTTTGTCCAATATTCATGGGAAACAAAAGAAATACCAAAAGATTATAAATCAGTCAAAATGATGGCTCACCTTTATAAGGTGTGTGCACACACGTGCACACACACACACACACACACACACACACACACACACAATGAATGTAAACTTTGGTCACTTTAATATTTTGAAGCTTGGAGAACTATTAGTCAAGCATCTAGTATCCAACATGCAAATACCTGGAAGAATATGACATAGTGACTTTGATAGGCACCAACAAGGTTTAAGAACAAAATGTTTTACCTTAATTTAATTGCCTTCTAAGATAAGAACTTGATCTTGAGATAAAAGGCGAAGATAATGGATTTAGATTTGCATCATACTTTTGGTTTTAACCCATAAAATCCAGGAACATATGGTATGTACTCTACTGTCAAGGGAGTAAACAGATGACCACAAAATTGCATGCCTAAAGCACAGTCATCATCAGTTTGCCATAATCTGGGGAACAGATGGAAATGGACTATGCTGAAGGGATAACTGACATGTTTTAAGTATAATACATGTTATATTGGTATTAAATGATCTTATTAAAGTTCAAATAGAAAACCAGGCTTAATCAGTTCATAGAATTCAGTCAACAAGTTTACTACCAAACTGTAAGTACAAGTAGAACAGAATTTAAAGTGAGATACACAAACATGAAATAATAAAGGTCAACATATGATGAAAACTCAGTAACATTCTCAAGCAGAGGCTACTGCATTAACTAACTCTAGAAGCAGAAAAGGCTCAATGTACCTGGTAACTATTTATTCAAGATAATAAAACATTCAAATCTAGGAGACACTTCAATGTTCAAATCCAAATTCAATGCTGATGTATGGATTTGTATATATCATCTTTTTACATGTTGATTCTTTTAAAAAGTCCTGTGAAGTAAACCCTATTATTTCCCCCTTTTACAGATGAACCAACTCTACCTCAGGGAGGTAACAGTGACTTGGCCAGAGTCACAGAGTGGTGAATCTAAGGCAAGTGAAACATTATCTCTCTTAGAATTATGTGCTAGAAATGAATTTACAATTATTGTAATCTAATTTGGAAGATCCTAAAAAGGGTCTGGTAAATAGGAAAGCAACTAATAAAACCACTGGGAATGTTCTTGTTTAGTCAGTTAGTCACATTCAACTCTTAGTGACCCTACTTGGAGTTTTCTTGGCAGAAAAAACAGAATGGTTTCCCACCTCCAATTTATTGTACAGATGAAACTGAAGTAAACAGGATTGGGTGACTTGCCCAAGAGTCATACAGATAATAAATTTCTGAGGTCAGATTTGAACTCATCAGGATGATGAGTCTTTCTGACTCCAGGCTTGGTACTTTAGACACTGTCAATATTCTATGACTGCCAATCATAGAACCTAAAATGCAGAGTGGGAAGGAGTAGGCTGTGAAGAAAATTATCTGTGATGCAAAAGAAAGCAAGGAAATGGACGCTTAGAAAAACAAATGAGCTGGTGATGTACAGAATGGAAGGTAGAACAATGGTCTGCCAGAATGCTAACATCAGGGAAGCAACAAAAACTCTTGAATATTGTATAGAAGATCATGTAAAGAGGGTTTCCAGGAGGGCACACAGAAGAACTGTATAGGAAGAAGAGGATTGCTATTTGCCCTGCTGGAGGGAGTGCCTATACCAGTGACAGAGACCCCCCCCCCCCTGAAATTCTTCAGTCCTATCAATAACCCTGGACTGAGGGATCTTTCATTTCTACTCAAGCGGACACTAGTGAGTTAAGCAGGTCGTCTAAGGGTACACAGTGCACCTAAACTGCTGGCTTCACTACATATTTCCTTGCAAAGGTAAATGAACAGAGTTGTGCTTTCTTCCTTGTTCTCATGTGGAGGTTCTGGGCTTCATTTAATGAGTGAACTAAATTTTCTAGAGGTAAAAAAACCCCGAGGAACACTGCATGTTGGGATCTCTAAGTGGAGTCCTGGAGGTGCCTGTATAGAAGCAATTGAAATGATGTTATTAAGCATTTACTGAAATTGCTAGGCTTGGGAAAATTGTCAAGGGTCCCAGGGGAAGAACATTTAAGCAACAAAAGAACAGAGGAAATCCGGATGTTCCTCAAAGGAACAATATTAAAAGCATAAGAAAAGACTGTCCCGATATAGACTCAAGATAGGAGGGGTAAGACACTTAATTGGTAGAACCAAGTACAGCATAAAGCCCTGAAATGCGAATGGGAATTGTACACCAAGTAGAAACTAGGCCAGCTCACTGAAGAGGAGGACAAAGAAATAGCAGGTGCTTAGAGAAGTCAACTCAGAAAAACACAAGTGAGAACTGAGATGCTAGTCACAAAAAATGAAGAGGTCTTTTTAATGGATGGGGAAGAAAATCACACTGAAAACAGACTTAAAATCCTCCTCCTCCTCCTCCTCCCCCCCCACTCCCCATGGACTTTGACAAAAGGAAAAGGTCAGCTGGAGTGACAAATGCCTTGGCTGGAAGGGCAAGATGCCATATCAGAAAAATGGCGACGTCTACCTGAAGATACTAGTGTTGAATTGAATAAACTGAATGTTATCACATGGACAAACCCAGGTGTGAGGCAGAACAGCCAGCTGGCTGTTCCCTTCCCACACTGGCTGGCACCCTAGGAGAGGAGAGGATGAAGGCTTTCTCCAGTTCTTACGTCCAGCCCTCCAAACCTCCATCCCCAGCAAAATCCTTTTATCTCTCTGTCCAGTCCTCCCCATCCAGCCCCATTCTTGGTCCCAGGCCCTTTGGCCTGCTTCCTGAGGACTCCAAACATCTTCTGGATCTCTTTAAAGTCTGTATCACATTCTCTTCCTGGCTGTGCAGAGCTGAACCACCTTCTTACAGACACCAGACATCTTTTTTGTGGTTAGCCCCAGGCTCCTTCTGAAGTGAAATCTTTACTCTTCATTCCTAATGCTTAAGTGCTGTAGGAGCTGGAGAGCTAGAATCTTACTTTTCAGATAAAGAAACTGAGTCTCTGAGAGACAAAAGAATTTATAGAATAGTGGTGAAGACAAAGAAGGAAGGCCTCTGATCCTAGCCAAAATCTTCTCAGGAAGAATACTGCTTTCCCTTAGAAAGGGAAGGATCACAGAGCAAAAGCAGGATGGTATAATGGGGAAAAAAGCATGTAATTTGCCATCAGAGGACCTAGATTGGAATACCATTTCTGCTACTTATTAGCCAGGTGACAATGGGCAATCCCTGACCTCTTAGCACTTTCGTTTCTTCATTAGTAAAATAGGAATAAAAGCTAACACTCAAGGATTGCAAAACACTTTAAAAAGGCAATATTTCATTCTCTGCACAACCCTAGAGGTGAGGAAATTGAGCTTTAGAAACGTTACATTATCAGTGTTATCTATTTTCCAGGTCTTGAAGGATGAAACAGGATAAAGGTAACTTACAAAGAATAAAAGCATTATCTAAGTGACTGAATCAATCACTCCATTTCTTTAACCATCTTAACCAGGTGAGGAGTTGAATTAAACTATCAAAGGCATTAAACTAGGTGCAAAAAGTCCTTAGGTCAATTTGGAAGCACTGAAATCCACTGGATAAAATGAAAATGATGCTCTGTAGTGGTGTAATTGGTTGAGGAGATTCAGTCATGTTCATTAGACTTATATAAAATAGCAAGCTAATTTGGACACTGTTTGAGAAGGGGGGGGGGTGGTGAGAAGAGCCTCAATCTCCTTTCTTACCCATTTTACCAAAGAATGACCTTGTACCAAACTTCAAGGGGTCATAAGATCTGAACTTCTCTTCAGCATCATAGCACTGTCCCCAGAACAGTCATGTTCTAGTGTCTCTATCAGAAGTCAAGGAAAAATGAGATATACTGAAGGAAGGCAATATCAAGACTAAAATCAAGGATCCAACAGGAAGCTATCCCATACCTATTGGGAACTTTATGTGGACTCCATGAAGGGAAGACAGGGACTCTGCCTCATGTGCCATCTAAATTTGAGACCACTTCCCCTTGACCTCTATATTCATTATTCAATCGGACTTGTAGGAGAGTGTGCCCTGGTTTGAGGAAATATTAGCCCCAACTACTCTTATTATACAACCTTAGTAAATATTAATCTCTAAAAATTCTTAAAATTTGACTGGTTGATGATCAATAGAAAAAGCATAGGTAGAATGAATGAGCACAGAGGTGCACCACATAATACATGTTTTAGCTTTTGTTAGTCTATTCTCCATTAAGCCTACAGTCATTTAGTCTCCTACCAACAATTTTTATGGCCAAGAAAAGGAAAAAAGTCTCACGACAACAAGATGTCATTAGGACAGAAGCCACTGAGGCACCTGTTCAAAAAAGCTTAAATGTAAGGTCCCTAAGGAGCACTAGGTTTAAGTTGGTATGGATTCACTGGAAATTATTTCAGAAAACTCAGGAAAGAAGACTGGTGAGATTATAAAATGGATGACTATTGATTTTTGGCATGACAGATTTCCCTGATCCTAAAGAAAATGTCATTTGGTCTACTAACCACAACTAATTCTGACCATACTGGATGAATGGATGGATGACTAGCTGTATTCCCAAGGTCAGTACAGTTCTATCCAAACCCCTAGGATTCAAAGACCTTTAAGTCTGAGGGCTCCCTAGAATCTATTCCAGTCAGGGGATAGTTCTATGGTCAAAGGGGCCTCTGGAAGATTTTGCAATTATAATCATTATTATTATGGAATTTCCTAATTACTGAAAAAGAACCAAACTGTCAGCAAAATGCACCAATCTCAACTAGGACTTAATCATCTCAGATTCCATAGTTTCACTCTTAAGGGATCAGGTCCAACTTTCTTTCCTAGTTTCACTTCCTTTCACTTCACTCTGAGGAGTTTATCCATTTATTGGTCACTTACACCACATCATATGTAAATAGGTGAAGAAACATTAATCTTCTAGATTTTATAAATGTAGAAACTTAAGTACAATGATGTTAAATTACTTGTCCAGGTCACAGAGGTGACGCAGCCCAAGGGTGAACCAGGACCTGACTCCTACCACTCTAAGACCACACGAACTCAGACCTCTACACAATCATAAGGATTTGCTGAGTAAAATTCTGGCTTAAATGCTATACCTATACAAAGCCACTTAACTATCATCCTGATTAATTACTTCACTTCTATTATAAGGAATCATCCCCTATGACATCTCTAGCAGAGGCATGTAGTCTCACCGTACCCAATTAGCTGAAGAATATCCAATCACTACGATAATGTTTGTCCTTCGTTCTCAAAGAGAACTATGCTTTCAGGGAAGTGATACCATGACAAAAGCATGAACTGAATTTGAGTGAGGGGTTGCTGTGCTAAGTCATCAACATCACTTTTTCCTTTGGAGTCAACTGGGTCCAGTGGACAGATACAAATCAGGACAACTAAACACCTATGATCTCTGGGATAGAGGCCTTAGAGGTGGAAATCACTCTTTATCTCTGCCTCTAAGAATCCTTTTCTTCCTTTAAAAATCAGTCCAAGTCTGTGAAGTATTCTTTGATTCTTACCCTCAGTCAGGCAGAAACTATAGACCAACATCTCACACTACATATCAAGATAAGTTCAAAATGGGTATATGACTTAGACATAAAGTGTATAGCATAAACAAATTAGGGAGTACAGAAAAAAATTACTTGTCATATCTTTGGCAAATGTGGGAAAAAAGTGATATAAGTTCTTGTCTCCTCAATGGATGGGGGTAGGGGTGAAGGGAGGAAGAGAATTTAGAATTGAAAATAAAAATAAAATAATGCTGAAAGTAAGTTCACAGGCTTCAGACTGCCAAAAGGGTCCATGACCAAAAAAAAAAGTTAAGAACCTCGTTTTAGCTGAATAAAAAATCAATGAGCCTTGGCATATACCTTGAATACTGTGATATACTTTACTGATCATGAAAATGTAGCCAAAAAGAAATGAAACCTAAAGGTCAATTCAGTTCAATGCCCCAAGATTTTCTAAATTTACTCGACCTCCTAAGGGTTTTAAGTTGGTCTGCTTTGCATTAAACCACAGAACAGAAATGACCCAGAACCAGTCCAGCCTCCTGAATTCTTGACGCTGAGATGCCTGGATATCACTGTTTCCCCACACCAAGTCAAAATGGTCCTGGCCCAAACCAAGAGAATTGGATGAAACTACACTTAATTAATAAACAGTCCCCATAAGTTCATATGACTTGCTGTTAGTTATTAAATAATTTCTTAAGAACATTGTGGTTTTTGCATCCTAGTACCTAGAAAAGTATCACATATGGCAGATACTGAACTAAGTTAACATTTGCCAAACCACCTCTACAATCTCTTGTTTACAAAAGGCTAAACTCTCCTCATATTTTAGCATTGAAGTCCAGTCTTTTCCCAGTTTTCTCCTCCAGTGTATTCCTATGCAAACTCAACACTCCAGTCAAACTGGAATGCCATTGGTCACCTACACTCTATGTTGTCCTCCTACATGGTAAAAATTATATTAAAAGGGAGGAAAATTACAAGAACATAGTTTGCTTAATCTATCCCTATCTGATTTGGATATTTTCTCATAACTGTAGTCTCTTCCTGGTCTCTAGGGCTCAGCCCTTCCCATCTAGGGCTTCTCTGTCTGGTTCCTTACAAAGTCTGCTTTCTTTCTTGGTTCCTTTGAGCTTTTATGTATCACTCAGTGTGAGCACTCTCTAAACACCACTAAAGAAATAGTCAGCTATTCTATAACTCTGGTTTTCTAGCTTGTTCTTGCCAAGAGAAAATATCTTTCTGGTTATGGCAGCTTCAAAACTTTATAGTCCAAGGGGTAGCTAGCTAGGTTGTGCAGTGGATAGAGTACCGACCCTGGAGTTAGGAGGACCCAAGTTCAAATCTGACCTCAGACATTTAAAAATTACCTAGCTGTGTGGCCTTGGGCAAGTCACTTAATGCCGCTACCTTGCAAAACAAAACAAAACAAAACAAAACAAAACAAAACAAAACAAAACAAAACAAAACAACTTTATAGTCTAGTAGAAGTCAGTTCACTATGACCTTCTACCAACTTCGAGCTTCCCACTAGATTAACTTCTTCATTTTTCTTCTGGTCTTAACTAATTAGATCCTCATATTTCTTTTCTTCCTGTTTCTTCAGTCAGCCCTTTTTCCCTGCTTACCTTTCACACACTGTTCTGTTCTATCTCAAATGATTATTTCCAGTTATGTACATTAGCACTGAAAAATTAATAAAATGCTTCCTTATTAAGAATTAAAAGTTATGACCCAAGTTAATTCTATAGGCAATATAGATTGAATACTATAGGCAATATAAATTGAAATTCTTAGTTGATATCCAATTGATTACCTTGAACTTATGACAATTCAGAGAAATGGTAAGGAAGCCAATAAAGTGTGGTAGAAAGAATACTGGACTAAAGGTCTGGAGTCTTGGGTTTTAGTTCTGGTTCTACTATGACTATTCTGTGTTGGCAAGTCACTTTCCCTCTCTGGGTTTGGATTCCCTTATGAAATAAGAAAGGCTATGAGGTGCATAAGTCGATAAACATTTATTAAGCACCTATTTATACTTTGCACAGATTCTGTGCTAAGTGATATGGATATAAAGAAAGGTAAAATAGTCTCTTTGGAGCAGCTAGATGGTGTGATGAATAGTGCACTGGGCCTAGATTCAGAAAGACCAAACTTCAAATCTGACCTCAGATTCTTACTTACTAGTTAAGCAACCCTGGCAAGTCACTTAACCTCTATTTACCTCAACTCCTCATCTGTAAAATGGGGAAGGAAATATGTAAACCCAATAGGGAAATGGCAAAACACTCCAGTATCTTTGCCAAGAAAAGAGTCGGACACAATAGAATAACAAAGAGTTTGCTCTCAAGAGTTTACTAGGGGAGAGAACATGTAATCAACTATGTATAAATAAGATAGATACAGGATAAATAAAAGGTAATCAACAGATGGAAGACTCCTGTCTTAAAGGGGATGAGGGGTAGGTTTCCTGTAGAAGGTGAGATTTGGGTTGGAACTTAAAGAAGTCAGGGAGGTTAGCAATCAGAGGAAGAAGGAGAGCTTTCCAGGGATAGAGGATAGCCAGAGAAAACACCAAGTCAGGAGATGGGAAATAGCAAGGAGGCCAATATTATTGCACCAGTAAAGTGTTAGAAGACTGGGAAGATGGGGGAGGGGAGGTTATGAAGGGCTCTATACACTAAATTCAGAATTTTATATTTGCAACTGAAGTTATAGGGAACTACTGGACATGTAAGATGGTGGGACATCATTTTGGCAACTGAGTGGATGATGGATTGTAAATAGAAAGAGATCTTCCTGTCAGCTATTTTAATAGCCTAGGCATGAAGCAATGAGGGCTTGCACCAGAGTGGTCACAATGTCAGGACAGAGGTGAAGGAAAAGATAGTGGCAAAAGGTATCTGGATGGTGTGAGATAGGGAAATGGAGAGAAGAGGTAGCTCTAAAGAGAGTGGGAACAATTTTTTTCAGTAAAAAAATGAAGATTCTCAACTGAAGAGATGGGAGGTTTCAGGAAAATTTTGAGAGAGTTTGTGCTGAATGGGATAGTGAGTTAATTAGAAAGGCTTAAAGAATTGCCTTGCATCAGTGAGGTCCTTGACAAGGTTATATGTAGTGGCCCGGGCAGAGTTTCTTGATTATTTTCCATCTTTGTTTGGAGTCATGTATTTTTTATAAAAGTAAAGATAGCAGAAATAACATTGCTCTAAAACTGAGAATCACATGGGGAAAGTTCAGTAACATAGGTCCTTGAAAGGACAGTACGGAGTAGAACAGGTTCAACTAGGGGTCAAGATGGAAAATAGGAGAATTCAGTCAGCGCAGAGATAATGTCTTGGGAAAGAACTGAGGGTTAAAGGATTAGAAGGTATGAACAAAATACTGGACTCAAGGTGACAAGACAAGTAGAAAGAGAATGTAGTATAATGAATGCAAGTAGAATGAGAAGAGAATGTGATTAAATAAAAGACAAGAAAATAGAAAGGGAGTATTTGTGGCCAATGGAAATATCAAGATTAGACTACTCTTGTGTGTAGATGAGGTAGAAGAACAGGTCATGGGAAATTGCAGAACTCTGAGTCTAAGGCGATTGAGAGCAGATCAACATATATATACATATACATATACATATACATATACATATACATATACATATACATATATATATATATATATATAGTCAATATATATGTTGAAATCTTCTAAATGATGGTGGAAGTTGAAAAGAAAAGGACTATGAGTCAGGCCCAAACTCACTGAGGAAAGCAAGAACTATCTCAGAGGCTAGTACACAAGAGCTCCCAGAATTTTAGCTGGGTGATAGATAGGGACTGAGTGAATCTCAAAGTAGAAGCTACTGAGTAATGTTGGTAAAGGGAGATACACTGGGGAGAAAGGAATATTTCAGCATTCCCCAAAGCACAAGGCCAAGTAGATTAGATAGAAAAGATCCTTCTTCTGTTCCCAAGAAGGGAGAATATGACATGCAGAGGAATTGTGCTTCTTATCTTCCTCTGGGAAGTTGGAGAACAAGGAGGAGACTCATTTTCACCTTACCTCAAATGCAGGAAACTGGTTTACTAATTTTACAATTCTAAGACCCACAGTAATTGAACCAATTATAAATGGTTCAGCCCACTTATAAATTGCTAGTATAGTTAAATAAGTAAAATAATATTTAAAATACTGAGTTCAAATGAATGAAAACCCTTTGTATGTGAGCATTTTTAAAAAGCTCATAAATAGTACTGGACCTGGAGTCAGGAGGACCTGAGTTCAAATTTGACCTCAGACACTTAATAATAACTGCCTAGCTGTGTGACCCTTGGGCAAGATACTCTCAACCCCACTGCTTTAAATAAGAAAAAATAAAATAAAAACTTTATTTAAAAGATAATAAATGTTTTTTAAAGCCAGTGAAAACCTTTTATTGGCCTCATCTTGAAAAAAAAATAGCTTAACTATTTTCTGAAACTTCAACAAGCTTTCTACTAGCAAGGGCAGTCCAGCAGCAGGTGGTCCACCCCATTTGTAAATTGGTCAGTATCAACCTAAGCACTCTACCTGGGCATGAATGCCCAGCTGTGGAAGAAACACTGAAATCACAAAAATATAACAATAAAAATGTTTCAGTATCACTGTGCTTTCTCCCTATAAATTCAAAAGTTCTTCTCTTATACACATTAATTATCTACAGCTTCCAATTCCCTTTATAGAATGCAACACTACAGCTCCAGTTTTAGAAATGAAAAAACGGAGCTGTTTCTCCCATAACCAAGAATCAGGAGTCACTATCTATATGTTAAACTCTGCTCTTGCTCAAATACTGTAGTATATTTAACTTCCCTGGTAACCTCCATCCTAAAATGATATAAAACTTATTTCTATGGGAAAATTCCCCTTGTTCATAATTATTTCCTTACTAACCTTCACCTAAGAAAAAGCAATACATATTTAAAAAGTATTCCTGATAGGTCAGTAATTATCATAGGAATCAACTGATTTCTTTTTCCAGGTGCTCTATTTCTAATAGAAATGTTCCTCTGAGAATATCTATGTGAAACTACGAGGCACAACACCAATAATTTCAACATGGTAAACCTCTTATAATTCTCTTGCTTTGCAGCTAGTTCATAGTTTCAAAACTTTTAAAGACTACTGATATGCTTTCACAATATGACTAAAATGAAAATATATTGAACACAATGTACATGTATAGTCTATATCAAATTCTTTGCTGCCATGGGAAACATGAAAGGGAAGATGTGGAAATATGTGGAATTCAAAAGCTTACAAAAGGGTGAATGTTAAAAACTAGCTTTGCATGTAATTGAAAAATAAATACATAAATAAAAAAATCCCACCCAAAAAAGACTGCTGAAATAGAAACTTTAGGGTGAACATCATTACCTGCTTTTACTGGGCTGAAACATGATACAGTTCAGTATGATTCTTGAAATAAAAACTGAAAAATCTTGCAAAATATCCAACCATAAGTAACTCAAAATTTTACTAAATTTCACGTAATTCTAACTTTTATTTCTGACACAGTCAAGTATCTTAAAAAACCAATAGAACTGACATTTTAAAACCTAACCTCAAGTATTTTTTAGTTTCTGGGTTTTGTCTGTATCAGGAATAAATGTTTCTGTCATTTCTGAGCTTGATTTTTTGTGCTTACCTTTCTTATCAATGAAAACTTAATGGCACTAGCAGAGCTCCCAAACTGCTGCTTCAAAAATATCTGACTAATAAAAAAAGGAAATGAGGCCAGAGAACTAGCAGAGAATCTTAGGCACCCACAAACCTAGGCTACTGAATAGGGCTATACTTTTCTTTTTAATTTACATCTAGATATAGATATTTACAACTGACAAAAATCCTCTCCCATCCACAAGTCCACCCCTACTCCACAAAAACTGAGGATAGAAGAAACCTTTATAACAAAGCAAAACAAATTCCCATACTGACCATGATCAACAATTACATATCTTATTAAGCACTGAAAGTTCATCAGAAGGGGCAGCTAGGTGGTGCAGTGAATAGAGCACTGGCCTTGGAGTCAGGAGTATCTGGATTCAAATCAGGTCTCAGACACTTATTAATTACCTAGCTGTGTGGCCTTGGGCAAGCCACTTAACCCCATTGCCTTGAAAAATCTAAGAAAAAAAAAGAGTTCATAAGGAAGGTGAATCACATACTTTGGGAAGGGCTAGTCTTTTTTTTTTTTAGGTTTTTTGCAAGGCAAACGGGGTTAAGTGGCTTGCCCAAGGCCACACAGCTAGGTAATTATTAAGTGTCTGAGACCTGATTTGAACCCGGGTACTCCTGACTCCGGGGCTGATGCTTCATCCACTGAGCCACCTAGCCACCCCTGGGAAAGGCTAGTCTTAAACAAATAAGGTAGCAAGGAAGGGAAAAGAGGAGATAAGTAGTATGAGGCTGTTCAACCAAAATAATTTTGATACTGGAAAACTGTGATTTAGTGGATAAAGTGATGAACCTAAAAACTAAAAGACCTGATTTCTAATCCTGCCCCCAACCTGAGCAGTATGACTCTGTATGTGTCACTTCACCCGTCTACCTCAGCTTCCTCATCTATTGAGGATAATAGCCCTTTTATCTCATTGGATTGCTATGAGAATCAAATGAGATATCTCTTTTTAGAATGCTGAAAACCACAAAAGCTAGCTATTATTACTGTGTGTATAGAAAAAAAATGGGAAAGGATGAAGTTTAAACTTTGAGCAAAGGGAAGAGGAGACTAGAATTTTCAGGGACCAAGATAACATGCTCCCAAGAGCATCTGGTCACAACAACTCCAGGAGCTATGTAGTCTAGGTATGGTTAACCTCATTCTGTAGATCAAGGTCACACTGATAGCAAGTGCTGGGAGGTGTCCCTATCTAGTTATCTAGACCTCTTCTCACTATACCATAGTGACAAGAAAGTAGCCTAGAAGTAGAAAAGGCTGTAGGATGGAAGGATCAGTTGGATTTCTTACCATCTGCTTGAATTCTTTTCAAAAACTCAAAGCAGGTGAAGAAGTCTTTTTTCCTGTATTGCTAGTGGTAATAAAGACCTGGGACATGAACTCAACACTCTTCACGCTTTTTGTAACTATTGTCCTAAGCAGATTATACTTCTCTAAGCTGGTTGGCAGAGCTATTCCCACTTTCTCACTTTTTATACTGTAAAATTTTGCAATCTTTTCTGTCTTTAAACATTTGAGGATTATTCTGATCTACATATTTCTCTGGTACCCATCACTAGGGAATCTGACAAGGGACTAGATTAAACACACACAGACACACAGACACACAAAATAAAGGTGGAGGTGTTGATGAATTCTATTGCTTTACACTTTAGGACTAAGCCTCTGGGATTCCATGATTGGTTCAAAACTATTCAGACAGACATGGAAAAACCTGTCAAGAATTTCTTCAACATTCTATTGCTCAGAAAGTTAGAACTCTGGGGGCCAATTATTCTACTGTCATGGACCCTGACCTTGGAAAGCTCTCCCTAGAGTTTTAACCAGATTAAAAAAAAAACAAAAACAAACCTAGAGACATGCTGGCAGTTCCATGCTAGCTGAGTGTTTATGTCTAGGGTGGCCAAATTTCCTGTCCAAGTTGTATGTGATAATTATCAAAAGCTGAAAAGCTATGCTTGGGTTAGTGCTGGGAGAGATTTTTTTTTTTTAAATACACTTCTCAAGCATTTCTTTGGGACTCTCAGTTCAACTGTTGAATGCCTTAGAATGAGAGCAGGTATTATGAATGAGGAAGACTCTAGACTTCCATAAGCTCCCAAATAAAGAAACTCAAGAATAGATGACAACCCTTCCAAATCAATTTTTTAAAATTACTTTCTCTGAGTCACCCACTCTCACTTAGTGTCTCCCTATGGCAAAATGAAAGTCACTGCTTCCTAAGCAATTAGAAGTTTTAGACTTCTATGGCAGGAAATAAAGGGGAGCTGGAAAAAGTTGCCAGAGTTGAGATATACAGATAAAGATGGCTCTTTTAGTACCTCCTGCAATGTTTTAGCAAGTCAGAAAAGGGATCACTCAAGTAACTTTCCCAAAGGATAAACTTGAGCCCTTTCCCTCACTTTCTCTACTGCTTTTCTTCTCTCTCTCCTTCATTGTTTCCCTTCCTCTCCAGCAGTTCATTCCACTTAGTGCATTTCTCCACAGTAATTATCTTCCCACAAGCATGGATCTGACCCACATAGCCGGAGTGGATCATGGTAAAGAGAAGGGAAATTTGGAATTAGAAATCCAGGATTCAAGTCGAGTTTCTGTCTCTTCCCCTCTATGATCATGGGAAAATCACTTAAAAGATTTGGCTTCTTTTTCCTTATTTATATATTGAGGTAGTTAGCTGATTTCTCAAGTCTTGGCCAAGTTGGTTCCTAAAATAATCCCTTTTGGTAACCCCATTTGGGTAACATGACCCTAGGTTTACGAAAATTTCCATTTTCCTTTCTTCTTTCTTTCCCACTATTACTAAAATCAGAAATGACTACATATGAATTAGGTTGTCTTATGATCCTAACTATCCCTGGCCCACGAGAGCCATAAGTTGATCTCATGTCAAAGGGAAAGCATCTTTGAATGTGCTTGTTCTCCTCTAGTCTTTGTTTTTAGCCCAGCTTCCCTCATTCTCTCATCCCCTTTTCACTTTGTCAATCTTCTTCCTCAATTACTTCAATCCTATCCATCATTCCATCAACAAAATATGTTCTTCTGAGATACAAACTCTGTCTATAGTCAAGTATTGATAAAGAACTTACTATGGACTAGACACTCTTACAAGTTAAGAGGACACAAAGAAAGGTAAAAATAGTCCCTGGATTTGAATTCAAGTCCTCCTGTTAATTTCCCCAAAACCTCACTCCTCTGAAAGCCTTGAATGTGGAGTCAGGAGTCAGCATCAGACATTTACTTGCCGTATAACCTTGGGCAAAGCATTTAGCCCCTATCTGCCTCAGTTTTTTCTTCTGTAAAGTGAGAATAAAAACACCACTGACCTCCCAGGGTTATTATGAGGATCAAATGAGATATTATTTGAAAAGTATTTAGCATCAAGACTGGCATATAGTATGAGGCATTATTAATAAATGCTGGCTCCCTCCATACCTCTCACTTCAGAGTCTCTCTTCCAGGGAGTCAACTCTATTAAGAGAAAAAAGAATTTAAAACTCAGCAAAACCAACTGATCCAAAGAAATATCTCCCCTCTTTCAAAGATCACTAATTGTGGCTTAACAGTCATATATGCTGGCTCTTTCATTTTCAAATATGTAGATCACCTTGGTCAGAAAATCTAAATTCACTGAAGTCAGCTAGCTAAGTGATCTCTAAGTCTGAGTTCAAATCCCAGTTCTGCTCACTGGTAAGCAAGTCACAATTTCTCTGGACTTCACTTTTCTTATCTATAAAATAAGGAGGTTGGATTAGGGAACTGAAAAGGTCCCATAGAGCTTGATAGTTGTGATCCAACAGGCTTGTGAAACTTTGAAGAAATTAAACAATAAATGGCCCAAGGGAAATGAAAAGATGTATGGCTCAAAGGTTTGAATGCCAGAGTGGACTGTATGCATGTATGTGGGTATACCTGTGTACATAAACAGATGGAAAACTTTACAATGGAGGGATGGAAGGTTCCCTTTCTCTGATGGAGGGGATCATGGAGCCCTCACAGGATAAGCAGTGAGGGCACCAGAAAGAAATTTATCCCCCTGAGTACAGAGGCTGACCTCAGGTCAGTGCCAGCTGCTTTGGGCCTTAGTTTTCTCAACTGTAAATGAAAAGTTTGGATTAAGTGATTTTCAAGGTCTTTTGGAGCTCTAAACTCAATAAGTCTCTGAACTACAAGAATGCATCCCCAGCTCCATTTCTGTGAGAACAAATTCACTCCCCAAACTTATGTCACTGCATAAATTACATCAAGAACATTCTAAAATTTTATTAATCTCATTAAATTACATGCTTGGTGTCCTGATTTTGACTTAAATCACAAGGAAAAGGGAGATGCAGTGAAAGTTAGTTTTCTCTAGCTCAGCTACTCTTTTTAAGGGACAGAGGAGAGCTGAAACAGAGCATGATCCTTCACATTCATTGCTGAACCAATCCACCAAGTTAGAGAGAGTGACAATCTTATCTCTGAATTTAAATGTCCTTAACATTATTTTAATACTTTCCTCAATGTGCTTAGCAGCTTGCTTTTCTCTTCATTATCCAAGATGATGCCTTTGAAAAGCAGGTTATTGGAGATCCAGGAAACCATATATACCAATTCAATTTCCTTCCCCAAAATCAAAGTGCTTACTCTCTTGAAGAGTTGAGAGAGGCCAAGAGGTCCCTGCCTTCCCCCAGGGTGCTGCTGGTTCAGGCAGTGCTCCAGAAGCATAATGTAAATACTCAGCATGAAGCACCAGGGCATACCAATTTGTTTTTCAATCTATTTTATTTCAGTTCAAAGCATCATTGCAGACAGAAAGCCCGAGAAAAACAAGTCACATTCTAGTTGTACCCACTCCTCCTCAATCTCCAAAAGCAGAATATTGCCAAAGTATGGCTTGTTTTCCTGGGTTGTCCATTTACGATGTCACTTTGAACTGAAATAAAATAGATTAAAAAATACATTGGTTGCTCTGGCTCTTCCTCAGGACTTTCCATCAACCTGCCAAGCAAGGGTTATCACCTACTCTCTGGCTCAAAACCCAGCCGGCCCAAATCACCAAGTAATGCTGTACTTGATGAGAATGTGAAGGGACCACCCAACCCCAAAATAGCAAAGAAATTCAACACTTGCTTTTACTTTGTGTGAACAGGCCACTTTGTGTTCGGTTTCTTGCTCCATTTGCTAGGTTGCATTATAGCTTCTGATGACATTTGCAAGATGGCTTCTGGTTATAGTTTCAAGTCAAAACTTTAAATTTCTGTTCTTTCTATAGTACTCTCTTGATGTATGACTGCCTCAGCATAATTTTTCACACTGGTTAAAAAAACACCCTAGCATCCCATTTTGGACAATTCAAAAAACTTGTTCTTTGCCTACATACAACTACAGAAATCATAAATTTGGTGTTATGAAGGACCTTAAAGGTTATCTAGGGAAGGCGGCTTGGTACAGAAGAAGGGCAATTGATTATGCTAAGGAACTGGATTCATATCCCTCTTCTGATATTTCCTGTTTGTGTGACCCTGGAGAAGTCATTTGACCACTGAGAGTCTCAATTTCTTCATCTGTAAAATGAAATGCTGGAACCAGATAACTTCTGGGTCCCTCTAACGCTCAATCTATGGATGGATGAAGGGGGAGGGAGTGAAGAGAGAGAGAGACAGAGAGATACAGAGGGAGAGGGAGGAAGGGAGAAAAGGGAGGAGACAGAGAGAGACAGAGAGAAGGAAAGGGAGCAGGAAGGGAAGAGGGAGGAGAGGGAGAGACAGAGACAGAGACAGAGACAGAGACGGAGAGGGAGAAAAAGAAAGGGAGAGGGAGAAGCCAGAAGAAGAGAGAGAATAAAAAACTAGAATTCAAACCCAGACCCCCGACTCCACATCCAGCACCTTACAACAAATGATGTTATCTCTGAAAACTTTCTTAAGTTATTCAACACTCTTTTTTAAAGTCTGGGAGTCAGAGAGAAACCTGTAACATCTATTTCAGATGGAGATTCTGAAACCACCCAACATAGTTCTTAAACACTGCCACGTACTGCTCCTTGCCTGTCTCATATATGTATGTGACAGTGTCCGAGGCTGGATGACTTCCAAGGCCAGTGTTCTATCCACTGCACCAACTAGCTGCACTTGGTACTAGCTATGTGACCTTGGACAAGTCATTGAAACCCTAATTGCCTTATAACCCAGGCCATCTTCAGTCATCAGGATTCCTGTCTACTGGACCCAGAAGGCTATAGAGGAGAAAGTGAAGCTTGTGACTTTCCCCACAACATTAGGGAACTCCTTCAAGATAAGGAAACCTCCCACTAACAATGCAAGTGGGCACCTACTCTGCACCTTATTTATAGTCTTTGAGAGCTGCTTACAGCATGAAGAGATTAACTGCCTAGATACTTGACTGGACTTGAACCCAGATCATCTGGATCTCTCTTCACCATGGGGGCTACCTCTGCATCATTCACCTAGCACAGTAATAATAACTGGCCTTTAAAGAGTACTTTTAGGTTTGCAAAGCACTCATTTGATCCTAATCACAATCTTGGGAGGTCCTATTATTATCCTCATTTAGCGCAAGCCTAAAGTAAATCACATCCCTGGCTGCCCAAAAAGAAACCGTTTCAAGCATAATCTACTGAGGCTGGCCTTCAATGCCCTCCATAATCTGGCTGAAAGTGAACCTGGGCAGCTCTAGCTGCCATTAGGAGCATATGTGCTCTTGTAGGCAAACAGAGCCACTCTTCATCCATTCTTATGTCAGTGCCTTGCTCCTACCATCCCTCATTCCCACAATGGCAAATGTCACCTGATAGATGTCTATTGATCTGCCTCACTTTCTTCAAAGCATGGGAAGAATTTAAAAACCAGAGAGCCTCCAGAGGAGACAGAACAGGACAGTGAAAGGTCTCAATTTTATGCCCCTGGAAGATCAACGGAAAGATCAGGGGTATTTGGCCTGGAAAAGAAAAACTTCCAGAGACAGGGGTGCTGCCTTTACATACTTGAAGGGTCATCATTTGGAAGGGGAGTTTGATTTGTTCTCCTTGGGTCCAGGGGGGGCTTAATCTGATTTAGAGCTGGATCTAAGAAAGAGCCTAAGTACTGAATTACTGACATCAGAAGAGTAAGATCCACGGGTCCTTTGACCCACACTAGTTGCCTGAACCCAAGCAGGTCCCAGATCCTTTCACTGCCCCAGAGGCAACTCTTTTGAGATCTAGTGCAAAGCAAAAGGCAAGTTTTGAATATCTTTGTTATTTTAGGTTAGGGTAGGTCCTTTCTATTTCTAGTATAGCTTTTTATTTTTGGTAATTTTACAATGTTGATCTGCCCTGATGTTCCTTACTAGGAGTCTCTTATGCCAGTAACACCTTAGGCCTGGCCTTCTACCCCAAATACATCCAAAGGTAGAACGGACAGATTGCTCAGTGCTTTTCCTTTCTTGGGAGAGAGATAGCTTTTTAGCAGAGGCTAGAGACCTCTTGCCAGGGTTTAAAAAAAAATAATCCTGAATGACCAAATAAGAATCGCTAAATCAATGTATAACAGAAAAAAAGATTACCCATGAAACTATTACTTTCTATTATTTATGCCTTACTTTTCCCTGATAATAAAAAGCAAATTTAACATGTAACTTTCAAAGCTGCCCCACTTGCCTGCATTTTCTTCTGGTCTCTTTTGTGTGTTTTCTTAAAATGCTTCTAAGACCCCCTTTTCTTTTTCTGTTTTTGGGGGCATTGGTTAGTTTCATTTGGGTTTTTGGCCAGGGCTTTTGAAAAAGGAATTCTTGTCAGTTTAATGATTTCTAAAGTGCCTTTAAGCCCTGAAATTCTATGTAATTCCAAGGAGACTCAAGTTCCAGGACAAGTTCTGAACCTTTATCAGTTGTAAGACTATGAGCAAGGCACTAAGTCAGCATGGTACAGTGTAAGATCTGGAGTCAGATGACCTCTCAATGGTATGACCTTGGCTAAGTTATTTTCTTTCTCTGAGCCTCAGTTTCTTCATTTGTAGGATAGGGGTTAGACTGAATACCCCTTTTCTGTTTCTAAATCTATGTTCCTATGGCCTTACTTTTTCATCTGTTAAATGGGAATATTTTGGTTACCTAGTTCACCAAGGTCTTGTGAAATAAATACTTTGCAAACTATGTCTAACCATTCTATGAAGCAATCTGACCCAGAGATGCCACTGTAAGGGGATCCAAGGGGGATCAAAGGTTAAAAAGGTGCTATAAACATTAAACTACTTATAGGAATACTTCATGTAGCTAAGAATCAGAAATAAAGCCAAGATCTATCAACTAGGGAATGTCAAACCAAATTGTAGTGAATAAAAGATTATTACTGCACTCTAACAAAGGTCTATGAAGATTTAAGAGCAAACCAAAAAAAAGGGGAGGGGGGGAAGGTGGCTAGGTGGTGCAATGGATAGAGCACCAGCCCTGGAATCAAGAGTAGCTGAGTTCAAATTCAGCCTCAGACACTTCATAAGTACCTAGCTGTGTTGCCTTGGGCAAGTCACTTAATCCCATCACCTTGCAAAAAAAAAAAATGAGAACATGATAAAAAGGATAAAAAGTGATAGGACCCAGAACACTATGCACAATAGCAACAAAAATTGAAAGAAAAAAAATTAAAACTGAATTGTTTAATTATAATGTGTGGATCTGACCTCAAAGAAGAGCTTTAGACTGCACTTCTCTCCCTTTACAGAATTGAATTTTTCTGGGACTAGAACACTGCATTGGTCTAAAATTGAGAGGATCTCAGACACCAAGCGGTCCAACTCCCTTCATCTGACAGATAAGGAAAATGAGTCCTCTGGAAGTTACATGACTAAAGTTTTAAGGGAAGGAACAGAAGTAGATGAGAACCCAGGTCCTCTGTTTTTTCACTACATGGTCTGCAGTGGCTGAGGTATAAATTTTACTGATGTTTTCCCTTTGCTTTTTACTCATTCTTATAATGACGTAGGAGGGATATGTTGAGAAATGGAACAAGAACAGGTCCCCAAGTTGTGATTTCCTTGGTATTTGGAAAGCAGAGAAGCACCTTCTCTAGAGCTTTCAGTAATGATGTCAGGTGTCCTGCCAAAAGTCCCATACTCTGAATATATGGGGGGATGTTGAACCTAGGTCTTTCTGGTTTATAGGTCAACTTTCTGTCTAACAATCTCCACTAAGTGTTGAAAGCAAGAATCTTTAGAAATTCTGATTCCACAAATATTAATCACCTAGTTTGTACAGAATATGATGAAGGCTCAACTTCCTCTCTGAATCAAGGTCACTGCTTTTTTCCTTTTTTTTGGTTTTTGCAAGGCAATGTCCAAGGTCAACAGTTAGGTGATTATTAAGTGTCTGAGGTCGGATTTGAACTGAGGTCCTGTTGACTATAGGGTCGGTGCCCTATGTTCTGTACCACCCTAGCTGCCCCTCTGCAATTCTTTTTTCTACAGAAATAACTATAAACTTTATCTCTGGCCAACTGTTCATCAGCACTCCAAATGACCTATGCCTGGGAAGGTTTTCTCTAGTAAGTAATACTGAAGTAATAAAAACCTAGCAGAATTCCAAAGCAGCCCCATACAACTAATGTTTTCTCTTTCAGGTTTCCCTTTCACTTCACATATCCCTTTATTCATTCAAAAAACATTGATTAAGCACCTATGTGTCAGGTACTGTGATAGATGCTAGGGACACAAAAGGGAAAAGACAGTCCCCTGTTCTTAAGGAGCTCATTGTCTAATGGAGGAGACAACATACAAATTGGATTGTTTGGGTTTTTTTTTTTAATTGCGTCTGAGTCTTCATGACCCCATTTAGGATATTCTTGGCAGAGATACTGGAGTGACTGGCCATTTTCTTCTTCAGTTCATTTTACAGATGAGGAATCTGTGGCAAACAGGGTGAAGTGACCTGCCCAGGGTCACCCAACTAGTAAGATTCATTATAAATCTCTCTAACTCTCCAGGCCTAGTGTTCTATCCACCATGACAACTAGTTGCTACTAAAACAAATATATACAAATGAACTATAAATATCAAAGGCACTGGAATTGAGGGGTTTTAAAAGACTTCCTGTAGAAGATAGGATTTTAGTTAAAGGACTTAAAGGAAGTCAGAGTGGTCAGTAGTCACTGAATTCCAGGCATAGAGGATAGTCAGAGAAATGTCCAGAGCTGAGAGCTGGAGCAGCTTGTTTGAGAAACAGCAAAAAGGTCAGTGCGACTGAACAGAAGAGTACATGGTAGGACGGAAGGTGGAAGACTGGAAAGACTGCATGGTTAGAAAGGGTCTTGGATGTCAGACAGAGCTCTCTGTATTTGCTCAAAGAGGTACGGTTCTTGTTTTCAACATTTAACATAAGTTAAGGGTATATGCCAAGAGGACATATCCTATTAAGAACACCAGGCCTAGAGTCTGAAAGACTTCTCAAATTGGGCCTCAGACACTTACCAACTGGGTGATACTGGGCAAGTCACTTTACCCTGCTGGCCTGTTTCCTCATCTGTAAAATGAACTGGAGAAGGAAATGGCAACTCTCTCCAGAGTCTTTGCTAAGAAAATCCCAACTGGGGCCACGAAGTGCCAGGTATGACTGAAAATGACCAAACTAACGTGGGTCAAGCACACTGCCAGATTTGGGGGATACAAAGTCAAAATGAAAGTCTCTGCCCTTGAAGAGGTTACACTCTACTGAGAAAACAAAGTTAGAATCACATATTCACAAATAAAGACAGTACAAGGAAAACTGAGGAATGATGAGTATTCACTATCAGCTGGAAAGGTAAGAGGCAGCCTGTGGAGGCAGGGTTCTGAATGGAGCCTTAAAAGACAATAATTCTGGAAGCAGTGCAGGGGACAGTATTTGAGACCTTGGGAACCACTTGCTTTTGCATTCCCAGTGCTTGGTTCAGGGTTCAGCATTCAGTAGATATTTAATGTTTGAATGTTTCATCAGTTTATTTATGTCCCCTCTGAGGACTCCATGAGTTCAGAAAAATGTGTTCTATTTAAACTGTGTCTTTTTTCTTACCTAGCACAGCATTTTCTTTATTGTACTCCAAAGCCAACTACTTTGTCTATGTCATATCTTAATTCTTTGTTTTGCAGGGGGTTGGGGGTGGGGGTGTAGAGGTACAGCATGGGAGACACTGGCATAGGACCACCCACCGTAGTGTGCCCTAATCAGTGAGGGTGCTGCATTCTGTGAGGAAGGCAAAATTAAAGCAGCTCAAAGTAAACGTGACATCCATAAGTTAAGAGCACCCATCCCAGATATTCACATGGACTATTTGTGTCTGACCTGTGGCAGAGTATTCCTAGCAATATTGGTCTGATCAACTAGTTGGGCACATTGTAATTTGAGTGATGTCTTTGATCTTTCTCCATAAAGAAGGATGAGAACCAATCAGGGGCTTAATAAATGTCTAAATTGCTGAATCATACCTATAGTTTTTAAAGCCAAAGAAAAGAATAAGCTTGGAACAAAGAATTGATGTATTTCTTTGAGGGGCTAGGTAAGAGGCGACACCCAGAGGGAGCAAATTTGAAGCCCTAAGATTGGCAGCATCTGTGGCGTGGCCAAAATCTCAACTTTGCGTCTGGATTTACTTGAAATCGTGAGTCACCATAATTTGAATTCCCTAAGCAGACGTGATCTTAAGTCACTTCCAAGTTTCCTCATCCTTAAAACAAGAGATACACTCCTATTATCTACCTTACATTTGAGGGAGATGATGTGTGTAAAGCTTTTCATAAATTAAAAAGCTCTAGTATCTAAATAATAATACGAAATAACAATAGTAATAGTAAATAGTATAGTAAATAATAAGTTGGAATTGTAAACATTAGAGCTGTAGTATATACTTTAAAGCATAGTATATAAATATATCAATACTTTAGAGCTATATAAATGATAAATATAAATAGCTAGCATTGTAAACTTTAGAGCTATAGTATATAGATGATAAATAGAAATAGCTGGCATTTGTAAACTTTAGAGCTGTAGTATATAAATGTAGTATATAAATACTTTATAGTATAAAAATGTAATACGTACTTTAGTGCTGTAGTATACAAATGACAAATGTAAATAGCTAGCAATGTAAACTTTAAAGCTGTATATAAATGTAATATATAAATACTTTAGAGATGTAGTATATAAATGATAAATAGCTGGTATTGTAAACTTTAGAACTGTAGTATATAAATTATAATAGCATTGTAAATTTTAGAGCTGTAGTCTACAAATGTAGTATATCAATGCTTTAGAGTATAGTCTATAAATGTCATATATCAATGCCTTAGAGTTGTAGTCTACAAATGTAATATAAATGCTTTAGTCTATAAATGTAGCATATCAATGCCTTAGAGTCTATAAATGTAGTATATCCATGCTTGAGTCTATAAATGTAGTATATTCATGCCTTAGAGTCTATAAATGTAGTATATCCATGCTTTAGAGTCAATAAATGTAGTATATCAATGCTTTAGAGTCTATAAATGTCATATATCCATGCTTTAGTCTATAAATGTAGTATAACAATGCTTTGGAGTCTATAAATGTCGTATATCCATGCTTTAGTCTATAAATGTAGTATATCCGTGCCTTAGTCGATAAATGTCGTATATCAATGCCCTAGAGTCTACAAATGTAGTATATCAATGCCTTAGAGTCTATAAATGTCGTATATCAATGCCTTAGAGTCTACAAATGTAGTATATCAATGCTTTAGTCTATAAATGTGGTATATCCATGCCTTAGAGTCTATAAATGTGGTATATCAATGTTTTAGAGTATAGTCTACAAATGTAGTATATCAATGCTTCAGAGTGTATAAATGTGGTATATCAATGCTTTAGAGTCTATAAATGTAATATATCCGTGCCTTAGTCGATAAATGTCGTATATCAATGCCTTAGAGTCTACAAATGTAGTATATCAATGCTTTAGAGTCTATAAATGTAGTATATCAGTGCCTTAGAGCCGTAGTCTATAAATGTAGTATATCCATGCTTTAGAGTATAGTCTATAAAAGTAGTATATCCATGCTTTAGAGTCTATAAATGTAATATATCAATGCTTTCGAGTATAGTCTATAAATGTAGTATATCAATGCTTTAGAGTCTATAAATGTAGTATATCCATGCTTTAGAGTCTATCATGCTTTAGTCTATAAATGTAGTATATCCATGCCTTAGAGTCGATAAATGTCGTATATCAATGCCTTAGAGTCTACAAATGTAGTATATCCATGCTTTAGAGTCTATCATGCTTTAGTCTATAAATGTAGTATATCCATGCCTTAGAGTCGATAAATGTCATATATCAATGCCTTAGAGTCTACAAATGTAGTATATCAATGCTTTAGAGTCTATAAATGTAATATATCCATGCCTTAGTCAATAAATGTCGTATATCAATGCCTTAGAGTCTACAAATGTAGTGTATCAATGCTTTAGAGTCTATAAATGTAGTATATCAGTGCCTTAGAGCCGTAGCCTATAAATGTAGTATATCCATCCTTTAGAGTATAGTCTATAAAAGTAGTATATCCATGCTTTAGAGTCTATAAATGTAATATATCAATGCTTTCGAGTATAGTCTATAAATGTAGTATATCCATGCCTTAGAGTCGTTAAATGTAGTATATCAATGCTTTAGAGTCTATAAATGTAGTATATCCATGCTTTAGAGTCTATCCTGCTTTAGTCTATAAATGTAGTATATCCATGCCTTAGAGTCGATAAATGTCGTATATCTAAATGTAGTATATCAATGCTTTCGAGTATAGTCTATAAATGTAGTATATCCATGCCTTAGAGTCGTTAAATGTAGTATATGCTTTAGAGTCTATCCTGCTTTAGTCTATAAATGTAGTATATCCATGCCTTAGAGTCGATAAATGTCGTATATTCATGCCTTAGAGTCTACAAATGTAGTATATCCATGCTTTAGAGTCTATAATGTAACCTGTCAATGCTTTCGAGTATAGTCTATAAACGTGGTATATCAATGCTTTGGAGTCTATAAATGTCGCATCTCCACGCTTCGGAGCCGTAGCACACGGACATTGAGCACAGGCCCCGGCACTGCCCAGGCCGGTCCGGCTCCGGGTGGCCAGGAGACGCGCGCTGCACAGCCGCCTCCCTCGGACCCCGGTCGGGGGGCTCGGCGCCCCCGGCCCGCCCCCGCCGCAGCGCCGGCCTCTCCGCTGCTTCCTCGGGACCCGCCGGCCCCCGGGCTGTCCCGGCCCCCGGGCTGTCCCGGCCCCCGGGCGGTCCCGGCCCCCGCGCTCTCCCGGCCCCCCGCTCTCCCGGCCCCCGGGCGGTCCCGGCCCCCGCGCTCTCCCGGCCCCCGCTCTCCCGGCCCCCGGGCGGTCCCGGCCCCGCGCTCTCCCGGCCCCCGCGCTCTCCCGGCCCCGCGCTCTCCCGGCCCCCGGGCGGTCCCGGCCCGCCCCTCCTCCGCTCCGCGCAGGATGTGCGCACAGTCTGGGGGCTTCGGAGCCGGGGGCGATCCCGGGCGGGCCACGTGCGCCTGCTCTCCGGCCCCCAGGCTCGGGGCGCGCCCGGGCCCGGATCTCCACGAGGCGGCCGGGCGGCGCCTCGGTTTCCTCGGGGGTCGGGGGTCCGGGCCGGGCCGGGCCGGAGCAGACGCGGGGGCAGGAGCGGCGCCAAAGGCGCGCTCGCCCCTCCCCGCGCGGAGCGGCGGGGTCCCGGGCGGCCCCGAGCCCCGGGTCAGGGCGTGGGGTCCGGCTCCGGGCCTCCGGGCCTGCCGAGGCCGAGCCCCGAGAGCCCGGCTCCGCCGTGGGGCCCGGGCCGCCGCGGTGGTCCGGCCGGCCGAGCCCAGGCCCCGCGTCACCATGGTTACCTGCCCGGCGCCGCCGATTCAAACTGCCTGTTCTTTATTGACAGCGGCGCGGAGGACACGCGAACACTCGGGCTCCAGGAGCTGATGGCGCTGGTGGCGGCGGCGGGAACAATAAAGCTTTCTCCATTCAACAGCGTCCCGGCGGCCAGAGCGACGCCATCTTGAGGCTGGCGCGGGGAGGCGGGGCGGGGCCGCGCCGGCGTCCGCGACTTCCAGCGTCACGTGCCGGGGGCGCTGCGTGGCGCCAGGGGGCGGGCCGAGCGCAGAGGCCGCGGCTTTCGCGCTCTTTTAAAGGTCTCCAGCCCCCCCCCCCCCCCGCGGGCTTGGTGCCGGGTTAAAGATAGCGCCGGGGGGGGAGGGGAGGGGGAGACAAATGGCGGTTTAACTTAAAGGTTCTCTCCGAGCCCACGGAACAGCCGGAATCGGCAAGGGGCATCCGGGGTCTGCGCGCCATAGGGCGCCCCATTGGCGGAGTGGCTCGGCCTTCGGTCTCCTATGATTGGCCGAACGATTGCTTTGTAGCCAATCACTCCCGAGCGCAGACCTTCTGATTCCCCGCCCCTGGGCTCCCGGAGGTCTCGGGCCAAAACAAACAAGCAAAGGCGCGGACCTTCAAACTGGAGGGGTTTGCGCGGCGTTGCGCAGGCGCGCTCTCACGCGCTCCCCCTAGCGGCCGCCTCCCCTGGACTCCCGTCCCCGCTCCTCTGGAGCCCCTGCTTGTATCCGAGCATGTGCTTGCCACCCCCGGGCCCCAGTGCCGTATGCGCGGCTCGCTCTTTAGTGAGCTCCCGCTGTGTGCGCAGCTGGCCCTGTCAGCCCTTCCTCTCAGCCCGGCTCGCTGCCTCCTCAGTCGCTGGGACGGGACAGTACAGGGGTGCCTCTGTCGCCCTCGGCTGCCCCAGCCCAGCCCGGCAGCTCCCCGGTCGCCCCGTCCGATCTATCACCTGCTACTTGTCCCTCGCTCAGTTACTGTGACATGAAGGTAGGACACCTTTCAGGGAGAGGAAGGGCTCCCCTTGCCTCTGGTGGCGAGTCAGACCAACCTGTCCTGTGAGCCTCCTCCACACTGGGCTAACGCCGAGGCTGCTCGGCTCATCACACAACCTAGACTATGAAAAGTGGTCCAGAAAGGCCGGCAAGAGGTACGGCCAGAAAGAGCTGGTCCTGGGAGTGTTGGGAGTATCTCAAACACAATAAACCGAGTTGTGTGAAGAAAAGAAGGAAAAGAGATAGTGCTTCAGACTCTCCTGTGACCTGGGACAACTCGAAAGAGAAAATCAGGGAGTTCTTTTCATCAAGGTAAGGAGAACTCAGGAGAAGGTCAATAGAAGAAGCCCCTGGACCCAGAAGATTTCAGGGAGGGACAAAATAACGTCTGGAGTGGGGAGACCTGCATATTTGCCCTACATTTTATTTTTTTTTTTATTTTTTTTAGGTTTTTGCAAGGCAAATGCGATTAAGTGGCTTGCCCAAGGCCACACAGCTAGGTAATTATTAAGTGTCTGAGATCAGATTTGAACCCAGGTACTCTTGACTCCAAGGTCGGTGCTTTATCCACTTTGCCACCTAGCCACCCCTTTGCCCTGCATTTTCAAAGAAGCCCATGACATCAGGGGAGGTGAAACCATGATAAGCACAGAAAGCAGATTTGAGTGAGGGGGCGCTGTGCTAAATCACCAGCCTCACTTCCTCCTCCAGAGACATCTGGATTCAGTGGCCGGATAGATAGCCCTGGATGTGAGGCAATCAGGGTGAAATGACTTGCCCAAGGTCACACAACTAGTAGGTGTCAAGTGTCTGAGGCTGGAATCAAAACTCCCATCCTCCTAACTCCAAGGCCAGTGATCTATCCACAGCACTACCTAGCTTTCCATTGAGAAACCTGGAAAAGGTGGACAGAAGTCCATAGAAGCATGCCCTATCTGGAGCAACTGACCCCAAGCAGAGTTCTGACAACAGATGCTTAAGGTTTCCAGGATTCTAAATGTAGATGTATCAGGAGAAGTGGAAATCAGTTGTAAAAAAAAAAGCCCAGGAAATCAAGGTCAGGATCAAAGAGTCTGACCATTTGAGAGAATGAGAAGAGATAGATCCTGGCTGGGAGACAAAAACCCAAATCAGACAATGAGGCTGGAAATAGAAGATGGAAAGAGAATACACTGAAAATCCGTATTGAAACATTCTGCAGTCACAAGCAAAAAAGAGTAAAACATCAAAAGCCATATCTTGACTATAAGAAATAGAAAAATACCTGGAAGGAATGAAGCAAGAGTTAAAATAGTATCAGTGAAATAAAAGTGATACAGGAAAGCACAAAAAGAACATCTAACCTAGAACAGAAAGTGGAAAATCTTACAAGTAATGAACTCCCTGAAATTAGAATAGGTCAAACAGACTCAACTATCCCATTAGACATTAATATTAGAAACAAAAATCAAAATTAAATTGAAGAAAATGGAGGATGACAAAATAAAAAGAAGTCTTAGAGTTGAGACACTCTACAAAATTTCTCCAAACAGAAGTAGATAATGCACTGGACAAAAATCTTGATGAGGAAATCCAGAAAATGTCACAGTGAGTCATTTGTCCAATTCAGTTAGGGAAACAAAGAGACCCATAGATACAAGGGGGTGGAGAGCACACTACAGAGAGAGTACTGTAGTACCCAAATAGATGCTGTGCATCAGGGAAAGAAGAGGTCTCAGAACCAAACTGGGGCACATCTTGATGGGAAGAGGTACCAACTAGAACTCTGTGACTACCACCAAGTTCTGGGTCACAGATCCAGAGGAGACTGTAAAGAGAATCTATTCTTGGGTTATCATTCCAATTAGGGAGTCCCTGCCTTGTATACTGAGAAAGAGGAAAAATCTGAAGTCAATAAGAGCAGGAACTAGAGATGCCTTTAAAGAGCAGATGCTTTGGAAGACATTCCAACAAACCCTTTGAAAAGCATTCTCTTGTGGAGGGGAATGGGAGGTAGGAAGGAAAGCACTTTGGTCTCACCTGGTCTCCTTGTCCATTCTTTACTGCAACCCCAGTCTCTACTTTGGCCAGAGGAGAGCTCTGTTAATGCAGAGAAACCTGGGCATGGGAGTGATGAAATAATCAGAGACAAACTTTGTAATCTTTTGTTTGCATTTTAAAGGGAATCTTCCTTCTTCCTTTATCATCTAATTTAGGCCACACCTGAGGGCCTGACCTTCAACCTGATTTAGATTATATTTGGCAGGGAGCACAGGCCCTGGAAACACCCAAGACCATCCAAAAGGTGAAATCTTTAATATAGGACTCCCAGGTCACCACCTCCTCCCATGGGCTCTGAGGGTGAATTTAAGGAGATCAAGGAAGGGGCTTACTCTTTTACTTTCCAGCCTCCTGCTGAACCCTGGTCAGCTGGCCTGGCCAATTCTAAATCCACATGATCTTCTCTTTAAACTCTTTTAACTTCTCTATTCTTAATATGTTGTAACTTCCTTTAATAAATCTCTGTTTTATTTCCAAAACTTGCATTCCTGAGTCTGAGTCGTGATTCATCACAGGGCGGAACCGAACCCAAGAAACAAATCGCCAACTTACTCTGTGAGTTTTGAAGAATCAAATGTTTGTTGGACTTTCACCTTCCCATCCATGTTCTAGTGGATCAGCTAATGGTACTATTTGTATTAAGAGTCATGGATGTATTGGACACAGGTTCATGGAAGCCTAGGAAAGAAGTACAACATACCTAAGGGGAACTTTCTAAGGAGAAAAGGACTTCCAATAACTAGGAGTTGTGAGTTCCCTATTTCTCCCATGTACTTTCTAAGCTAGAACACACTTTCTACTAGATTCTATTTACTTGTGGGAGAGTAACATAGATGATGATGATGATGATGATGATGATGATGATGATGATGATGATGATGATGTTTCATCCTTCATTTTCAAAGAAGCCCATGACATCAAGGAGGTGATGCCATGATAAGTACATGAATTGGATTTGAGGGAAGGGGTGCTAAGTTAAGTCATCAGCCTCACTTTCTCCTCCAGAGCCATCTGGGTCCAGTGACCAGATATGAATTGGACAACCAGAGATGACCCTGGATATGAAACAATCAGGATTAAATGACTTCCCCAAGGTCTCACAGCTAGTGTCAAATGTCTGAGGCTGGATTCAAACTCTTGTCCTCTTGACTCCAAGGTCAATTGCATGACCTTGCTGCCTTGTAGTATCATAGACCAGTAGAGGAGGGAAGGAGATGTTTTACAATGTTTTTATTTTGTACCTCATTAAATGTCTCTTTCTAAATCTACAGAAGGATGGCTGACTAATTGATAATCAATTGATAAATCTATGAAGAAAACATAGCAATAGGGATTGAACCAATGACATTAGAGAATAACCCCTGATTCCCTAAAAGTACCCCCTAAAACCTGGATGGGAAAGGTAATCTTGCTCTGGAAACCCAAGACTTGTCTATGAGAATGAAAGTTGGGATAAGTTCTAAAAACTTTATGACCTTCCTATAAATTGAAGGGGTTTGACTAGAAAGACTCCAAGGCCCTTCTAGTTCTGATTCTATGATTTCCTAAGTATGTTTTATGAAGAGGTTTTTACAATGTCTTATAAGAGAACCAAGGATCACTACTATCTTGAAGAATTGTGGAAGGCATCTTGGGGCAACACTGGAGTTGAACTTTGAAGAATAGTTATAAATTTATTTGGTAAATGAGGAAAAGATCCACATTGAAATCATAGAGAATGGTGTGAGCAAAGATATAGGCAGGAGATCTCAGTGTGGCACACATGTAATCATGAATTCTGTCACACACAAACATATACCCACAGAAATAGTTCCTCCGTTCCTAAGATCAGTAGAGTCATAGCTTGGCTGAAAACTTATCATGAAAAAAGTAACTGGGTGAAAGTGGGCATCAAGATAGCTAAAACTGAGTAAGTATGGGTATATATGTGGGGGGGGGGATCCAATTGGACAATGAGTCACTGATCTGTATCTAAATTCTAATGGTTGATGATGGTAACTGATATGATTTGGGTTCAAATGCAAGACTAATTAACTGACTTGTTAATTGTGGGAACTGAGTAAACTACACTGACTTTATCTTGTGACTCAATTCTGGATCAAACTTAGTTCCTTTCTATTCAATTGTGGATCTAGTTCAATTTTGGTCTTATGAGAAAACTTTATTCAATTATGGGAATTGTGAGAAAATTTTATTGCATTGTTTGAACCCAGCCTTGCATGGCCAGGAAGCTGGACCATTTCTACCTGTTGTTTAGTTGTTGTTTGCCCTTCGTCCTTGAAGACCTGATCCTTAGAGACCCTTAACTAAGGACCTAGGTTATACTGACCAGAGAAATCCAGTCAGATCTGAAGACTGATATGACGAGTTTTCTCACAATTATACATCCCAAAGAACCCATATGTCTTATCTGAAAACTGGCGCCATACTGGTCAGCCAGTTGCTGTTTCTTTGTTCCTTTGATTGAATACAAACTTGGGGTGGGGGGGGAGGCAAGGGGGAGGGAAATGGAACACCTTTTTTTCTGATTTCAAGGAATTGCACCTGTTGCCTCTCCCCCTCCCAACTTGGAAAGCCCCTAATCTTTCCTCGAATTAGAAGTCATGTGAGCTAATCTTGTATCCTGGTTTATATCCTGTTCATTGTTTTTTTGATGCACAGAAATCTGTCTCCCTCTGTATTTGGGGTCCAGTGCCAAGTCGAGGAGGTCAGGTCCCAATTTGTCATGCATGCATTGTTTAAAAAATTAATATGCTTGAAATCTTGAACATTTGTTTCCTCAGTTATTTCAGATTTCACTCATCATAGTTATTATGCCTTTAGACAAATTCAGTCAATGTCTCTGTCCTCAGTTTCCTTATCTGTAAAAAGGGAGACAATAATATCTTGAACTCAGTAGTCGTCACTGGGTAACTGTACTGAATTTGTGTGCCAGTGAAAGTATCCATGTGGATAGTGGTAGCTTGAGTGTAGCAGCCATGTCTTTGCACAGTAGGAACTCCATCAATCTCAACTGCCATTTTCTGGGAGGATAAACATGGTTGCTTGTGATAGATCATAGAACCATGCCATTCCTGAGATCTAGTCCCAACTTCTACCTCAGCAAGAGTCTGCTCAGTAACATCCCTAATAAGTAATCCTCTAATCTCCATTAAAAGATTCGCTTCCCAGCTCTGGGCAATCTTTCCCCTAAGTCACATATTAAAAAGTTGAATAACCAAGGACAAGCACAGAGCCAAAGTTAGTGTCCCAGCCACTAATGTTCATGCCTTGGGTTTGGTCATTCAACTCTGAATCTACCTATTTCTCTAAGTCTAGGTTTGATCTTTGTTTCTTATCCACAAGAACAATGTGTGCTAAGTGTTGGGAATATGAATATGAGCAAAAAGAAAGATAGTTCCATACCCAATGGAAGTTTGGGAAAGAGACAGAAAGGAGGGACAGGTTGTGATCCCTACCATTGGAGGATATCCATTGAAGCAACAGAGCAATAGTAGTGGTAGTAGTAGTAGTAGTAGTAATAATAATAATAATAATAATAATAATAATAACCATCATTTATATTATTTAGAACTTGCAAAAACAGTTTACATATTTTACTTTATTTGATCTTCAGCAAACCCTTGGCATTATTATCCCATTTCCCAGTTGAGAAAACTTGAGGCAGACAGCATTTAAGTAACTTGCCTAGAGTCACACAGTTAATATTTAGGGCAGAGTTTGAACTCAGGTTTTCCTGACTCCAGGTCAAGCAAACTCTGTGCTACTTGTTTCCAAATAGTGAAAGTCAAGAAAAAGGAAGCCATGATCACCCAAAGCTAGTATAACTTAAGTCCTGTTGTACTAATCCAGTTTCCTCTTTTGTCAAGGTTTCTAGACTGTAAATAAAAAGGTGGCTAGAACACTAAACTTGGGATTGAGAAGATCTGTGTTCAAATCCAATCTCTAATTCTTACTGATTGTGTGATGCTGCAAAAGTTACTTCATCTACTGAAGTCTCAGTTTCCTTATATATAAAGTGGGAGATAATATAAACTTAGCACAGTTTAATAAATGTTTGTTGTCTTAATATTCCTCCTGTGATGCTTTATGATTGCAAATGTACAATAGTCTCAGAAGAGGAAGGGGGAAGGGCCCCTACATAGGGGATGGACCTCTATTGTGAGCCTTTCAGGAAGGTGTGGACAAGATGAGAATCTGCCTCAAGTTAATGATTGAAGATTTAGATCTCTAAGGTCCCTTCCAGATAATTTCTTTTATACTCATTTTATATATGAGGAAACTGAAATATAAGTGACCTGCCCAACATGCAGCTGGTAAATACACAGAATCACAGACTTGTAGAATGGAAAGGACCCTATAGAGTACATTTTGTTGGGTGTGGGAATGAATAAAAAAGCTTTGATGAAGTGAGAAGCCTTGGGGAGCAGTGGAGACACACAGATGACCTGGGAGCCAGGAAGATCTGGCCTCATATCCTATTCCAGGTGAGTACATCTATGTGACTGTGGGCACTATCGCTTCATTCCACAATGGTCCTAAGGTGAGATATTGTAGAAAAAGAGGCTTCCCCTTCCTGAAGTTTCCAATATTAGTGAGACCATAGGAACAGACCTTAATCCTATTGTCTGTGCTAAGTATTCTGTGAAGCACTGAGAATGAAAAAACCAAAAGGGAGACAAGTACCTGCCCATGAGGAGCTTATATTCTAATAGGAGACAATACATACTGGGAGTAGTAGCTAAGGAGGGGTTTTTAAGTTTGGAAGGTCTCTGAATGATATGTGGAGTCCTGGGAAAATTTAAATTATATATTAAATTGTGCTGCAGTTACAGTTATGTAATATAATATGTAATATAATACCTATGTGATGTATGCATTGTAAAACTGTTATATACATGTGCACATATATGTGTATACACATGCATAGTGGATACAGCACTGGATCTGAAGTCAGGAAGACTCACCTTCCTGTGTTCAAATCCAATCTCAGACATTTACTAGTTGTGTGACCCTGGGCTAGTCATTTTGCCCTAATTGCCTCAGTTTCCATATCTGTAAAATGAGCCAGAAAAGAAAATGTCAAATCACTTCAGTATCTTTGTCAAGAAAAACCCAAAAGGTGTAAAAGAACATTGAACATGATAGAAATGACTTAACACCAACAAATGACATATATTATTTGATATATATGAGATATAGAATTTAAAATATCACATGTTTATATATACACATTGCATATACATACATCATTCATACAAAAACACATATCATTCATAAACATACACACATATATACTTCCTTTGCAAGACCTATATAAGTATTAGTTTGATTATATTTCCAGAAATAGGGAAGTGGAAGGAGCCTATGATTTATGCATGTTGCAGGTTAAAGGAAGGTAAGGTAAAGCAGGTAAAGGAAGTATGGCAATGAGCATCACATGTGAGGTACTCACAAATTAGAACCCATGGGAGGTCCTGAGCTGAAAGTGTTAAGTTGAGAGGGGATACAAGAAAAGGAAACTAAGTATTATGAAGCTCTTTTTAATTGTACCCTGCAAGGCAGATGCTTTTTATGACTCCCCATTCACAGATGAGGAAACTGAGGCAGATAGCATTGAAGCATCTTGCTCATGGTCACACGGCTAGTAAGCATTTGAAACTGGATTTGAATTCGGGTATTTTAGCCACTACACCACACCTAGCTGCCTATCACAGATGGTGAGAAGATGACTAAAATGGTCCTTCAGGTCTACTCTTCTCTCTTCCAGAGCAAGGCCCGGAAAGGAGAAGGGTGTTGCCCAAGTTGCTCATGAAGCCCAACCCTCCTGGGCCATCCAAGCCTGAGGCCTGGGGACTGTAGCTCTGAGATCAGTGCCTCTTCCCAGTTCTGGCACTGTCTGCTCTCAGGTTCCTGGTCTCTGCATATACTTAGGACGCTTTGCCTTTCTTGCTTCTTGAGCACCCTCCCCTATCTCCTCCAGCTCAGGGCTATGTAACTTGACCCTTACTAGCTGTGTGACCTTGGACAAGTCACTTCACCCTGATTGCCTTGCCTCCTTTATTCCTATCTGGCTACTGGACCCAGATGGCTCTGGAGGAGAAAGTGAGGCTGGTGACCCAGCATAGCCCCCCTCACTCAAATCCAATTCATGTGCTTGTCATGGCATCATCTCCCTGATGCCATGGGCTTCTTTGAAAAGGAAGGACAAACAACAACAACACATCAGATACTTACTAGGGTAATCTGCTGCAGCCTTCTCCCACTGGGAACCTAAACTACATATCTTCATGCTCTAGGCCCAGGGTTTTTTAGCTCTGATTCTGCCTGCTTTGTAGACTTAATAGAAGCTTTTCTTCAGCTTGTTCAGCATGAACAGAGAGCAATTGCTTCAATTTCCTGCTGTCATCCATACTCCTCACTAGGGAGTGGAAGGTAATGATAGATAGGCATAGACTATGGAGAGGGAAAGCTGTAACTAGTCAGAGAATGTCAGAGCTCAGAGAATTCTACTCAAACATTTTGTGTTTTAAGGTCTCTCCTTACTCTAACATTCTCTCTTCTAAAGCCCCTCCCAGCTCTAATATTCTATGTTCTAAGAGCCTTTTTCAAAAATGACATTTCCTTTTCTAAGGGCCCTCCCAGCTCTGACATCCTATGTTCTAAGGGCCCTCCCAGCTCTTACATCTTGTGTTCTAAGGACTTTTCCACCTCTGACATCCTGTGTTCTAAGGACTTTTCCACCTCTGACATTCTGTTTTCTAAGGGCCCTCCCAGTATTAACATTCTAAGTCTATGTTTCCTCCGGGCTCTGATATTGTGTTCTAAGAGCCTTTTCCAAAAATGACCTTCTGTGTTCCAAGGGGCCTTCCAACTCTGACATTCTATGTTCTGTGGTCCCTCTAAGCTCTGATATCTTATTTTCTAAGACCCCCTTTTACTTTTTATAATCTTTAGCTCTAAAGAAATTTTCTTAAATCCTTTTAGTTCTAAATCTATTAGTGGAAACTATTATTATTAATTATCTCCCTATTATTATTAATATATCCCTTTCTCTAGCTCTATCTCCCCTGGACCCTGCTTCCTGATAAATCCTAAATCCTAATATTCTTGCAATATTTAGTTAGGCAATACACAATTTTCCTGTGCTGTTGTCCTAGGAAAATCTGCTTCTACCCTTGAGTGGTATTTTTGTTTTTCCTTTTGTGTTTCCTTCCAGTCTTCTCTCCCTCTCACTCCCACCCCCACCAAGATCATTTCCAGGATCTCTATCAGCTTAGCTGACTTCTGTAAATAGCACCTTCTGCAGGGACTGCTGACTGGTCAAATGTTCCTGTAATTCCCTGTGTCGCTGGTGTCATTTGTAGGGAGCCAAAGTCGGGTTTGCGGTGTGCACACCATATGCCACATATTTATCAGAGTTGGCGTCTGGGCCTTGGCGTCCCATTCCCTGATATTCTAATTATGAGGGCAGCTCGATGCTTTCTGTAGGCCAAGGGAATTGGGTCTGGTATTGCTTTATTCAGAGCCTACTTGGCAGAGGCCAGGAAATCTCAGTGGTAGAGGCTGTAGGAATTTGCTAAATGAGGCAGAAAGGTCAGTAGGCTTCTCATCCATTTCAGGTGCAAAAAGATTAGGATGAGAGCAGCTGCCAGTCTAAGACTTTAGAGACTAACACTCTCTAAGAGTTATGCTTGCCTACTTTTAGAAATCAGAAAATTATAGAACTGGAAAGGGTATTAGAGGTTTTCTGATCCAAAGCACTCATTTTAAAAAAGGTGGATATCAAAGCCCAGAGAATGAAGCCAGTTGTCCAAGGTCATACAAGAGATTTTATGGCAGACCTGGGACTAGAACTCATGTCCTGACTCCCAATTTAGTCTTCAATTGGAGCATGATAAAAATTTGGTTTCCCCAATGACATTTCACTATGGTGTGAAGGTGACCATGCTTTTTTTCAATAGTATGGCAGGTTTTACCAAGTTACAAAAGTCTTTGAACACAACTCAAATTTGTGTCTGCTGAGGTCAAAGAGATTTTTTTATTATCCAAATGGTCCATAGGATGAATAAATTTTTTGAACCACAAGGACTCAAGAAGTATATCCATCAAAGGAGGGAGGAAGGAAGGAAGGAAGGAAGGAAGGAAGGAAGGAAGGAAGGAAGGAAGGAAGGAAGGAAAAAGGGAAGGAGGAGGAAAAAAGAGAAAGGGAGGAAAGGAAAGGAAGAAGGAAAAGGAAAGAAGAAAAGAAAGGAAGAAGGAACAAAAGAAAGAAGGAAGAAAGGGAGGGAGAAAAAAGGAAGGAAGGAAGGAAGAACAGAAAGAAAAAAGGAAAAATAAGGTAGGAAAGAAGGAAGGAGGGAAAGTGAAAGGAATGAAAGAAGGGAAGAAGAAAGGAAACATATTAAATACCAATGAGTCAAATACTATGCGAACCATTTTACAAATATTATTTCATCCTCACAACAACCCTAGGAGGTAAGGCTACTGTTATCCCCATTTTACAGATAAGGTAACTAAGGCAGGCAGTGGTTAAATGACTTGCACAGGGCCACACACCTGGGAAGTATCTGAGGATGGATGTGAAATTTGGTCTTCTAGACTCCAAGCCTAGTCCTCTACCCACATCGCCACCTAATCATGGAGTGGTCTAAGGAGTTCACACCAAAGAAATCACCCCTCACCCCCTTGGAGCCGAAGCAGAAGCTTTTTTTTTTTCACATTTAGGGTTAGTGAATCACTGAATAGAAAGGAATTTTGAGATCACTTAGTCCCATCTCCAGAATATAAGAATTGCCTCTTTTGATTATCTCCAATTTATCATGTATGTATTTGGCTATCTCAGATTTAAAAAAAATAGTTGTTCCACCTGTTGAGTGGAATCCTACTCCTTATGACTTTTCCACATTCTCATGAAGGATACTTCACAGAAGACTGGCTATTTCTCTGCTATGTGTCTTCCTTCTATGGACATATATATATACATAAATGAATATATATACACATACATACATAAATGCATATATATGTTATAGCTTTGCTATACCTTAGGAGATAATCTCTGGAATTGCTATGACTTTAAGATTCTTCAAGCTATGATAAATCTGATAATAAACTCTTGGAACTTAGCAAGGCTGATCTTCAGACAACATACATACTATTCATCATGAGGTAAACTTTATCTCAAAAGACAGAACCTTCTAAAAATCAGAGCTGTCCAACAATGGATTAAGTTGCCTTGCAAGGTCAGGAGTTCCACTGGAGATGTTTTAAGCAGATTTCAGACGTTCCTCAGAAGGTAGGAACATTGAGACATCAGAGAATTTTTGTGGAGGTCCTTTGTGAAGGCCGTTCAGATATTTGAAAACAACTATCTCATACATGTATTAATTGGAAGGGACCTTGGAGGTCATCTTGTTCAACCCTGTCATATCTAGGAGGTTCAGAGAAGTTAAATGGTTTTCTAAGATCAGACAGTTAGAAAGGAGACCTAATTTGTGATCCAGGGATTCCAACTTTCCGGCTATTTCTTGAATAAGACCCTCCATCTCTTGACTGACCATTTTCCTTGACTGTCCTCAGGCCTGGAATGCTCTAACACTTTACTGCTGCCTCCTAGCTGCCTCCTGGCTCAGACAAAGTACTTCTTCTATAGGAAATCTATCCAATTCCCTTTCATGTAGATCATTTCCAATTTATCCTGTCCATATCCTCTTCCTACATCACTGTTTGAATATTGTCTTCCCTCAGTAGACTATGAGCTCTTTGAGGGCAGGGACTGTCTTTTGCCTTTCTTTGTAGCCTTAGCATTGAGCATGGTGCCTGGCCCATACAAGGTGCTTACTTGTTGTAGCTTGAAGAAGACCATATCAGGAGGATGATCCCATGACAAGCATTTGAGTGAGGGTATGCTGTGCTAAGTCACCAGCCTCAGCTTCTTCTCTGGAGCCATCTGGGAACAGTAGCCAGATATGGATCTGGATGATTGGAAGTAAGGGTTTAGTAACTTAGCTAGGGTCACACAGCTAGTGAGTATCAACCATCTGAGGTTAGGTGCTTATTAAATGTTTGTTGACTGATTGACAGGTCCTCTGACTTCTAGTTCCAGCACTGTCTGCATACATCATGCCATCTGATTGTCAAGTATACAAGTTCAAGATACAAAGACATGGGTCAAGACCCCATTGATATCCTTCTGGAAATCCCAATTTCATAGTGGCCTAAGACACACATACAAGAAATTAAACTACAAGGCAACACCTACTCTTAGGCCACATGAATGAAGACATCATGTCCATAGTGAAGGCAGAGATTGTCCCTCTGTTTCTTAGCTCTTGTCTGATGTTAGCCAGTCTTGTCAAGGACAGTATAGCAGGTTCTGATACAAGGTCCCAACCATAAAGAATAGAAAAGAACTCAGAGGGTATTTTCAAGGATGGAGTACTTTGGAGAACATAGTTACCATTGTTCAGCCTTTTGGTATACTGTGTACCCAAGCTCTTGGGCGATAAGCAGCACCATGGTCCAATGCATAAGCCTTTCTCCTAGGATAAACATAACATATAGAATAGAAACACACAGAGCCTCCCAAGCAAAACCATACTCCCCAGAGCCATAGGATTCTGCCATAATGAAGACATCATGCTAGGCAGTGCAATAGATAGAACATTGAGGAGTTAGGAAGATCTGAGTTCAAGTCTCATCTAGCTGGGTGACCTGGGCAAGCCTTGTAACTTTAGTTTTCTCAACTGTAGGAAGGGGATAATAACAGCATCTACCTTGCAGAGTTATTGTGATGATTAAATGAGATATTTGTAAAGTGCTTATCACAAAGCACAGTAATTAGTAGATGATCTCTAAGTTTCTCTGCATCCCTTTTCTTGCTCCCTCCTATCAACACTCTTAGCTCCATCAAAACAGTTTTGAAGGGTCTATTTATGAATAGCAGTCCAGAGGTCAGGCTCATGCAAGCTTTTTTATACTGTTTGAGGATAGCCCTAGAATTGGAGAGGGGTGGATGGCTTTATTAGACTTATTGACCCAGCTGCTATCTTCCCTCTTCATATAAAGCCCAACTAGTCTGTCCCCCTGATTGCGTTAACCAAGTATTATGTTCAATTCTGGAAACTACATTTTAGGAAGGACATTAGTAAACTGGAAAACAGCCAGAGGAGGGTGAATAGCGTATGAGAGAACTGGGAATTCTGCCATACAAGGATCAATAGAAAGAACTAGGGATATTTAACCTAGAAACGTGGGAGGGAATATTTGAAGGTTGTCATGTGAAAGCGATAAGACTGTTTCTACTTGGCCCCAAGGGCAGAAACAGAACCAATGAGTAGAGATTGAAGCTAGGAATATTTCAGCTCCATATATGGAAAAAACTTGCTAATTTTATTGTTATTCTTTAGTCATTTCAATTATTTCCGACCCCATTTGAGATTTTCTTGGCAAAGATGCTGGACTTGTTTGTCTTTTCCTTCTCCAGCTCATTTTACAGATGAGGAAACTGAGGTAAACAAGGTTGAAAGACTTGTCCAGGATCACACAGCTAGCAAGTTTCAGGGGTCAGATTTGAGCTTAGGAAGATGAATCTCCTAACCTCAGACCTGGCACTGCTAGCTATCTACCTCTGTTCCCTTCTAATTAAAAGTTGAATGGGTCACATAAAGAACCTCATGGACTCCTTGCCAATTGTCCAGGATATTGGAGAGAGGATTTCTACTCAGATCAATATTAGACTAACTGTCTCCTTAGGTTCCTTGCATATTTAAATATGATTCTAGGACCTATAAGAGGCTACTTTCCTCCAAAGATGGAAACCTGTTACCAAGTCCATTGAACTTACCAGATATCCCAGGCCAACTCAGAGACTTGACTTTACCCTGAGCCTAGTGCCTTCTCCATGTATGAACTGTCTTCTGGGTGAGCCAGAAACCTCACTCCAAGTGTTTACTGATCTGCATTCTCAATTTATCCCCTTCCTTTGGCACCTCCATCCCCAGCTCCCAAATGGCTGGATAAAGAAGGCATAAAACCATTGTTCCTATATTTTCCTATTCGACTGTTGGTGACATTGAATATATTTTTTTGTGGTCTTCCCCATTAAATTGTGAGCTCCTTGAAGGCAGGGATTGCCTGGCTTCTTTTTGTATCTTAGAGTCAGCAGTGTCTGACCCTCTTAGGTGCTTAATAACAGCTTGTTGACTGATTGATTTACAGCACCCTCAATTATGACAGTTCCCTAATATGTTGGCACTTTGATGATTTACTTCATCTATGGATAAAAAGCAAACTAGCACTTCCTACTGCCACCTTAATCTCTGGGATTCAGAATTGCCTTGAACTGAGACAAAACCCATCTCCCCTGCTACCTGTCCCTGAAGTCTCATTTCTATCCAATACCCCTCTTAACTAATGCATATTAAATTGAATCTGTATCATCTAGTCCCAGTGTCATCTACAGTTCACATCAGGTGGATCCTAGATCAAGAACCAGAAGGAGTTTAAGTCCAAACCACTCATTTTACAGAAGAGGAAACTGAGGTCCAGGGAAGGGAAGTGATCTGCTAAGGATCACACAGCTAATACTTCTCTGAGGTAGTATTCACCATATGTCAACCTTGACCTCAAGTCTCATGCTCTATTCAAGGGCTTATCTAAGGGTCACACAGCTAGGTCATATTCAAACTCAAATCTTCCTGACTCTTGGCTCAATATTCTATCTAATGCACTACCTAGATTCCTTTCAAGCATGGTATCTTTATTATGGCAGTGTTCTGACTCTGAAGAGTATGGTTTTGCTTGGTTGACTTTATGTGTTTCTATTTGTTTTTCCTATGTTGTATATATTCTTGGGTTAACTTTCTCAAGTTTACCTGGTTCACACCTTCCCTTCTACCTCATCATTTGCTCCCCCCTCATACCCTGGTCATTGACTTCAGCTCTCCCCATGTCTTCACTCCACCATCCACAAGGATAACGATAGATGAAATTTCTCCATCCTCCACAACTGTCATGATCCTGAATTGGTTGCCCCTTCTCTGACATATTTTCCTGAATTTCCAGTCTTCCCTTTGTCTCACCTTTCTTTAATTAATTTTTTAACTCGTCATCAAGATTTCCAATCCTTCCTTCCCTCCCAGTTCTAATCCACCTCCCTTGCTTTAGCCTCTCTTCTAAATCTTTGCTTTTGTCCCCAAGGATGAGGTGAACTTTCACCTGGTCAGAATTTGACTCTTTGCCTATGGGAGTCCTTGATTCCTTTCCCCTCATCTCCTCTCCCCTCCTGTCTCCTCCAGTAATTCAGCCCTTTGATCATTCCTTCTCTCATCTTCAAGCATTTTCATTTTTACTGACACCTTTTCCCACTGCCTCCAAGCACATCCATTTCTCCTCATTCTTTAAAATACACATAACACACACACATAGACACACATGCACATACACCCTTCACGTGTCCCTACCATCCCCTGAAGCCATTGTCCTATATTTTTCCTGCCTTTCACTGCCAGGCTTCTAGGGAAAAAAATTTCTTTCTCTTCACTGCCCTCATTTCCTCACTATTCACTCACTCACATCTCAGCTCCTTACAGCTGGTGACTACCTTCCTTAAGGAAATTGTTCTTTTATTATGCCTGTTTTTGATATAGTTGACCACTGCTTCTGTCCCCTGACCTCTCCCTCTTATTGGATGGTTCCTCTTAAAACCTCAGATTAAGAGCCCACCAAAGCCACTAATGTCTTCATTCCTCTCCAGTCTCCATTTGAGTCTTTCTCTTTGACTAGGTATTTGCTCCCCTCTCCTCCCTGCCCCCAACTCCTTTTTATATGTTGTCTTCTTCCTCCTTTAGAAGGTAAGTGCCTAGAGGTCAGGGACTTAGTCAGTTCTTAGTGCAATGTTTATACATAGTAAGTGTTGTCTGGATGACTTCCTTCTAGATATTTTCTCTTTCCTTAGCTCTTACCATACCACTTTCTCCTGGTTCCATACCTATCTGATTGATCCTTCTCAGTCTTCTTTGTCTAATCATTATCCATGTTCTACCTCCTAAGTATAAGGGGCTTTTTCTCTGTCTCTGTCTCTGTCTCTGTCTCTGTCTCTGTCTCTGTCTCTCTCTCTCTCTCTCTCTCTCTCTCTCTCTCTCTCTCTCTCTCTCCTATCTCTTTCCTCTATTTATTAGGTTTGGAAGGAACATCATGAGACAGCTATTACAATAATGACCTAAGCAGAAATTCCTTCTCCCATATCATGGACAAGTGGTGGGGAACTTATGGAATTCTCTCTGTGTCTCATCTCATACCTTATGGTCAGGAAGGGCAGCTAGGTGGCATAGTGGATGACTGCTAGGCCTGGGGTCAGGAAAACTCATTGTCCTGAGTTCAAATGTGGACTCGGACACTTACCAGCTGAGTGACCTTAGGCAAGTCACTTAACTATTTGACTCAGTTTTTCATTTGTAAAATGAGCTGAAAAAACAAGTAGCAAACCACCAGTATCTTTGCCAGGAAAACCTCAGATGGGGTTATAAAGAGTCTAAACACAACTGAGCAACAGCAAAAATTTCTTGATGATCTCAGCAGATCACATAGGTTCTGTTATACAGATGACTGCCAAATCTGCCTTAGTCTCTAATGTCAGCTCCACTCTGGCATCATCAGGTCCCTGCCAGACATTATCAGCACTATCATCATTGATGGTGTAGCATCAATATCTCAAATTCAGAAATACAGAAAACAGAATTTGTTATCTTTTCCCTAATCCCACCAAACTTTCCCATTATTGTCAAAGGTACCACTATTCTCCAGTCACTCAGATTCATCACCTTGGCATCAACCTTGACCTTTTACTGTCTTATTCTATATCACCTCTACCTCTCATATACAACAAACTGCCAAGTGTTATTGATTCTATCTCAATGTATTTCAGGGACCAGTCTCCCTCTCTCTAATCTCTTCTTCTTCTTCTTCTTCTTCTTCTTCTTCTTCTTCTTCTTCTTCTTCTTCTTCTTCTTCTACTTCTTTTGCAAGGCAATGGGGTTAAGTGACTTGCCCAAGGTCATGCATCTAAGTTAAGTATTAAGGGTCTGAGACCATGTTTGAACTCAGGTCCTCCTGACTTCAGGGTCAATACTCTATTCACTGTACCACCTAGATACCCCTCTAATCACTTCCAAACCTAAATTTAAACCTTAAACCCTCCTGATCTCTCACCTGAACTATTATACCATCCTCCCAATGTCCTCCCTACCTCCAGTCTCTCTTTTTTCCAATTCATCCTTCATACAGCTGAAAAGATGATCTTCCTAAGCCACAGGAAACAAATCATACACCCACTTGGTGAAACAAAAAGAGCATTGGACTGGATTCATCTTCTAATTCTGCCACTAAATAGCTGTGCATGCTTAGATAGATAAGTGTTGTTTCCCCTTATAGAATGTAGGCACCTCCAGAGCAGGGCCTTTTCATTTTGTTTATTATTGTTTGTCCTTCATTCTCAAAAAACACCAATGACAGCAGGAGGGTGATGTCTTGATTTGCAAGTGAAGGTAGAGCTGTGCAAAAACACCAGTCTCATTCTCTCTTCCAGGGTCATCTGAGTCCAGTGGTAAGCCATCCAGATCCTTTCCAGTCATCCTGATACACTTCTGGCCACAGGACCCAGATGACTCCAGAGGAGAAAGTGAGGCTGGTGACATAGCACAGCACCCACCCCCACTCAAATCCAATTCACTTGCAAGACATTACCTTCCTGATTTCATTGACCCTCTTTGAAAATGAAGGACAAATAGCTACTGCCATATTCTCACTATCTTGGGGCTAAAAAGAGACTAGATTTCTATTATTGAGCAGCACCCTAAGAGAGGGGCTTTCCTGGAGAGTTAGGCCCAGACTATGGGTGACAGAAGGGGTCAAAGGGTATCCATGGCCTTCCAGGGACTCTTAGAACCTTCTAACCACTGAAAAAGTTACTAAACTGTGTGACAGAAGCCCATGTGAAGTTGGAACCAGAGAGAGCCAAGCTGGCCTGGAACTAGGAATGGACCAAAGTTCTGTAATCAAAACATCTGAATTCAACAATTTGCTACTTTCTCCCTGACTGTGGATATGTCCCCAAATAGATTTTTTTCATTTTTACTAATAGGAAGATGGATTTGTTTGACTGACTCGCAATCTCATCTAACTGAAAGTGATTAAGGTACCCCATAACTTAACAAGGTGAGGGTGAATCCCCACCCATCTCAGTTACAGATTTTAGTTTCAATTAATTACAATCTGCCTTTTTAAAAATTATTTTTTATTTGAAAAAAAATTTATTCTTAAATTTTGAACTCTAAATTCTCTCTCCCTCCAGTCCCTCACTGATCCATTGAGAAAGCAAGCAATATGATATTAATTATACACATGGAACTATGCCAACCATAGTTCTATATTGGCTGCATCAAAGAAAAAAAAAGTAAGAAAAATAAAGTGAAAGAATTAGACTTCAGTTTGCACTCAGAGTTCATCAAGTTCTCTCTCTGGAGCCAGATAGCATTTTTCATCATGAGTCCTTCAGAATAATCATAGGCTTTAGATTAAATATAAAAAGTATTTGGAACATTGCGGAGGAAATATAAAAAGTATTTGGAACCATATATGGGGCTGAGAGAAGGAATCTTGGTCGTGCTTTAGCATGCAGCTATAAATTATCAAGCTAGGTTAGAATGGGGGTCATTCCAGTATGTGGAGGTAACCCCACTGAGGAGAAGAGGTCAAGACTCCAACCTCAGCCTAGGTCTCCTTCACTGCCCCCATCCACTTTGGCCAGGTCTTCCCATGACCAGGCTTATGCTCTAGGCACTATGGCATCACCTAATAGTCAAAGAACTTCCAGAAATCAAATGCTATGAGTTTCCCCTTTCCACATGCATGCTATCTCCTCTGGACTTTGGATGTACTTGTTGGAAAGCTTGCCATAACCTTTGGCAGGAAGGAGGATGGAGCTGGGGGAGAATGTTCTTATTGTATTACTTTTGTAAACACCCTTTTTTGTTGGGTTTTTTTTTGCAAGGCAATGGGGGTTAAGTGACTTGCTCAGGGTCATACAGCTAGGTAATTATCTGAGACTTCATTTGAACTCAGGTCCTCTTGACTCAGGACCAGAAACACCCTTTTCTAAAAAGCAAAATAGGGCAGCTAAGTGTCTCAGTAGATTGAGCAAGTCACTTCACCCTTTTTTGCCTCAGTTTCCTCATCTGTAAAATAAGCTGGTAGAAGGAAATGGTAAACTCCAATATCTCTGTCCAAAAGTGACTGAATATTGGCAACAAAAAACAAAATTGAGTCTGATTGACTAAATGATGATCCATGATCATGTGAGCTTGAGCCAATATCACCTTCCTGTCCTTAGGAGTACCCCTTGAGTGCCAGGAGGGAGGTGTAGCCAATCTTCCTCTAGAAGGGTAAGTTCACAGAGCTGCCCACTTTGAAGAATGAATGATTGGATTTATGTGCGAATTCCCTCTGCCCATGCTGTTCTGAGTCCTTCCATGCCTTAGGACATAATTTTATAAGGGCCTCTAGTTCTTTAGAACCAGTCACCTGTTGTCCAACTCTCTGGTGAGCCTTTCCACATTTAAAATAGTTTACCTTGTCTTCAGATGATAATGAGGTGGCCTCTGGTGGGATGTGGGAAATGGAGAAATTGCTTCCCCCCACCCCAAACAAAGGCCTAGGCAGGTTGGGCATACTAGAGATAGATTAGGCAATTTAAGTAACAGGAGAGGAGGGAAAGAAACTAAACTTGGATCCAGGACACCTGGATCTGAATAATAAAATTAGCTCATATAACTTTAAGGTTTGCAAAGCACTTTTAAAAATAATATCTCATTTGATCCTCACTTTTGGGGGAGATATTCTTTTTCCCCCAATTACATGTTATTGAAGTTTTTCAACATTCATCCCCTTGCATATTTATAAGTTATACATTTTTCTACCCTCCCCCTTCCCACCCCCTTCCCCTCAGGGGCAGTCTAGTAAAAGTTGTACTTATAATTTGTGTTTAGCATGCTTACATATAAGTAATTTTGTGTATGAGGAAATAGGACTAAGGGAAAGAAAAGAAAACCATGGGATAGGAAGGAAAAAACATGAGAAGTTTTTTTAAAATGTGAACATAGTATCCATTCAAATTCTATGGTTTGTTTTTTGTTTTCCTCTGGAAGACGATGGCATTGTCCATAACAGATCTTCCAGGGTTGTCCTAGATCTCAGAACTTTTGAAAGGAGCTGCCTCCATCATAGTTGATCAAACAACCTTGTTGTTAATGTGTACAGTGTTCTCTTGGTTTTGCTCTCTTTGCTCAGCATCAGTTCATGTAATTTCATCCATACTTCTCTAAAGTCTGACCATTCATGCTTCCTTATAGAACAATAACACTGCATAATATCCATATGCCACAACTTGTTTAGCCATTCCCCAAATGATGGGCATCCCCTCAGTTTTCAATTCTTTGCTACTACAAAAGGAATTGCTATAAATATTTTTGAATATGTAGGACTTTTCCCATTTTCTTTTATTTCTTTTGAATATAGGCTTAGTAATGGTATTACTGGGTCAAAGGATATGATCAATTTTTATTGCTCTTTGGGAAAAGTTCTTTATTGCTCTCCAGAATGGTTGGATCAGTTCTCAATTCCACCAACAGTTCACTAATGTCTAGGTGGAGATATTCTTAATGTTCTTAATATTCCTATTTTATAGATGAGGAAACTGAGGCTATGTGACCTGAGCACGTCACTTAACCTGGCTATCTCCTAAAGTAGTAAGAATAAGAGTGAGCTAATATCTGTAAAATTCTTTGCAGATCTTAAGGAACCATATTAATGTGAGCTATTAAAACAACTTTTAACATCCCAACACAACTTATTTCACTGATGGACCAATATAATTGTTAGAAAAATTTTCCTTGCATCAAATAGAAGCTGCCTTTGCAGTTTCCATACATTATTCTTAGGTATGCCAAGCAGATTGAGTCTATTCTCCCTTCTCCCAAGACTTGAAGGCAGATTTCATGCCCTCCCCTCCCCAAGTTGTCCTCTCTCTCAGTTACACATCTACATTTCCTTCTACCAGTTTTGAGATTCTTCCCTTAGGGGTGTCTAGTTTTTTCAAAGACTTTCCTAAAAATGGACACCAAGAAAATGAATCCAAGACTCTCATGCAGTTTAATGAGGACAGAGTACAGGATGGTCATCTCCCTAGTTGCTCTAAGACTAGAGAAGATTGGTGACCTTATCAATGTGAGTATTCCCTTCAGTGATGTATCTCCATCTGCCATCCAGATTGCCTACCCTAGTTAATTCTAATCCATATCATCCCATAAGGTTGCCATAGGAGTGCCACCCAACATGGGGAGAGGTAGTCTTCCCCTCGTTCTCTTAACATTGTGAGACCACAAGGGAACACATGAACTTTCCAAGAATAATATCTCACTCTCACCATATGACCTAGCCAGCTTCTTTTTCAATGACTGCCTTCTTTTGATGATCTAACTTATCTGTAAGGATCTGTGTGTTACCCCTGTAGGTCAGGTATCCATATGAGTCTGTTTAGATGTGAATTGAAGGGAGACATGAATCAATCTAGAATATCCTCTACCCACCCTTTTTTGGGGGGGACCCCCCCAAGCATATTGATTTATTAAACAATGAATGCCTATTGCATAACAAATCAGGTCCAAGCCTACTCATGATGGCACTGGACCCCAAATATAGTCCACCCATCATTCTCAAAGGGAAACCTAGATTTCTAGCCAGAGAACAATCATATTAAATTAGACACTGATCACTCTGTTCTCTTAAGGTACCAGATTAGAATTATATCTCTTTCCTCCTTCCTTTTCCCAAATATTGCTAGTCTAGGGAAAATAAAGAGCACCCTATTTTACTCAGTTTTCTTAACTGTAAAATGAACTGGAGAAGAAAATGGCAAACCCCTCAGTGTCTTTGCCAAAAGAATCCCAAATGGGGACACAAAAGGTCAGATCAACTGAAATGACTGATCAACAGCAACAGCCGTCTCACACCTACATTGCCATCTGGGTGATCTTTAATTTCTCTTTTATGGAAGATTAAGTTGCTCACTTGAATCTGAGCCATATATCACTGGAAGAACATTGGGCTTTCATTTCTTAGAAAATCCAGGAATCATTAAAAGAACAATATTCCAAGTCTAGTTTCCTCTTTCTGCTTAATTCTGGACTGAGCTCATCATCCATTAACAGCAATAGACAGAGGATTAAATATCAAAGGGTTATCTATACGGGTTGTCTGGCTAAATACTGCACTAACTGGACAATGGGAATTCTTCATCCTCTTGAATTTTGCAGTATAGATAGTTAGACCAAACTCTTTTGAGTTATATTGAATCTCACTTAAAAGACTTGGCAGTTCTTTTGAACCTAATGCAGCTAATATAATGTCATATGCAAAAAGAAACATTTAGAGGTCCTGACTATCTATCTTCAACTAAGCTTCTGGGTTGGATTTCCTCCAAGAAAGTGAGGAGCACCTTTTGTTTCCTGGACACTTTGGTTCTCTTAATAAGCTTCAAAGCATGTTAGTTCTTTTTTTTTTTCGCGGGGGTGGGGGGAGACTGACATTTAATTCTTTATCCATATAGAGTTTGCAATTCACTAGCAACCCAGTGGTTTTCACATCAAACTGCTATCTAGTCATATATATCCTGTTTCTTATTTGTGAACTTGATTTTTTTTGGACCCTATTTATATTTTTCCCTATTCAAATTCATCTTTTAAAATGAATTCTTTAAAATGCAAATTTTTCTGATAAGGGCAATATATGGAATCTCTAAGACCTTGGAGTAAATTACTTTGATCGGATAGCATGCTTTTCCCCCCCTACAGAACCCAAGAAATCTGGAAGATTTCTGGGGGTTCAGAAAGCCTCTTGACTCAGATATAGCTAGTTTTGAGTCTGTTGGAAATTGTATTTTCCAGGTTTTTGGAGAATGGAAGCAGGGGGTTGGGAAACTAATTCATTTGATGCTGCATCAGGAAGGGAGGGAAATAAGCTCTTGCTTTGGTTCTGCTGCTAACTTGCTGAATAATTTGGTGTATGTTGCTTCATTTCTTTGGCTTTCAGTTCTCTCTGTAATGACAGGGTTGGAATACATGACCTCTAAGGTCCTTTCCAAGCACTTACAATTCATCCTTCCCTTCCAGCTCTGACATTCTTTGTTTTCTAATTTCCACAAAGGGATCATTTAGCAGAATTGTGTTATGTTGGAGAAAACAAGTCTTGTTTGGCTACTGCCTTGGATAGCTCTGATAAGGTATGTCTCAGGATGAAGGGAGTTAGACACAGGGAAAAGCTGGTCCCCTTCCATATGGTTCCCTCCAAGGTTACCTTTTCTTTGTGTTGTTTTTCAACCAAGAGACTCAGCTTGGTAGCTACCCATTTGAAAACTGGGCAGCATTCTTCTGGGTGTGGGAGATGAATGAGTATAGGATCTAAGAGCAGAATGAATTAATATTTTCTCCCCTCCCATGCTCTGATAAAGTAGGGGTAGATGGTTTAACCCAGGAAGCTGGTGCCCTGTGTTCACCTTACAGAGGATACAACATGAAGAAAAATCAACTTTCACAATTTCATACTTTCTCCTCCATAAGTACTAATAATTTGGTTGGCAATTGGTGGTTTTTATTTTATTTTCTTGCTTCATTTTAATTTAATTTAGTTTTTATAAATATTTATTTTCTACCCCAGCCAAACCTAATGAAAAATAAGTCTCACAGCAAATTCGCATAGTCTAGCAAAACAAATTTCCATATTGGCCATGACCAAAACTGCATGTCTCTTCCTTCATTTGAAGAGCATCACCTCTCCATCAGGAAATGGGGAGAGAGCATGGTATCTTCATTCCCTGGAATTGAGGTTGATCTTGCATTAATCAGAGTTCTGAAGTCTCTCCAAGTCATGTGGTTATTACTATGTATGATGCTTCATTGCATCAGTTCTTAGAAGCCTTCTCAGATTTCTCTGGCAGATCCTGCATTCAAGAGTATGGATGCAGTCTGTCACACATCTCAGCAGATCCGAGAAGTCAAGGAAAAAAATTAGGAGACTTTCAGAATGACTTCTGTTGGAACATACAGGGATGTGTTCCATGCAAAAGGAATAATGTACCACTGGCTGTACAAAGAACCTAATGAAGGTCACTGACCCCAGGAATCTTCAGATATGCAGCAAGTCATAGACATAAGCTCTTGGGTGCTGTGTGGAGGTAGAGAGAGCTAGTCCTTGGTGGAAGGGGTGGTGGCTTTCAACATAGTGAATTCTCACCTGGGTCTCTAGTGACTGCCACAGAGCAATTAATGAATTCAGCTTTGGAACTCTCCCAGTTCCTGATTAAATGTTTTTATGAGTGAAGACTCACCTCAACCCACCATATTTACGTGACTTCAGATCCTGCTTCACATCACATGGTTACATCAGGGGACCAGATTTACTGCCATTAGGTACCCCCCCACTCCCTTACCTTTTTATTTCTGCTCTTGTTTGGGGGAACAATAATTAGATCAATGTGGCGCCCCTTCTGGGCCAAGGTACTTCCCACAATTTAGCATCTTCCACTTCACTTCATTTCACTTCAGCTCCACACTGTTGCAAACAATGTCCTCCATGTCCAAAAGCCAAGGGCTTTTACCTGGTGGTGATCTTCTCTGATGCAGAAACTCCTACATCCTACTCATTCTGTTCTAGCAATTGGAAACAGGAACTCCAGACCTCTTGAACTTCCAATCTTGCCCCCAAGTGATTGCTATTTAATTGCCTATGTTCAGGAAGGAAATAATTATAGCCAGAACTTATATTATACCTACATTGGGTTAAATGCCTTATAAATATTATCTTATTTGCTTCTCACAATAACCCTTTTGGATGCTATTATTCCATTTTAAAAATAGAGGAAACTGAGGCAGACAAGTTAGCTGATCTGTTCAAGGTCATATAGCTAGTAAGTATCTAAGATGGGATTTGAATTCAAGTTTTCCTGACTTTAGATTCAGTACTCTATTTCCTGAGGCTTCTATCTGGTGACAGAGTTTGAATTCAGATCTTAGGATCATGAGATCATAGAGAGCTGGAAGAAACTTTAAATGCCACCTCAACCTCTCTCTTAGTTTTTATTGTTTTTTGTTTGTTTGTTTGGAGTTGCCATGGGGGTAACCCTTTGACAGTCTTGTTAGTGTCTATGCTTCTCACAATGTCCTCTATAATCCCTCTATAATGTGGTATCATCATCTGGTTTGGTTTTTCAATAGACACACTTGGGATTTCTGAACAAATAATCCTTTCCCATTGGACCAGAAATGTCCAGATAATTTATTACATATGCCTTCCAGGTAGGATACTATTCACTTGATGTGATCCTTCTTGTCCACCTCTCCACTCCCTTCAAGAACATAATATACCAGGAATTCCTTTCCATTCAAGGTCTGATCTGTAAACTAGGATTGTAAATTGTGAATGGAAGGGATTTTAGAGACAAGTGTGCCCCATCTCATCAATTTACAGATGATGTAATAGAAGTACAGAGAAGTTAAGCCCAATATTGGATAGAGTCTAAGGTGGAATTTGAACCCGGTTGACCTGGCCAAAAGACTAGTACTTGATTCCCTGCATAATTAGTCTTGAGAAATAGAAAACTCAGGTTTACCTACAAGGCAATTGCCAAGACTGACTGTTAACAGGAAATCAAAACTTCCTCTCCTCTGCCCAAGAGCTTGACTTCTTGAATTGATTGAATTGATGGAAGAATAAATGAATGAATGAAAAAGCATTAAAAATGTGTCTATGGGAAAACCAAACCAGAAGGTAATATCACGTGGGAAGCATAGACATTTATCAGAACATCAAAGGGTTGTCCCCATGGCAACCCCAAACTTATTTCCCTTCCATGAATGCAAAGGACTATGGATACAGATAGAAAGCAAGACAGTCCTTATTCTCAAGGTGCTCACATTCTAATAAAGGAGGGCAACACATATGGGAGTTTCAGTTAGTTGTAAGTCAGGTGGAAAAGCTTAGAGAGATGCTTGGGGTATAGCAACAAAGTAGATGGCAATGTATCTTCATGATTCATTATTCTGAAAGTTAGAAGGGACTTCAACAGTCATCTTAGTCTGATTTGGACTTAATATGTATGGAGTCTGCTAAATGGGGCAGTGGATGTAGTGACTTCTAGCTATGTGACCCTGGATAAATCACATAACCTCTGCCTACCTTAGTTTCCTTGATTTTAAAATGATGATCACAACATCTAGGTCCCAAAGTTGTTTTGAGGATCAGATGAAATAATTATTTCAATGTGCTTAGCATACCAGGGTGCTTAATAAATACTTGTTTCCTTCCTTCTCCCCATATCATAGTAGGTTTTCCTTTCAGTTTGGCATTAGATTAGGTAGGGCTGAGGTACCTTCCAACTTTCAATTTTTGTTATTTTGTGATTCTGAACTGAAGCTGTTTAGCCTGGAGAAGAGATGACTTGGGTTGGGAGGACTGTTAAAGCACATTTTAGGTCTTTGTAGAGTTGTCATATGGGAAAATGATTAGACTTTTTCCTTATGGTCCTAGAGGTCCTTCTTCCAGAATAAGGAGTGAAAGGAGGAAGTTGGTAATAGTAAGATTTAGTCTAGCTATAAGGGAAAATTTGCTAACAGTGGGTCACCATGGGAGGTAATAGATTCTCTATTATTGATAATCCTAAATTAGAGGTTGAAACCTGTTGAAAATGATTTGGTTTTTGGTCTTTTAATTCTTAGATTCTGATTCAATTGACTGAGTACTAAAAGAGGGGCAAATAGAAATGATATCATTTTTTGAAATAATCTATAAATTGCCTGATCAGATGGAAAATATGGATAATTCTTCCTCATACTATCACTAAACTGATGAGGCACTGAATGCAAAGAATTTTCAGCTATCATAACATATTTTTAATGCTAAAAGCAAATTATTTATAAATTCAGTCAGTTAGTAAACAAATATTTATTAGATACTTACTTTGCACCAGTCACTGTGCTAAGTGCTAGATATACAAAGAAAAGCAAGATATGGGTCCTACTTTTAAAGGATTTTAATTCTAATGAGGTACACAACATATAAAGAACTGTGTGTGCATTCAAGTTATATAGTAGAATATAAGATAAGCTCAAAAGAAGGACCCTAGTGAACTGAGGAAAGCTGAAACTAGACTGAGAAAAGTCTCTGGCAGAAGGTGGGATTTAAATGGAATTTTGTTTGTTTTTCTTTTTGCAAGGCAATGGGGTTAAGTGACTTGCCCAAGGTCCACACAGCTAGGTAATTACTAAGTGTCTGAGGTTAGATTTGAACTTGGCTCCTCCTGACTCTGACTGCCCTAAATGAAGTTTTAAAGGATGTTAGGGAAACCATGAGGTAATGGTAAAGAGGAAGGACATTCTAGGAAAAGGGGACAGCTGGTGAAAAAGGAGATGAACTTTTACATGTGAGGAGTAAGAAGATCAGTATGGCTTCATCATAGAATATGTAGAAAGAAGAAAAGTGAAACTAGATGAGAAAGGTAAGAAAGCATCAGGTTAGAAAGGGTTTTAGAGAATGGAACTAAGGTTAAAATGGAACTAAGATGGAAGAATAAAGGCAAGAATTTACCCAAGTTCTCCCCCAAAACCCTTAAATACCTTTAAATAATGACTCTAAACAAATTCTAGAGTGGAACCCACAAAAAAAGATGTAATGAAACAATTTTCCAGCCTAAGATAACTTAGATGGTCAGAAGGAAAGGTCTGTTATACCAGGGTGAAAGAAGAGTGTTGTTCAGTGCAGGTCATGGTAGCACAGACTCAACCCCCGCAAACCAGGAGCAGACCTTGGGAGCCATTAAATTAATAGTGACATCCACTGTTTCTGAAGCTCTCAGCCCTCAGATGGTAAGGGAATTAGAAGCAGATTATACTGCACTGAGGCAGGATTCTGTTTCTTTGCCCATACTCAGATCTGGTCAAAATCCTGGGATGCAATCCGGGATGCAATCCCAGGGAGAGGAGGAGAAGTAGCACACCAGTGCTTGTTGCTACAAGGGAGCAGGGACCCTTTTCACAGTTTTAGGCTAGAAGAGTATTTGTGGTCACTCCAGAGAACGGGCTAAACTAGTTAGCACAACACTTCATCAACTTGGATGAACTGAAAACTTGCAGGTATCAGTAGTTTCTCTGAAAACAACTGCACAAAACCCCAGAAGTTTGGAACAGCTTGCCATCCACCCTGGAAGCAGAGTTCCATTGTAACAAAGAATTAAAATCAAATCATAGGTGAGGAAAATGAGCAAACAGAAAAAAAAACTCTTACCATAGAAAGTCACTATGATGACAAGGAAGGTAAAAACAACACTCAGAAGAAAAGCTCCCTCATACAAAGACTCCTGAAGTATATGAATAGGTCTCCAGCCATGGAAAAACTCAAAAAAGATTTTGAAAATCAAGTAAGAGAGGTAGAGGAAAAATTGGGAGGAGAAATGAGAGTGTTGCAAGAAAATAATCAGGGGGCAGCTAGGTGGTGCAATGGATAGAGCACCGGCCCTGGAGTCAGGAGTATCTGAGTTCAAATATAGCCTCAGACACTTAATAATTGCCTAGCTGTATGACTTTGGGCAAGTCACTTAACCCCATTGCCTTAAATTAAAAACAAAAAAGAGAAAATAATGAAAAACAAATCAAGAACTTGTTAAAAAATACTGAAGAAAATAAAATCTTGAAAACCAGACTAGGCTGGTAAAAAGAGGTTAAAAGAAACCCAATGAGAAAAACAATACCTTAAAAAGCAAAATTGTCAGATGGAAAAATTCCCTGAAGAAAAAATCATTTTAAAAAGTAGAATTAGCCAAGTGGAAAAGGAGGTACAAAAACTCATTGAAGAAAATAATTACTTAAACATTAGAATAGAGCAAATGGAATCTAATGACTTTATGAGAAATCAAGAAACAATGAGACAAAATCAAAAGAATGAAAAATAAAAGACAATGTGAAATATGTCATTAGAAAAATAACTGACCTGAAAATTAGATTAAGAAGAGATAATTTAAAAATTATTGGACTACCTGAAAGTCATGATAAAAAACAAAAAACTTAGACAATGTCTTTCAAAAAATGATAAAGTAAAACTTCCTTGATATTCTAGAACCAGAGGGCAAAATAAAAAGATCTGTGAAAGAAATCACTGATTGCCTCCTGAAAGAGAGATCACAAAGTGAAAATTTCCAGGAATTCCAAATTCCAGAACTCCCAAGTCAAGGAAGAAAGTATTGCAAACAGCCAGAAAGAAACAATTCAAACATTGTGAAGCCACAATCAGGATAACTCAAGATTCAGCAGTTTCTACATTAAAGGATCATAGGGCTTGGAACACAATATTCCAGAAAGCAAAAAAGCTTGAATTACAACCAAGAATCAACTATCCAGCAAAATTAATCATATTCTTTCAGGGGAAAAGATGGATCTTCAATGAAATAGGGGACTTTCAAATTTTCCTGATAAAAAGATCAGAACATAACATTTTATCTTCAAATATGAGACTTAAGTGAAACATATAAAGTTTAGAAAAAAAGAAATTCAGACTTTCTGAAAAATGCTGTTTCACAGTGAAAAATGCAATCTATCTCTGGAGAAAAAAAACTGAAGCATCTCATCTGAGTGCAGATCAAAGCATATATTTAAAATTTTTTTCATGGGTTTTTATTTTTTTGAGGAGGAGAGGTCTGTGTTTCTTTCACAACATGACTAATATGGAAATATGCTTTGCATGATTACACAAGTATAACATCAATTGCTTGCCTTCTTAATAAGGGAAGACAATTGGGGAAGAATTTAGAACTCAATATTTAAAAAATTGTATTAAAATTGTCTTTATAATTTAATTGTAAAAAAGATTAATAAAATTGTTAAATCACTTATTCCATTGATAGGTAACAATATTAATAAATAAATAAAGAGCTTTAGATGTCAAATAAGATTTTATATTTAAAGATTCTGGAGGTAGTCACTGGCATTCATTGGGTAGGGAGATGGTATGGTCAGACCTGAGCTTCAGGAAAATTACTTTGGTAGTTGAGTGGAGGATGCATTGGAGTGGAGAGAGACTTGAGGCATAAAATAATTTCATAAATATAATCATAAATTGATAAGGGACTTTCCTCACTGATTATCTTTTTAAAATTTTTACTAATGAGTTTTATTCTTACATGATCCCCCTTCCTGTACATATCCCTCACCCCGTCCTTACCAAGGGAACCATTCTTTGTAGACAAAGAAAAAAGAAAGCAAAAGAAAAAATAATTCAACAATACAAACTATCAAATTTTAACTGTGTCTGCTCTATTCTACACTCATAGTTCCTCTGTCTCTGAAAAGAAGGGAGTAAGATGCTTTTCCCCATCTCTTTCTAAAATCAAGTTTCCTGATCATTTTAATTACATAGTAATCAGTTTTGTTTCTTTAATCTTTCCATTTACATTTCCATGTGTGTGTGTGATGTATTTTGTTTATTCTTTCACAGTATAGTTCTTTAAATGCAAGAAAACAGTTATCATGTCTCTGCCTCTTTCTACCAAGTCTTTTCTTCCTTCCAATTTATAAAATAAGCATCCCCAGTTCATTTAACTGATCCCCATATAGAATAGTTTATATATCCCTTACTATTTTGGTCTCTCCATGGAGGTTTTCTAGCTGATCAATATCTATTGCAAAATATATCACCAAGAATGGAAACTTTTCAGGAAAAACTTCTCTATGACAAGAGTTCTTAACTTTTGAGAGGTCATCGACCCCTTTGACAATCTGGTAATCTGGTAAAGCCTGTAGATCCCTTCTCAGAATAAAGTTTTTAAATGCATAAAATACAATGCTTAGAGTTATAAAGGAAATTTAATATTAAAATACAGTTTTATATATATATATGTGTGTGTGTGTGTGTGTGTGTGTGTGTGTGTGTGTGTGTGTGTGTATAAAACAACCAAGTTCTCAGACCTGGGTTGAGAGGCTTGAGAATGTACCCCAATTTTCACTCCAGGCATGGAATGTCTCTCTGGTTAATAAAGATGTATTATTCAAATTATTTGAGGTTGCTTCTCATAACTCCCATAAGAGAATGTTTGTTGTGTATGTGGGGGAACCCTTACTGTCTCCCACCTCACTTCTGCTTTCTGAAGATGAAAAATTTATTTTCTCTACTAAAAACATAATGAGATGTAGTGTTAAGGGCAAAGGAAAGACTAAGAAAAAGTTTACCAGGAAAATTTGAAAAGAGAGAGACCAACTTAGGGAAGGTTTCATGGAGGAGATAGTATTTGGATAGGTCCTTGAAGCAAGGGAAGGATTTCAATGCATTGAGATGAGTAAGGAGTGTTTTCTAGTTACAGGGAGTATCCTTTTCTAATCCATACAAACTGGAGAGGGTAGACCAACTGCTAACTCCTTTGGCTGGTTTGGGAGTATCTTTGGACAAAAATCTGGAATCTCTCACTTGACAAGTCTGGGATCCAGGGACATATGAAGAATTTATGATTATTTTGGTGTAGAACTCCTACAACTCACCCAAACCACCTATGACTTAGGAGATAAAAATAAGCAGTTAGAAGACTGGAAAGGTTGGAGGGGTTAAGTTAGGAAGGGCTTCGAATGCCAAACAAAAGCATTTTATATCTGCTCATGGAACCACTGGAGTTTATTGAATAGAGTGACATGACTTGGGCTTTAAGAAAATCCCTTTGATGGCTGATTGGAGAATGGACTGGTCAAATCAAATCAACAGTCATTTATGAAACACTTGCTATGCACCAGATAGTATGACAAGTACTGCGAGTTTAAAGAAAGGTTCGATTCTCAAGGAGCTCACAGTCTAATGAGGGAGACAAAATGTAAACAACTATGTACGCACAAGATGGAGATAGAATAAATTATTGATAACCTTAGAGAAAAGGCACTAAAATTAGAGAATTGGGAAAGGCTTTTTGCAGAGGGTAGAATTTTAGCTGGGAACTGAAGGAAGTTAAAGAAGCCAGAAGAGGAGAGAACAATAACAACTTTTGACATAGTGCTTACTATGCTAAGTGCTTTACTAGTTCCAACTCCATCCCTGTTTAACATATGAGGAAACTGAGACAAACAGCAGTGAAGTGACTTGTCACTTAGTGTCTGAGGTCAAATTTGAACTCAGAATTTCCTGATTCTAGGCCCAGCACTCTATCCATTATGTCACTTAACTTTCCAAAAAAGAATAGATGATCTTGGGAGGAGGTGACTTCTCTTAGCTGGAAGTCTTCAAACAGTAGCCAGATCACCACTTGTTGCGTATGGTGCCTTTTCAGAATGGTTGATGAGGGAGGAGGGAGAGCATTCCAGATAGGAGGGGCAGTCAGTTCTCTTTCCAAATGTTCCACCAAAAACTTGGGCATTTGCTTTAATGCTAAACACCCAAACAATTTAGCTCATCTTTCTTCCTTTTTTCTGGTGCCTGAAGAAGAAAGGAAAACAGATGAAAGAATAATTCCACCAAGTGGGGGTGATGATAGCATGGAGGACACTTTAGCTTCTTGAAGGCTGTGCCAATAGGCATACAAATTCTGGCAGGTACTGCCATGTTGGAAAAGCTTCCAGTGGGAGTCTGGTGACAGTGAATGACCTCTTTGGAGCAGACCAATTCATGGCAGTCAGGTCCAACCCCAGATGGTAAGCTATGAGCCAATGACTTGTTTTGGCCACAATGAGTTACAAAACTCATGGAGTAAAGTATAGAGAGGTACTGATATATGGTGGTGAAGGAAACACCCCTATTGATGAATTATAGATATTTCAAGATATTAATAACACAGAGCACCTGAAATCCAAGGGAGCAAACAGTAATAGGAAGCTTAACAGGCAATAGATTGCAACCAAAACAATGGGAGACAAAGGAAAAAAAGGTAAGTAAGGTATGGTCATATCACCCATCTGTTTATGAGCCAGCAGTACCTATTTATTTCTCATAGGATAAAATACAAATTCTTTAACCAATGAGAACTTTAAAAATATATTTTATTTTATTTTGTTAAATATTTCCCAACTACATTTGAAAAATTAAAAAAGGGGGCAGCTAGGTGGGGCAGTGGATAGGGCACTGATTCTGGAGTCAGGAATACCTGAGTTCCAATCTGGCCTCAGATGCTTAATAATTACCTAGTTGCGTGGCCCAAGGCAAGCCACTTAACCCCATCACCTTGCAAAAACCTAAAAAAAAAAAATTAAAGAAAAAAGCGTGAACTCTAAATTCTCTTCTTCTCTTTTGCTCCTCCCCATCTCTTAAGAAGGCAAGCAGTATGATAATGATTATACATTTTTATTATATTCTCTTTAAATTATAGTGTTTCTCTTTTCAGTTAGTGCTATTTTCATTATACATATGCATCCATGCAAAATATATTTCCATAGTAGCCACGTTACAGAAGAAAATGCATACTCACAATAAGGAAAAACATAGAAAATTTTTAAAAAATATGCTTCCTTCTGCACTCAGAGTTCAACAGCTCTTCCTCTGGAGATAGATAACATTTTTCATCATAAGTCCTTTGGAATTTGCTTGGATCATTGTCTGGATCAGTTCCACAGTTGATCATTGTTTCAATATTGTTGTTATTGTATACAACATTCTCCTGATTCTGCTCATGTCACTTTGCATCAGCCATTTAAGATTTACCAGATTTTTCTGAAACCATCCTGCACATCATTTTTTATCATATGATGGTGTTCTGTTATATTCATACACTACAACTTGTTGAGCTATTTCCCAACTGACAAGCATTCTCTAAATTTCTAATTCTTTTCCTCCACAAAAAGAGCTATTATAAATAATTTTGTACAAATAGGTCCTTTTCCTTTGATTTTTTGAGGGGGGGTACAGACCTAGTAGTCCTGGTATTGCTGGATCAAAGAATATGCACAGTTTTATAACCCTTTGTAGCCACTGAGAATTAGACCAGCTTCAAGACTTTATTTAGCACACCCTTAACCTGCCCAATTTAAAATCTCAAGGGATAGACACTATGAGAACCTAAACTTCACCAAGGGAATTTTAAGTTTGAGATGACTGTGTTCTTTTCACCTAAGATTGAGAAGCAGAAGATAAATAAGACTGCGAATATCCCTGCCCTGAGGTCCTATGGGATCGCTACCATTTTCTTCATGGGTATAGGGAATACCTTATCCAATTCCCTGTTATTTACCTTTCTGTTTTTATCTTAGTTAAATGCTTTTTGTCATAGAGATGTATTGGTGGAGCCCAGGTTATTGGTTTTTTTTTTTTTTTTTTTTTTGTTTTTGCAAGGCAGTGGGATTAAGTGATTTAGGTAATTATTATATGTCTGAGATCAGATTTGAACTCAGGTTCTCCTGAATCCAGGGCTGGCGCTCTATCCATTGCACCACTTAGCTGCCCCAGGGTATTGTTTTGAATAAATCATTCTCCCAAAGTAACTTGAACCTGAGAAGTAGAGAAGGACCACAGAGATATGAGGACATGTGTGAGATGCCCATTGTTACATTTCCAAACTGAACTACAAGCTATTCTTTGATTTTTTGTCCTGTTCTATTTTGCCTGCCCTTTTCCACCTGGGTATTCCCACTATCCAATTTTCATGCCTATAAAGCCCTCACTCTGCCCATTAATTGCTTCTTTTCCTTTTAGGTCAACTGAAGGCCTTTGCCATAAACTCTTCCATGTTTATTCCCTAAATGAAATTGTTTTCTCCCTTTTTATTTTCCTTGTTGTTGCTCAATCATGGCTGACTCTATTTGGACTCTAATTCCATTTGGAATTTTCTTGGCAGAGATATTAGAACAGTTTGCTATTTCTTTCTCCAGTTCATTGTACAGATTAGGGAACTGAGGTAAATGGGGTTAAATGACTTCCCAGGATTCCCCAGGTAGTAAGTGTCTGAGGTCTCATTTGAACTCATGAAGAGTTTTTCTGATTCCAAGCCCAGTACTGCCACCTGGCGACAGCCTAAGATACCCAATTGTGAATCTCTATGTTGTCCAGTGACATTTTAATTGTATCATTAGTTCTAAACCTGGCTTTTTACCTCTTCATTCATGACCCATTCCCTTCTAACCGTACTAGAAGGTCCTCGAAGGCAGAGACTAAGTCACTTTTCATCCTTTTATCTCTAGTTTTTAGAACACAGACTGGGAAACACGAGGGGCTTAACTACAGTTTGTTCAATTGTTTTTGTTGAATATTAAATTCCTATATGGATTGAAATGAGATTTATGTTGTCAAAAGCATTCATGTTTTCACTTTTTTGTATCTGCCATGGGGCTTAGCCCTGAGTACCAACTTACTGAATGTTTATTGAATTGTTTATGGAAAATTTGTCTCATGAGTGGGCTATTTAGAACATTAGGAATTGTATAATAGTGGAAGTCCCTCATTTGGAGTTCTAAGGTCTAGATTTGAATCCCAGCCCTGCCACCAATTAGCTTTGTGACCTCTGTCAAGTCACTTCCTCATTTTGTGCCTTGTCTCATCTATAAAATGAAGAGTTTAGTCAGTTATCTCAAAAGTATCTTCCAGTTTCAACATTGACAAATTGATCTTTCTTTCAGTACAGGTCTGACTAGGTCACCTCCCTATTCAATAAACTTTTGGTTATTGTGTTATTTTTGTGTTTTGTGTATTGTATTTATTGTGTTATATTGTACTGTTGTTCAGTCCTGTCCAACTCTTCATGATCCAATTTGAGGCTTTCTTTGTAAAGAGATTGGAATGATTTGCTATTTCCTTTTCTAACTCATTTTACAGATGAGAAAACTGAGGCAGAGTTAAGTGACTTGGTCACTGTCACATAGCTTTAGTGAGTGTCTGAGGTTATATTTGAACTCAGGAAGATGAGTCTTTCTGACTCTAGGGTCATCACTCTATCCACTGTGCCATATTCCTGCCCCTCAATAAACTCTATTACCTCTAGAATCGAATTAAAACCCTCTGTTTGGCTTTTAAAACTCATTATAAGCTGGTTTCTTTCTACTTTTCCAATTTTCTTATACCTTATTCCTTTCCATATATCCTAAGATCCAGTGACTCTTGCTGTTCCCCAAACACAGAGGAAACACCATATTATAACTGTATTTTCACTGATTGTCTCCCATGTCTGGAATTAATTCCCTTCCAGCCTCCATCTCCTGGTCTCTAACCTCCTTCAAGTCCTAGCTAAAATCTCATCTTTTACAAGAAGCATTCCCCAACCCTCCTTAATCTTAATGCTTTTCCTCTATTGATATCTCTCTATCTTCCTTTAATTCCCAAATTGAAATCTTTAATTCTAATGTCTGTCCTCTGTTAATGATGTTATTGGTATCCTGTAGATAGCTTGCTTGGTAATTATTTGTTTACCTGTCATCTTTCCCCATCAGATTTTAAGTTTCTTGAGGACAGGGACTATCTTTTGTCTCTTTTTTATATCCCCAACGTTTAACACTGTATCTAGCACAGAGTATACACGATAAATAATTGCTGATCTAACTTGGACTGGTTGCCTTAAAAGGGGAAGGAAAGACTGTGAGAAGTATATTTTTAACCAGAGTGGAAGAGAGGAAGCCTTTCAGAATGACTATTAGGGGAAGACTCATCTTTGTGATTTCAAATCTGACCTCAGACACTATCTAACTTGTGGACTCTGAGCACATAGTTTGCCTCAGTTTTCCTCATCTGTAAAATGACCTGGAGCAGGAAACAGCAAATCAAATCACTCCATTATCTCTGCCAAGAAAACTCCCAAATTGGGTCACAGAGACTTCTACATAACTGAAAAATGACTGAGAATTATTGTATTTATTCCATGAAAATAGGAAAAAATACTATTAAAAGACAACAGTGAAGTTTCAGAGTCAGAAAAATTCAATTTCTCTTGGTAAATATTGTCCATTTGGGCTCAGGCATATATGGCAGCAAGGAAAATTATACCTGGAATAATTTTTTTTAAAGAAGAGCTGTTAGACTAGGAACTAAGAAGTCAAACCCAAAAAGAGAGGGACAGAATGCGGGTAGAGTGACTAAAGTTGACAAGACAAAGGAACAACTTCAAAAAAAAAAAGATGAAAGAGGGAATTAAGTTGTACTTTGGGATGGGAGTGGACAAATAGTTCAAGTGAGAGCATAGTTGGAATTGCCAGTTTAGGACACAAGAGTTAACCAATTAATAAGCATTTATTGTTGTTACTAAGCAATAATATATTTTTAATTGGGAAGAAAATATATTTATGTAGGCATAGATAACAGATACAAAGCAGACATAAATTAACTTAGATGGGAAGTCACTAGAATCTGGGTGTGTGGGTGGGAGGGTAACCAGTACATGCCTCAAATCTATCTTTTTAATCATTTCAGTTGGATCCAACTCTTCATGATCCCATCTGGAGTTTTCCTAGCTAGTGGTTTGCCAATTCCTTCTCCAGTTCATTTTGCAGATAAGGAAACTGAGGTAAATAGGGTTAAGTGGCATGTCCAGGGCTGTACAGCTAGTGTGTGGCACTATATTTGAAGCACTAGATTTGTTGGCACTAGATTGAAGTTGAGTCTTCCTGATTCTAAGTTCAACACTACCCACTGAACCACCTAGATAGCAAATCTACCTATAATCTAGCTTTGATCCCTTCTTTTGCTGGCTTGCTTAGGCTCCTTCAGCAATATATGACCAAGCTTGATAGGTATGATCTGGAAGGCAACATAGAAGAATCTCACCACCTCCATAAAAATGATGCTATGGATTCCCAAAGTAGCTCCAAGGAGAGCTGACACTAAAGAGAAATTGTATAGGCTTCTGGAGTCAGCAGTTTTGGGTTCCCCCTCCCCCCCCCTTTCCCCCATTGCACTGCTCACTTACTTTGTGGCCTCAGGTTAATTCCTTAATCTCTCAGAATGTCAAATTCTTCAATAAAGAAAGGGAGTTGGATTATATGGCTTCTTAAATTCCAATCCAGAAATGTTATTTGGGGAAAAATACTTGCATCAAATATTTCTGCTAAAACTATGATACATACATATATATATAGTAAAAATGGAATTAATACAAGTCAAGACCCAAAGTCATTTCCCAGATATTAAGTAGCCAAATGAAATGATCAGTTCCCGAAAGAAGACTTGCCAGATTAAAGATTATGCCACATAACTAATGTCAAGAGAAATGAATTTCAAAATAACTTCCCAGTTTACTTTTATCTACAGAAAACTGGCAAAGACATAAAAATATATTGGAATAGTTAATGTTGGAAAGATTGTAGGAAGACAAGCTCACTAATACACTGTTGGTGAAACTGCAAATTGGCTTGATTATTTTTGAGAATCAGTTTGGGATTCTATTTAAAAAGTGCCTCAAAGTCCATACTCTTTGACCCAGAGATTTTACTTCTGAGAGTATATCCCAATGAAGTCAGATAACAAGAAAAGTTCTATAAATCTTAAAATATTTTGCCAGTAATTTTTTGTGGTAGCAAGGAACTGAAAACAATGTAGGTACCAATCAATAGGGGTGAGTAAATTATGATTCGTGAATATAATGAATCATCATGGCACATGAGAAATAATAAATATGAAGAATTGAGAAAGAAACCTAGGAAAACAAACGAATTGATGGCAATTGAAAAAAGCAGAATCAGGAAATGATATATAAAATGATAAATTGGAAAGGGGAAAAAACTCAAATGCTGAGTAACTATTATAGTCACCAAGCTTCACCTTGGAAGAGTTGAGAAAATGAACTGTCCTTTTCTGATTGGAAGAGGTGGGGAACGATGAAGGAGGAGTGTTATATCTGCTGATTCAGTCAAGTGATGATTGATTTTTGCAAAACTGTGTTTTTCTTCTTTTTTAAAAGATTTGTTAAAGTGAAGATTTGCTATGAAAGTGGAGAGAAGAGATATATTTGGGAGTCAGTGTGATATAAAAACAAAAATATCAAAAACTTCCTTTAGCATTTCATATTCTAAGGTAGTATAAGATATAGTGGAAAGAGCATTGTATTTGTATCCACATGTCTATGGTTGAAATTCCTGTCTTTGCCTTTTCCTAGCTCTGTGACTTTGGGTCCTGTGTGCTTTTAGATTTCAATTTCCTTAAGATGAATAGGTTGGACAAAATGATCCCTGAGGTCCCTTTTAGCTCCAATTGCTATGATAAATTTTTATGCATCAGCTTCTAACATTCTGTGTTCTAAGAACCCTCCCAGCTCTGCCATGCTGTGTTATAAGGACACTCCCAGCTCTGCCATCCTGTGTTATAAGGACCCTCCCGGCTCTGACATAATATGTTCTAAGGTCCCTCCCAACTCTGACATTCTGGGTTCTAAGGTCCCTCCCAACTCTGACATTCTGGGTTCTAAGGTCCCTCCTGGCTCTGCTATTCTATTGTCACTTACAACCTGTATGACCTTGGGCAAATCACTTCTCCTTTGGCCTCAGTTTCTTTATCTGTAAAATGAAAAGATAGGTTGCGATAACCTCTAAGATCTCTTCTTTCTCTAACATTCTATCCCATTAGGGTCTGTTCCAACCCCCTGACAATCTAGCATTCTAAATATATTTCTTCATCTCTTTACCTAAGGAGAAAAAAAAGCCCAACAATTTGAAGAGGAGATATGAAAGGGCCTGCCCTTGGAGTGACTTGGTTGTCACTGCAGATTCTGCAAAGCATGCCTTTCAGAAATGCTTAGAGCTCTGACAACTGGGATTTCCTTTCTGTACCAAGAAAACCAAAGAAAATGTCATCCAACAAACGGCTACACCCCAGCAGAGGCTTCCAAGATTCCAATGACCTTGGCAGCGACCTTCAGAGAATGCTTCTGGTGCTTGTAGAGGGTTTTGGAGACAACCCCCCAGGTCCAACCTTAATATTGCGTCTACTCCTACTGCCCGGCTGCAGCCCACTTCAAACAAGCCAGGCAGCACGTCCAGGGACGCCTTGGTAGCAATTAGAATTCTTCTGCCAGCACCTCCATCGGCTTTTCTAAGATGAAACTGATAAAGACGCAAGATCAAGCCTGAGCCTCTATCAGCTTCATTATTTCTGTTCTCCCTGGACTGAGGGTAAAATGAGACTGTTTTCAGGGTGCCTATTTCTGGTTAGAAGATTAATTATCATGAAAAAAGGCAAATGAATGGAAAAGGAAAATATACATGTTCAAAATTATTATTTTTATAGCAAAACACAATTATAGTTTGAATTTCTATGGTTAAGGAGGGAAGTAAGCTCAGAAATCCCTGACCCCATTTTTGAGATGAGGAGACTGAGGCTGAGAGTGGACTCATTGGATCATATAACCAGTATCTGGCAGAGATAGGTCTCCAGTTCATGTCCTCTGACTTCCTTTAAGATTTTTGACTAATATAGACTCACAGGATCTCGGAGTTGGAATCAATCAAGAATCATCTATTAAGCAATGACTATGTTCCAGACACTGTGTTGGGCTTTGGGGATAGAAAAATAAAGAAGGAAGCTTCCATTTTAACAGAGAAGACAAAAATAGAGAAATTTGAGCAGGTACAGGGTGTATGCTGATCTGCTCTCCCTACTGGGTTTTACAGAGTATGCCCTTATAATCTCTGTCCAATTCCAATCTACTCACGTGGATGCTTCTGCTCAGACACAACCACCAAAGAGCCGTTGGGCTCAGGGATGACATGAAAGCAAGCAATCGGGCTCTCAGAACTCATTTGCCTTCTTTTCTTTCTTCTTGTGAAATGTGATGACTTTTTGAGCTGGGCTAAAGAGTGGGGTGAGCAGTGGGGGGGTCACACTATCTCCCACATGTGTTCCCTACATACTCTAAGTATATGACTAACAGATCATATGCTCATGCTTTGTAGGACTCATCTAGAAGGATAAATATGAGCACACTCCATAAGTCTATAAAGAGTATATATAAATCAGTCTTTCTTTTGGACCTGGTCCAGGGCAGGCTGGCTACTGCAAAGAAATGTAGGAAAAAAAAAGAAGAGAAATTCTGCCATCAATGAGTGGTGACCAGAGAGTAAACCATCAAGATTAACAAACATTTCCTTGGAGGAGGCTTCAAAAATAAAAGATCTTCAGTTTCTGAAGCAAATTCACAAATCTGCAATGAAAGAAATGGTCATGGACACCAAACTCAACAAAGCTATTTGAGTCAAAGGCATAAGCTATGTCTCATATTATATTTGAGTGTGCTTGTTCAGAAAATTCAGTGAAGATGAAGAGTTGCCAAACAAGATGGTACGTTGTTTACTTATGGGCCTGTCACTACTTTCAAAAGCTTTCAGTCAATGTGGTTAAAAACGAAATTAAACTTCATTTAAATAAAGTTATAAAATGTAGTCACAAACAAGATAGGGAGGGAGGGTACTAGTGCTTGGGGAGATCAGGAAACATTCATATGTTTGTCTGAGCTGTGTCTTGAAGGTTGAGAGAAGGGAGAGAAGGAAGAGAGAGTCTTTTCAGGCAAAAGAGGTAATCATTGCAAAGGCAAGAGAAAACGGATGGATGCACTCTAACACTGAGATTCTGTGCCCAGAGGTTTCATAAGATGTCCATTGGAAGAGAACTCTTAAGTCATTTCATTCAAGCTACTCCTGAACAAAGATCTCTATGATATTCCTGTCAAGTGGTCTATTGGACTCTATTGAAAAATGATAATAATAATAGTTTGTCCTTCATTTTTGAAGAACACTATATCAGGGAGATGATGCCATGAAAAGCACCTGAAGTGGCTTTGAGTGAGGGGATGCTGTCCCAACTCACCAACCTCATTTTATCCTCCAGAACCATCTGGGTGCAATGACCAGATATGAATCAGAACAACTGAAGATAGCCCTGGATATGAGGCAGAGTTAAGTGACTTGCCCAAGGTCACACAGCTAATAACAGTCAAGTGTCTGAGACCAGATTTGAACTTCCATCCTCTTGACTCCAAGGTCAGTGTTCCATCCACTGCACTACCTATCTGTCCCATTGAAAACAATCCTGAGAGACTGGGACTCCATTCAACCAAGATCATGCAGGTAATAAATAGAGTTATCATTGGAATCTAGATCCTCAGACTCAAAACCCCACCAGTCTTTCCATAGTACTATTATACTATATACATTTGAACTATAAGAACTGTAAAGAGTCCTAGAATTGACTTGGAAAACACAGAATGTCAGAGCTAGGAGGACCCTTAGAATACAGAATGGCCAAGCTAGGAGGGCCCTTAAAACAAAAGATGACACAGTTGGGAGGGTCCTTAGACTTTGATCTAAGTCTGTCATTTTACAGCAGATATAGAGGAGGAAATTAAGACTCAAGAGTGATTCAGAGAAGAATGAAAATATATGGCTGAGTCAGGACTTATCTCCAGGTCTTCTTAACTCCAAGTCCCATTGAACTTTATATGTTGACTAACTTGATATTGAGTGTTGTATGTGGGAAGAGCGTTGGTCTTGGAGTCAGAGGATTCCTGTTCAGATCCCACTGCTGAGTCTTACTATGTGACCCAGAACAAGATGCTTAAGTTTCCTGGGCCTCATTTACCAAAAAAGAAAAAAAAGGTAAGAGTTGAATTAGTGTGGTTGGATTAGATGGTGTCAGAACCTGAGAGGAAACACAGAAAGAGAGAGAGAGAGAGAGAGAGAGAGAGAGAGAGAGAGAGAGAGAGAGAGAGAGAGAGATCGTTCAGAGAAATTCCTGTACAGATTGATCTTGGAAAACCCATGACTCTTAATTCTTCCAGTGAAGGTGTTGGGCTCCAACATATTCACTCTCCAAGGGCGCCATCTAGTGTTAAATGCTTCACCATCCAGGACTCACGCATTCCTAGGATGGCAGCAGAACTTCCTTTGAAGGTGACTTTTAAGTTAAGTTCACATGCTTATTTTTGCCAACCAGATTCTAAGCTCAGTCTTCTCCACCTTTTGAAGGAATACAAATACTGTCTATATCCTTGACCTTGTTTCATTAATAGCAGTAGTTTGCCGCTGTTGATTGCATACCTCCTTAATATGCCTATATTTACTTATTTATACATTACATACATGTGTCACTGGCTTTGTAATTACACACATTATAAAATCAGGTAAGTGGGGTGAGGATGACCTGACTTCAAATCTTACCTCAAACACTTTCTATCCATGTGATTCTAGGCAAGTCACACAACTTGTCTGTCTCAGTTTCTTCATCTGTGAAATGGGAATAATAACATTAGCAGTTGCCTCCAAGCTTGAGGTAAGCATCATGACAGCTTAGCATAGCATTTAATGTAATGGCTGACAAATCATAGGCCCTTAATAAATGGTAGTTGACTATATAAATGAGCTATCATGTACAAAGAGCTTTGCAAAACTTAAAGGCATATATGTGTGCTAGCTATTATAAAACACAAAATTAAATTGTTAAAGATGAGATGAATATTTGATTTTGAGGCAATAAATGAATGTTTTCAATAGGGAAGTGATAAAGTCAGATCTGTACTTTGGGAAAATCACTTTGGTAGAATTTGGAGTGGACAGAGACTTGAGGCAAGAGGATCATGCTCTTTTTGTGTGCTTATGGTTTATAAAGCCTGTACCTCGTGGCTGTGTTACCAGGAAGACAGGGTAAGGCTTGTTCTCTTCCCATTTTACAGATAAGAAGAACAAGGCTTGGAGACAGAAGCAATTTGCTCAGGTGACTTTCCTCACAGCAACTCTTTGAGGTAGAACTAAAATGTTTGCTGTGGAGCTGAGCCCAGGTTACTTAAGTTTAGAATGTTTTTTTTTATTAGACCCCTTTGGAACTGAGGTGCTCTAGAGTGACCAGAATCAAACCTGATCCCTAGACTGTGTGAAAAATCACCTTGTTTTCTAGGACTGAGATCTAGACATTGTCTCAGAATAAATGATATTTGTTTCTATAACAACCCAAAGTGAGTCTGGGCCTCAGTTTATTCATCTGATAAAGCCTTGTGTTCTAAGATTCTTTATGCAAACCCACTGAATCTCAGAGTTGAGTGGACTTTGGTCCAACCTTTAACCTCTGCTTGATAATATCCAATGAGTGGGGGACCCTAGCTCTTAAAAATAGTCCGTTATACTTTAGATATTACCACCATCACCATTAGTACTGCTATTAATCATGGCTAGAGCACCACACTTGGATTCAGGAGGACCTGAGTTCAAAATCTAGCCTCAGACACTTGACACTTACTAGCTGTATGATTCCATTTTACAGATGAGGAAACTGAGGCTGAGAGTGATTATGTGAATTGCTTGGTCCCATACAGCTAGGACTCTGATCTCATAATGATGCTGCTAACTCAAGTCTAAAGTGACCCCACCTTCCTCAATCCCCTCTCCCCTTCAATTAGAGGGTTGGGGGGTAGAACACCAAACTCCTCCCAATATATTTTTTTGTTTTTTGCAAGGCAATGGGGTTAAGTGGCTTGCCCAAGGCCACACAGCTAGGTAATTATTATGTGTCTGAGGCCAGATTTGAACTCAGGTACTCCTGACTCCAGGGCCGGTACTCTATCCACTAGGCAACCTAGCTGCCCCCCAATACTTTCTTTATAGAAACTGGGGCTTTCTAGTTTATTCCACTCTTCATCTGTTGTTTTACTTGATGTTAACTCTATGGAACTTCTGAGGCCAAAAAGAATAAGATATTTGCTATTCTATAAGTTGTTATTTTGGACTCTTTTGGGAATTTCTTAGCAAAAGTACAAGAGTGATTTTCCATTTTCTTATCTTGCTAATTTACAGACAAGGAAACTGAGGCTGAGAGGTTTAAGTGACATACTCAAGGTCCTATGGCTAGTAAGTGTCTTAGGTCAGCCTTTCTATGAGACAGTCCTTCAATACTTCATGGTAACTATCATGAGTTCCATAACTCTCTTCAAGGGTAAACATTTCTGGATCTTTCAATGGATTTCCTATGGCATAACTTGAGTCTTTTTGTTATGCTGATAGCCCTCCTCTGGATGCTTTCTGTTGGTCAATGTTCTGACCAAGGCATGATCTGGAAGGACTGTCATTTTCTTAGGTTCATCTTTTCCTTACTCTTGCCTTTCTTAAAGCAGTCTAGTATCTCCATCATTTTATTGGTTGCCAGATAATTCCTTTGACTCATCCAGCTTGAATTTTTCCTTAAAGAGATTTTAAGTGCCCCTAGTTTTTTTCGGGGGGGCACTAAAACCCTCAGATCTTTTTCAATTGAACTATTGTTTCACTGTGACTTTCTCACATAGTCTTTGTGGACCTGATTTGGGGAACCAATGTATAAGACTTTAGATTTATCCCTATTAAGTGAGATCTTACTTATCTGGTCTAATATTCCAAACTCAAGATTTTCTGTAATACTGATGGAGGGAGAAAATTTTACAAAAATGAATGTTGAAAACTATCTCTACAGGTAATTGGAAAAAATTAAACTAGATTTTTTTTAAAAAAAGAAAGTAAACTTCCTGAAGGTAGGGAAATTTTTATTTCTGTCTTTGTATCCCTAGTGCCTAGCACAGAGCCTGTCATTAGTAAGTGTTGAGTTTGCAAACTTGACAAGCATGCCTACCATCTTGGCCTTTATTGAATTATCCATTTATATGTTAAATAGCATAAGGATGGTCACAGATCCTTGGGGTGGAATAGGGGAGTTCCATGGAAGACATATTCTCAAATTGACATGGAACCATTAAGGATTATTCTTTGGGTCTAATAATTCAGTCCATTCCAATTCCATCTAATTGTTTAGTTTTTGTCTGTTGATTATTTCAAATTTTATCTTATTTATAGCTTGATTATACATCATTATTAACATGTTGTCTTCCCCTGTGAGCTCTTTGAGAGAAGGGACTGTGATATAATTTTCTTTGTATTTCTAGGTCTTAGCATTGTGCTTGCACTGATAAGCTTAATTAATGACTATTGAAAAATGACTGACTGCATATCTCTCCATCCTGTCCTTAATAGTAGTATGAGCTCTAATACTGTATTTCTTAAGGTCCCTGCCAGCTCTGACATTCCATATTCTAAGGTCTCTTCTAATTATAATATTCTGTGTGACAAGGTTATTACTTTCTGTGCCCCGAGGTCCTTACCAGCTTCGATGTTCTATATAGTCTAAGGATTATTCCCACTCTGACATTTTATGTTATAAAAATGTCTAAGCTTCCCACCAAAGCTCTGACATTTTATGTTCGAAATCTGCACTTTTAAACTTATTGATCCCCAAACCCTTTTTATACTCTTAAAAATTATTGATGAACCCAAAGATACATATTTGAGTCATATGTATCAATATTTATCATGTAGGAAATTAAAACCAATAAAATTTTAAAATATCCAAATATTAATTCATTTTAAAATATACCCATTATATGTTAACCTAAACAACTTTTTAAAATCAAAATAACATTTTCTGAAAAAAAATAGTGAGAAGAATGGCATTGTTTTGTATTGGCCAATCACTGATTATCTGACTTCATAGAAGACATCTGGATTCTCACATCTGTTTCTATATTCAATCTATTGTCTTGGTTGTGATACATGAAGAAAATCTGGCCTCACAGATATGCAATTGGAAAAGGGAAGAATATTTTTTTTATTTTTTGTAAGGCAAATGGGGTTAAGTGGCTTGCCCAAGGCCACACAGCTAGTTAATTATTAAGTGTCTGAGACCGGATTTGAACCCAGGTACTCCTGACTCCAAGGCCGGTGCTTTATCCACTACGCTACCTAGCTGCCCCAAGGGAAGAATATTTTAACAGGTAAAAAAAAAATCTCAGTTATAAAAATTATTCTGACCTCCTGACCACCCCCACCACCACCAAAAGGGTCTCAGTGACACCCAGATACATTGTGAAAACAGGTTCTTAGGTATTTTCCAGTTCTAACATTCTTTGCTCTAAGTCCTGCCAACTCTGACATCCTGTATGTTACGGTTCACATCTCTCCCCCACAATTGACATTTTATGTTTTAAGGTTCATACATCCCACCCACCCCCACAACTGACATTCTATATTTGAAGTTCCCTCTTAGCTCTGACATTTGACATTTCATTTTTAAATAAAAACTTTCAGCTAAACCTTTGGTGGAGGATATTTTTGTAATGCAAGCCTGACTATTTGCTAATGTTAATGTAGAGGGGATCCTTATCCAGGTATAATTTGACTAGATCCCTTGTCATGGGGTCCTCAACTACTCTTAAGATTCTGACAGTTGATGAAATGCTCAAGATGGGGGCATAGCTTTGTGTGGGGTCCCTTCCCCTGGATGTCCTTTATAGGATTCTGAGCTTGGAAAAGGCCAGAGTATGTTGTTCTCAGGGGGCCCCACGTGCTTCTTTCTGAGCTTGACAGAACAGATAAGGAGCTAATCAATCAACCCAGCCTCCTCTCTGCACTCCCCTCTGGCCTAAGGACTATAAACACAGCCCTCCCCTCCCAATGTACATCTGTCTCTGTGTATATATGAATTTTTACTCCATCCCCCTTCCTGATTCTAGACTCAAGCTCACCTCACATACCGGAGACCCACATACCAGTCCCTAAAGGGTCGTATATTATTCTTCACAACTCCTCCTCATCCTCCTCCTGGCTTCTCTACTAAAGTCGCTTGATGGAAATGTTCTTCTTTGGAGTGACTTAATTATTCTTATGGGATCATCAGAAGATGAATAGATGAATCGGTCGATATGAGGTTTTGGATCAAAAGGGAGAGCAAAAAGAAAAGAATATTGGAGTGGGTTGTGCGTGCAATTGAAGTATAGACAAGATAAGCAGGAAATAATCAATGGAAAAAGGGAACTTGAATTAAGAGGGGTTGGGAAAGGTACCCGGTACAAGATGAGATTCGTTATTAGACTTGACATACATGCTCATGCTTAATTTACCCATCTTGAAGTGAGAAGAATGGCATTGTTTTGTATTTGCACAAATTTGTATTTGGACAAATTACAATGAACAATTTGGAGTTTCTGTTTTCTCCAATTGTAAAAGGGAAATATATATGTATATATACATATACATATACATATATATTTGTATTCCAATATTCTTTTCTCTTTTTCTCCCCTTTGGTTCAAAACAATTGTTTTCCTCAATTTCCTCATCTGTAAAATGATTTGGAGAAGGAAATAGCCAATCACTATCTCTACCAATATCTCTACCAAGAAAACCCAAAATGGGGGTCACAGAGATTCAGACTGAAATGACCAAATTGAATGATTCCAATAGTTTAGGGAAGATCCAGTGAGGAAACTGAGGCAAACTGAGGAACTTCCCCTACCAACACAGATTGGCCTTATAACACTTCAGAATGTTAGAGATAGGAGAGTCCTTAGAACAAAGAAGTTCAGAACTGAGAGGGGCTTTAGGATTCATAGTATCTAGTTTTATAGAATTGTCCGAGGACGCTGAGAGATTGACTGGAAGCCTGGTTAGAGTTACACTGTCAGAATATCAGGGGTTGGACTTGAATCCACATCTTTTTGGCTCTGAACACAACATGTATGATCTTTCTACCATACTATGTGACCTCTCATCTGGCCCATAGTAGGTGCTCAAGAATACAGACTGAATGATTGGTTCTATGATGTAATAATACTGAAGAGGAAGGGAATGGATCCTGATCTGCACTTATTAATCTACATTTATTAAACAACAGGAACCATGCAGAAGGTTGCAAATACAATGAAAGGCAAAAGACTGAGTACTTATCCTGGAAGACCTTATCACCCAATGGAAGAGACAATCTACAATTAAATATGTGCAATTGAAATATAGACAAGAAAACAGGAAATAAGAGAGAGAGAGAGAGAGAGAGAGAGAGAGAGAGAGAGAGAGAAGACACCCAAATTAAAAGGGGTTGGGAAAGGCTTCCTGTACAAGGTGAGACTTATTATTTGACTTGAAATTCAAATTGGACAAATCTCTAACAATGAATGGTTTGGAGAATGTTTCCCTAACTGAAAAAAGGGAAATAATAATAATTCCCTTAGAGAATACTTTCTGAATCCTAGCATTCTACAGCAGGGATGTATAACTTGAGGTCTATAAAATTAAAAAAAATGTTGTGATAACTGTGTTCAGTTCTCTTCTGTCATAGCTGACTCTTCATGACTCCATTTGGGTTTTCCTGGCAGAGATACTGTGTCCTTCTCCAATTCATTTCCCAGATGAGGAAACTGAGGCAAGCAGGGTTAAGTGACTTGCCCAGGATCGCACAGCTTATTTCTGAGGCTGAATTGAACTCAGGAAGATGAGTCTTCCTGATTCTACAGCTGTAACTCCATCTACCAAGTCACTTAACTGCCCTGTGATAACCATATTTCCATATTATTGTTTTACATTGTAATGTTATCATATTTTATTTTCATATATTAAAAATTCTTCTGAAAAAGTGTTCTTAGACTTGCAAGCTCCCCACAGGCTACAGCACCCCCAAAAGCTTAAAACGAGGAGTTATTAACTCCAAATGACTAGTTCTAGTCCCTCTAAGAATAGAACACTAGAGGGCGGTGCTACCACACAATATTTGTGTGTGGGCAATGCCCCCCCCCCCCCAGCCTGCTTTACCCCACAAAGGCTTCCCAGCTAGCTCTCCCCTAAAGCATGGAGAGAACTCAAGAAACAATTTAAGTTTTAACTCTGGCTTTGGTCAAATTCTGGTCAATGTAACTCTAGCTGATGAGAAGTTATTCTATTTTTTGCTGTTGTTTGTTTTTTATTTTTTTTTTTTAGGCATTCCATTTTAAAAGCTCTAGAAAGGGAAGTAAAAGAGAAAACTAAACTATCACCAGCTGTTTGTATGGCTTTGGGGAAATCTGTGTGACCTTGGGCAAATCCTTTCTCCACCCTGGTCTTTGGTTTTTCTCATTTGTAAAATGAGAGACTGAACCTGATGGATCCTCTGTCTCTTTCTTTAAGACAGTGTTTTTGAGAACAGAAAGGGACCTTGGAAATTAAGGGAGTATTTCATAGGGGAAAATATCTTGTGGGGGTATGACTTGTCCAAGGTCTCATAATTAACAGCAGGAAAAGAAATTCATATATCTCTATGATAGCTTCAATCTTTTTTCCTACCTCTAGACAGATTCATTGATTAGGACAGGTTGGTTAGCCTGGTGAGAAGTCTAAAGGGGAAATTTCATTATTGCCTAAGGTACCAAAACTGCTCTTGAAAATATGGAAACAAAACAGAGAACAAAGAAGCGAGGGTCCTTAGAAACCAGAATCTCAGAACTGGGAAGGCCCTTAGTACACATAATGTTGAGTTAGAATGGAGATCATTTCTTCCTACCCTTTGATTTTACAGATGAAGAAACTGAGGCTACAGAAGCAGAGGCTACATAGATGCTGACAGAGCCAGGACTAACACCCAGCTCTCACGACTCCCATACCAGTAGCCTTATTTAGTAGGATTATTTCAGAAAACTCAGACTTTCTTTGGAAGGGGTTGAGTGGGTAAGGAGGAAGCAAACTGTTCAAGCGAAAGCCTTAGTGCGGTGGTGATTGTCCTCTCTATCTGCTGTCAGCCCTCGGTAGAGAGGAAGAATGGCAAAATGGGAACAAATATTATGAGAGTCAATGTGTAAACAACGAGCTGTCGGTGACTTCATTGGTCATAAACAGGCCCGAGAGGCTGCAATGCCTGCCAGGCCATCCCTGCGTGGGGCCTCTGTGGAAGGACCTGCAGTGACCTACTGTACCATGGTGGGGGGAAGGCATCTTCCTCCCCCTCCTCCTCCTTCTCCTTCTCCTCCTTCCTCCTCTCCCTCCTGCCCCCCAGCATGGTTGAGGTTGATCTGGAGGGGCAAGAATGATTTTTTTCAGAACTATAAAAATATAAAATGCCTAGGCTAATACTGTAGGGATTTGGAGGAAAAGTGTTGGCTCTGGAAGAACATACACAGATGATGGCGCATGTGCTAGAATTGAGAAGATTCTAGCAAGAACCCCTTCTCTTCAGGCCTGCTTTATCTCAAAGTCTTCCTCACTGCTTCCTAAATGGGAATATTTTATTTCTAAGGTTCCTTCCAGGTTCTTCTATGTTCTAAGGTACCTTCTAGCTCTGACATTCTCTTTTCTAAGAACCCTCTCAGCTCTGACATTCTGCATTCTAAGGAACCTCGTGACTCTGATATTCTCCCAGCTCTGATATTCTATGTCCTAAGATCCTTTCTTGCTCTGACATTGTGTTCTAAGGTCCCTCCTAGCTCTGACATTCTCTGTTTTAAGGCTCCTCCCAGCTCTGATATTCTCTGTACTCTCGGTTCTGACAGCCTGGGTTCTAAGGGACCTGCCAACTCTGACATTCTATATTCCACATACCCTCCATTGTTTTCTGTTTGAACTCTATCATTCTTGTTCCCTTCATGAAACAAGAAAAATGAGGGAAAGTTTGTAGAGAAGCATCGTTAGGCTTGGTTCACGGAAAACTTTTCTGATATTCAAAGCTATTCAAAAATGGAATAGGCTGTTTCAGTGGACCATGAGTTCCTCTTTAGTAGAGGAACAAGTAGTAAAACTACTTGGTGAAAATGTCTAACATGGAGGGGTGGCTAGGTGGCTCGGTGGATAGAGCACCAGCTCTGCAGTCAGGAGTACCTGAGTTCAAATCTGGCCTCAGACAATAATTACTTAGCTGTGTGGCCTTGGGCAAGCCACTTAACCCCATTGACTTGCAAAAACCTAAAAAAAAAATGTCTAGCATGTTTTGGGTCATGTCAACTAACAATAGAAAGGGGATTTGATATGGAGTCCTAGGGAGCATGGTCTGGAATGAGCTAGCTATGATGGGTCTGGAGGCAATGTGGTTTCAAGTTCCCCCACTGAGGATTAATACCATTCTGTAAGTTGATTTCATCATCATTTAAATGAGATCCCTGGAGTAGATGGCTTCTCAGCTTTCTTCTCATTTTAGAGGGTTACATTTATTTTTGTTTTTGGAGGCAAGCAGGATTAAGTGACTTGCCCAGGGTCACACAGTGAGGTCAAATTTGAACCCAGGTCCTCCTAACTCTTGGGTGGTACTTCATTTACTCCACCACCTAAGTGCTCCATAATCCCTTCTCTCTTGAAACTTCTATACCAATTGGAGAGACAAATACAGATATAGGTGTTTTCATTCACCCATCAATCAAGATAGTTCTGTTCCATGAAGGAATTCTAAAACTGGGGGTATTTTGGGGGAATGAAGGGTCATGGAGGGGCAACTTGGAAGGTCTAGAATTGGTGGGTAGTTTTTCCTGGAGGAGAAAAGAAGGAATAAAGAAAATATATGTAACACCTATTACAATAACTTGCCCTTTCAAATCTTGGGACAATATAATAATCCTTTAGTTCCACAAGGTTTCCTCTGCTGTTAATAGGGAGCTTATATTACACAAAAAGTTACAATCAGAATTTCTCCAAGCCCCCAGTTAGGAAAATTTCTAACATTTAACCAGATGTTTGATTGTCTACTTAATTTACAATCATATATATATATATATATATATATATATATATATATAATGTTTAAATGTAAGTATATTTATATTTATCTCTGACTCACCCTTGCCTTTTTTTATTGTTTTATTGAAATTCGGGTTAATGGAAGCATTTGGATAAAGAATCAAGAAAATAATTAATGGTGTCTGTGAATAGATAAGTACCAGTACCAGGAAGGGAAGTTGAGGAAAGAGCAGATGGTTTCTCAGAACTTTCCTCAATCCTGGAGGAGACAGGTATCACTGGTGGTAGGAGTCTTAAATGTTTTTCTCTGAGATGCCCGTCAGGCCAATGACTCTTCTCGCAACTTCCCTTTTGCCACCATAGCTCATTTTTCCTTACTCTTGGTCCCTTTATGATTGACCCTTTGCTGACAATACTTTCTGGTTTAGATCTTCATGTTCCCAGTCTTTCCATTCTGCTGCAAGACAGAGAGAGAGAGAGAGAGAGAGAGAGAGAGAGAGAGAGAGAGAGAGAGAGAGAGAGAGAGAGAGAATTCTTATTTCCAAGTTTCTTAGGGCATGACCAATTGAAGTAAATTTCCTAATCCACCTAAATAAAATATCTTTGATTTAAAGAGGAGTGCAGAGGGTGGCTAGGTGGTGTAGTGGACAAAGTGGACAAAGCATCGGCCCTGGAGTCAGGAGTACCTGGGTTCAAATCCAGCCTCAGACACTTAATAATTACCTAGCTGTGTGGCCTTGGGCGAGCCACTTAACCCCTTTTGCCTTGCAAAAACCTAAAAAAAAACCAATAAAGAGGGATGCAGGCCTCATTCACCCCAATTCTGCCTGACACCAGGAGTGTTCTTGTCTAATAAAGGTAATTACCTTTAAGAGGGATTGGGTAATCAATGAAATCCCTTCTGCAGCCAGTTCTCAGATTTTCCTACAGCATGCCCCTCTGGGATGGCCACATACACACACACCAAGATTCACATTATAGAAAGAGAAATATGAATGTGGCAAAGTAGCAGGAGTACTGTCTCAGAGCCCACCTCTGCCTCTGATTTTTCCTTAGACAAATAATACTAACTGGAATTTATAGTGGCTTTAAGGTTTGCAATGCATTTTGTAAATATTACCTCATTTTATCCTCACAACAACCCTGGGAGATAGGTGGTATCCCCATTTTACAGATGAGGAAATTGAGACAGATAGAAAATAAATTACTTGCTCAGAGTCACATAGCTACTTAAGTGTCTAAGGCTCAAATTGAACTCCAGTTTTCCTGACTTCAGGTATTTTCCACTAAGGTCTCTCCTAGCCCTAAAACTATGATCCTGAGTTTCTGGGAGCCTGGCCTTGCAAGCTTTGTAAACCTATAAAATGTCATTAGATGTTCCTCATGTGGGTTCCATGTGTAGTGGGATCTCAGGAAGAGAGTCAAGATAAGGAGTGAGTCAGTCTGATAGTTCTGTCACCATAACTAACCATCAATTTTTCCTTCAATCCATCTCTCCAGCTATGACCCCCAGTCTCCCTCTGACTCATTATGCACTCATAATAGTTGTCTTTCTTCCTCCCTACATGATGTGTAACAAAACTCTATTATCTGGCAAAGAGAAGGCTTCTGGGAGATGAAGGATCATGGGCTAGATCTGGAAATAAGCTCAGATGCTATCTAATAGAACCCTTTCATGATAATGAAACAAAAACCCAGAAAGTAAGAGTCTCACCGAATGTTAGTTTTTGGATCTCCCATTTGACAGATGAGGAAACTGAGAACTAAAATGATTTACCCTAGCCCATTCATGTAGGAAGTAGCAAAGGGAGGAGCTAAGTTAAAGGACAGTTCCAGGTAGAGAAATTTCTGCTCAAAGCAAGAAAGAAACATCTAGAAAATCAGAGTTGATCAACAAGACAATAGGATGCCTTGAAAAGAAGTAAACTCCTCTTCCCTAGACAAGTTCATTAAACTGTGAATACTTTGGATCAGGGACTGTTCTTGCCTTTCCCTGCATCCCAGAGTTAGGCCAATGGCAATTAGTAGGTCCTTAATAATTGATTGCTTCCTTCCCTATTGTTAAATTAAATTCTTTCAATTAACAAAAATATTTCTTCTTTTCCTTGTTACTTTCCCACTACCAACACACACCCTCCAGTAGTGGAAGAAATAAAAACAAAACCCCTGTTATAAACATGTAGTCAAGCAAAACAAATTCTCACATTGGTCATGTCCAAAAATAATATTTGTCTCAATCTGCACTCTGAGTCCATTCCCTCCCTGTCAGCAGATGACCTCTGTATTTCATCATAAGACCCCTGGAATTGTGGCTGATAATTATATTGATCAGAGTTCCTAAATTTTTCAAAGTTGTAATTATTGTTCTTGAGTCTTTATAATGTTGTGAAATTGGTTTCCTAATTTGCTAGCTCCATCTTGCATCAGTTCATTTAAGTCTGTCAAAACTTTTCTTAAACCACCTCTTTCATTATTTTTTATAGCTGTTGTTATTGGTCCTTCATTCAGGACCATGACATCAGGGAGGTGAAGTCATGAAAGGCAAATGAATTGTTTTTAAGTGAGGGAGAGCTATGCAAAGTCACCTATCTCAGTTTCTCCTCCGGAGTCATCAGGGTCCAGTGGGCAGATATGGATCAGGGTGACTAAAGATGGCCCTGAAAAAATTTCTTATGGCACAATAATGTTCTATCATATTCATATTAGGCAACTAGATGGCACAGCACCAGACCTGGAGTTAAGTTTAAATCTGGTCTCAGACCTTAACTGTGTGACCCCGGGCAAGTCACTTAACCCTGTTTGCCTTAGTTTTCTCACTTGTAGAATGAACTGGAGAAGGGCATGGCAAACCATTTCAGTTTCTTTGCCAAGAAAACTCCAAACAGGATAACAAGGAGTCATACATGACTCAACAAAAATGTGTTCGGTCATTCCCCAATTGATGAGCATCCCCTCAGTTTCCAATTCTTTGCATTCAGAAAAAGAGTTACTATAAATATCTTTGTTCACATTGTGATGAAGTATAAAAAAATGGCATCCAAGATCTAAAACTAGAAGGGACTTTAGGAATCATATTCTCCATCTCCCTTACTTTATAGATGGGCAACTGAGATGGGGAGAGGGAAGCAATTTGTCCCAGATCTTCTGATTCCACATCCAATGCTCCTTCCTCTATACTATGCTGAACTAGGATCAATAAATCAACCAGTAAACATTTAGGAAGCTCTAACTTTGTGCAGGCACTTTGTTGAGGATTTAAAGACAAGAAGGGAAAAAATACAAGCCTGCCCTCCAAGAACTCATATTCTAATGAGAGAGAAAACATGTAAAAAATTATGAACAAAAATAGATATAATGAAAAGGGAGGTAATCCCAGAGTGAAGACATGGTGAGAATGATGAATGGGTTTAAAAGTGAGAGAGATGCAGTGGTAGAAGGTTCCGATCAGATAGAGGGACTTCAGAGTTTATGAAACTGGAAGTTCAAGTACTTAGCAGTGGGACCCAGGGCAAGTCACTTGCTGTCTGCTCAGTTTCCTCATCTGTAAAATGGGTAATAGCACCCACCTCCCAGCTTTTTGTGAGGATGAAATGAGTTATTTATAAAACACTTTACAAACCTTAAAATACTATATAAATACTACTATTATTATTAGGGGCTGTCTTTTTTAAAATGTTGGTGCTGGATCCCTTGGCAGTCGGTTGAAACCTATGGACCCTTTCCTAAAATAAAGTTTTTAGGTGCAAAAATAAAATACAAAATATTACAAATGACACTAAATTCATTAAAATATAGTAATCACAATTTTCAAGGACCCCAAGTAATCCTTCTTTCCCTTGATAGACCTGGAAATACTTAAGGAATTGCAAGTTGTATAACTTCTCAATATCTCAGACAAATTTTCCAAGACTAAAATTTAGGTAGTTAAGTAGCAAAGACAGATAGAGCTTGGGACTTAAACTAATGAAGACCTGAATTCTAATCTTCCTCTGGCACTTACTAGCTCTATTACCCAGAGTAAATCACTTAACTCTTTATGCTTCAGTTTCTTTTATTTTTTTTTGTTTAAAAAAATCTAATTTTATTTTATTTTCATTCTGAATTCTCTCCCTCCTCCTTCTCTTTCACCCTCTATCCATTGAGAATACAAGAAAAGCAAAAAAACTTTATAAATATGTATAGCCATGCAAAATGAATTGCCTACTTCAACCACATCCAAAAAAAAGAAAGGAAAAAAATATGCTTTAATAGGCACTTGGAGTCCATCACTTCTCTATCTGGAATTTTATGGTATTTTACATCACAAGTCCTTTAAAGTTATGAGTAGTTGATTGTTGTGGATGATGCTTACCCTTCCTTCTCAAAGAAGACCACGACATAGGGGAGGTAGATATCATGACAAGCACATGAATTGGATTTGAGTGAAGGAACTTTGATTGTGTTAAGTCAACAACCTCACTTTCTCTCTCCAGAACCATCTGAGACCAGTGGCCAGATAGGAATCAAGGTGACTGGAGATGAACCAGGATGTGAAGTTAAGTGACTTGTTCAAGGTCACACAACTAGTACATGTCAAATGTCTGAGGCCAGCTGAATCCACTGAATGACCTATCTGCAATATTGCTGTTTCAGTGTTGATGTATATATTAATATGAGGGGGGCATATATGTTAGAAGACTGGAAAGCTCTTGAGTGATTAGCATCAAATCATGCCACCTCCCATGCCCAGAGGCAGGAGGAGTATAAAATCCAATGAATAGTTCATACTTCTATATGCTCTTATTGTTTGGATTAAAGCATGAAAGATACATGGAAGTCAGGTGGTGATGGACCTAAAATGTCAGAGTAACATGCTTGGAAAGTAGAGATCCCCACCCATTGGGAGAAATAGCCAGCAAATCTAGGCCTCTTGCTCCCCTAGATCTAGTTATTCAATCACTGTTTCCAGGGGTAAAGGTTCCATACTCTATTTACTTTATTCCTACTCTCTTCTCATTTTCCCTTTCCACTGTGCCCTCCAGGATACCTCTTCTCTCAGGGGTTAACAAATGATCTCTTCTCTCTTGTGTCCAGTGCATCCCTGCCCACTGTCTCAAATGCTGGTAGCTTCTTCTTTCATCTCTTCCCCAATGCAATGGGCCAGGAAGAGGAAGGGATCCACTCTGTTACTGACTCCCACTTGCAGACCTTCCCTCTATCCCTTTCACTCAGTAGCTTCTTTTCTTTTGAAAATAAAGCCTTACTCAAGATTCAGAAAAAAAAAGACAGAGTCAACAGTGGGGTTTTGTTTTCACTTGACTGCATTTTTGTAGGAAAAATAAGGATTTGTTTTTATTTTTTCACTGAGGAAGGAATGGGAAGTTGAGGGAGGAAAAAGAGAAAGGAGGGAGATTTACAGCTTTATGTATAAAATGACTTGATGGATGGAAATGCCCATTTTATCAATCAATCAATAAACATTTATTAAGTGCCTACTATGTATTAGACACTATGCTAAGCATTGGGGATACAAAAGAGGCAAAAGGCAGTCCCTGACCTCTAGGAGTTTACAATTTTATTTGGTATTTATTACGTTCAGAATAAAAGAACTTTTTTATTCAAAGAGAGAAAAATGCAAGCTATTTTTGTTAGTCTAGAGCCTCCTTACCATGGTCCTCTGGTCTCCGGGTCATTTTCCCTCTTTTCTCACTATTCATAAGACCTGACTCAAAGTCCTCCATTCCAACCTAACCCCTCTTTGTGCTCAAAGAAAAAATGTAGTGTTACCCTCAAAATATCCTCTATCTATCATCCTTCAATAAAATAATAATAATTATTATTATTATTACTAACATTTCTATGACTTTTAAAAGTTTGCAAAATTTTTTACATGTTATTTTATTGACCCCTTCTAACAGAGATCGATGTTATCAATTATTTCCATTCTATGGATTAAGAAACCAAGGGCAATAAAGGTTGAGTGCCCCAGGGTTACACAGGGCTATTACAAAAACTGTCACAGGATGTGAGCTCAAGTTTTCCTGAGTTTCACTATCTATTATGTCATTTACTTACCTCAACTCCCATGATCTGAAACTTTCTTGTACTTTAAGTCACTCCTAGGAATAGTCTCAGAGAAGGTGGAAGTTGAGTAGGGCAATTGAAAAGTACCAGGAATATTAAAAAAAGATACCAGTAAATATTTATTATTTTTACAAAAGAAAAGACCATCAGATTTAGCAGTTAAGAGGTCCAAACTTGTCTCTCATCATCATCCCAAACTAAGTGACTTCCACCCCCTGTTTGAGCATAATTTCCCATTCTTCTCCTTTCTCTATCAACAACCTACATCCACACCGCAAATCTTTAATGTGTGTCTGTGTGTATGTGATGCCTCCTTTGAAATCTAGTAAAGTCTGAGAATAATATTTTAAATGCATAAGATAAAGTACATAAGATCAGAAAAGAATTTATTCTATCAAAATATATATTTTTTAAAGTTCATGGTCTCCAGGTTAAGGAATCCTGGTTTTAAACTATTCTTCATTCTTACCAAATTATCATTCTTTGAACTCCTGTCATAGCTGTGGTCACGTAGTTCACCTAAACATTGCCCCTTGTCTACTTGTATTCTTTCACTCATCAACCTGGGACCAACCCCACCATCTGTCTCATATTCTGAACTGAAATTCTCCCCACTTTTGCCAAATGGAGTCACTATAAAATTATCTGGTCCAATTTCACCTAGATCCTCACAGCTGCATGGCAAAGACTTTAATTCATTCTTGTTTAATTCTCCATCCCATTCCCCTCAGTGGCTACTCCAAGCTTTCTCCTCCCTTCTGTAATTCATAACGCCTCTTTCACCCCACCTCCCCTCATCCCATCTCTAAGCAGATGTCTTTATTTCTTTCTTTACTAAGTAAAAAGAACCAGTCTGATATGAATTTCCTTACTCCACACCTGTAAACTCTTCTACACATATGTCCTACATATATTCTCTTTTTCCTTTGTTCCTTTCTTTTCAGAAATGGTGGTGCTGATCCCATCCTTTTCTGTTTCCTTGACACCTTGATTATTTTTTTTCTCTCTCTTAACCCACAAATCTGCCCTTGTCTACTCATACCTCCTTCTTGCCTACACATATGTCCAGTTCTTCCCCACTCTTGGAAATGCTTTCACTTAATCCTGCCACTCTCTCAATGCTATTATCCTATTCCTCTCTTTCATTTTCCATATAAACTCCTAGAAATTGGTATCTATTTGCTGCTTCCAGTTCTCCAATCTCTTGGAGTTTGGCATCTGCCCCTACCACTGGATGGAAGCTGTTCTCTTTAAGATTACCAATGAATTTTTAATCTTTGACTCTAAAATAGAATTTTCGTTTTTAAAAAATGCATTTTCATTAATGGATTTTGTTTCTATATTAACTACATTTGCTAGTGCATCCCCTCTCCTGAGCCCTCCCATAAAGCTATCCATTATAATAAAAATTAAAAATAGAAAAAAAAACCAGTTTGGCAAAACTAATTAACTCTCTGAAAAAGTGACATTCTCTGTAATATTCCATTCACACAGTTCCCCATTTGGAGGATGGAAGATACCTTCACATAGCCTTTTCTCATCCTTCTTTACCTCTCTGTAGCTCTTTATTCTGCTATTTCCCCTAAACACTCATTGCCTTTGGCTATCTTCCGTGCTCTGGTCTGGCTGTTTTTCCATCACAGTTTTTTTTTTTTCCTTTGCCTTTTAAAAAAATATTTGCTACTTTAAAAAAATTTAGCACAAGGATAGTGTATTAAAATGAACAAATCAACAACATACTTATTGAAGTAGCTTATTCAGCTTTCATTCTGTATCCTAGCATAACTCAAGTACAGATAGATAAGATTTCATCTTTTGAAATTCGTTATCTTGATATCAAGAGGTCTGGTCTACCATACTGATAGATATTGATCTCTCCTGCTTCTCCTCCTATCTGTCTGATTATTCCTTGTCCTCCTTTGGCACTTATCATCCTACTATGGGTGCCAGGAAGGGTCCTGTCCTGGTCCTCTTCTCTTCATATATATATATATATATATATATACATATATATATATATATATATATATATATATATATATATATAGAGAGAGAGAGAGAGAGAGAGAGAGAGATAGAGATATATAGATATTATTTCTTAGAGCTCTCATCAGCTTTCATGGGTTCAAATATCAATTCTACATAAATGACTTCCAAATTTACATAGCCAGACATAGTTTCTCTCCTGTGTCATTATCATGCATCACCAGTTGTCCATTGAATATCTTATGTTACCCAGGTGGATTATTAATGGTTCCCTAAATTTTTAGTTAATTAGTTTGTAATATAGTTGTTATTTATTTATTTATTCCCTTGAATACACCTTGAAGGTATCACAAGCTCAATATATTTCAAACAATTCATTATATTCCTCATGTTCATAAACTCAGTCTTCCTTGACTGTCTCTTTCTAATGACCTCTATCCAGTTGATTTTCAACTCTTGTAGATTCTATTTCCATAATATATCATATATACATACATCTATAAATATGTATTTCATATATAGATATATAAATATATCTTAAATATTCCCTTCCCCTTCCCTGGATTCACCCAATCATCATTTTAATTGGGTCCTTATCACTTTTGGCCTGACATAATGTAGTAAGTATTTTCTGAGCTCACCATCCCAGAAACAGACTGCTATAGTTCTCCCTCAATGTTTTAGGGGTACCCCAGAGGGATTGGTGTCTCTTTCATTAATGCCATCAACTTTTAGGCATATTCACCCTAATGTTAGCTATTAGTGACTAAAACCTTAAGTTTCAATAGTTTTTACAAAAAGATATTTACTACAAAATTATATCAAGAAAAAGTACAAACATTTCCCCCTATTACCTTGAAGGAACAGACTCCCCCATATCTTCATAGTCACTGGGGAGAGCATGTCCTAACTTAATGTATTTTCTACTTAGGACATGTCCAAATGCAGCATTACTATCAGACGAGTCCTTTGTCTCACCTACTACTGGGAAGGGTCTTGAAAGTCATTTTTAGGGACATTTAATGCAAAAACCAGCATGGACTTGACTCTCTAGACTACCAGACTCCTGGACAACTTGGTCCTGACCTTTGAAAACTTATAAGATTTTAGCCTCCAGATTAATCTCTTTCCTATAAAGCAGAAAAGTAAACACTGAGGCAAGTAAAATCATAAGGCCATGGGACTACATGTCAGTTTTAGACAGAAAGGACTCAAGATTCCTTGGGTTACTATCAGTGAAGAAGCCATTGTAAGAAGAGAGTTCCAACCAAGGAGACAGGAATTGCCAAAGCTGACTAAGACCCTATAGTTCTGGTTATAAAACCAGAGCCAATCAAAGAGATGGTTGTCTACCATGTGTTTAGCAAACTGGAACCAGTTTCAGAATGTTTGCACATGCTCCAGAGTTTCCTCAAGGAACTTTCCTTACCTGATACTACAATTCTCCAAGAACCTGGCTGTTCAGTTATTTCGACATAGGGTACCATATTAGCCAAGCACACTGATGCTCCTAGGGCCCTTAGGGACTGGGCTCACTGGGCAGTCTCCCATTTACAACAACTCAGAACCCTATAGGGGCTTCCCACTGATGACAGGATAGAATACAAATTTCTTGCCATGACATTTTAGGTACCTAGGTATGTTCTGTCTTATTCTGTTCATGAATAGCCAGATTGGATTATTAATGTTTCCCTAAATCTCATAGATTTACTTAATTATTTTGCAATAAATTTATTATTTATTTGTTCCCTAAATTTTTAACTTCAATTTCTGTAATTTGCTCTAGTTGTTCCCTATGTATAGAATACAAATTCCTTACTGTGGCATTTTAGGCTTGCCACATGTTGACACCTATATACATTCCAAGTCTTATTCTTTACATTAATAGCCAAATTGGTCTATTAAGGGTTTCCTAAATCTTGTAGATTTACTTAATTAGTTTGCAAGACATTTATTATTTATTTATTCTCTAAATTTTTAGCTTCAATTTCTGTAATGTTCCCCATGGCTCACACGAACTCCTTCCTTATGCCAGCCTCTCAGAGACCTTGTCTTCCTTTAAAGCTCAGTTGCCATTCCCTCATGAAGTCCTCCTTGATGTCCCTATGTATTAATGGTCTCTCCTCTTCCTTCTCATTTTCTTTTATATTTTTATCTTTGTAGACTTTTTTATCCCCAATTCCAAGGAGAATGTAAGTTTCTTGAAGTCAGGACCATTCCATCTGTGTCTGTGTATCCCAGCATAACACAGCAATTAGCACAGAAGTATTTGATAATAGCTGAGTAAACTTTTTTAAAAATTGAAATGAATTGAATTTACAGAGAAAGCTAAGCCTCAAAGGGTTCTAATAGTGAGAAGTAAAGAAGAAATGCATTTCAAATATAGTAGAGTTTCTTAGCTTCCACAAATGCAGAGAGATCATCTGAAAATCTTTGAGGATCAACTCATAGTCTAGTTAGGTCAGAATGCTTAGTCTATAAAGGGAAGGAATATAAAACAAGAATAGAAAGTTCAGTTGGACTTTGGAGGATCTTAAATACCAGCTTGATAAATTTGTATTTTAGGGACCTAGAGGCAATAGGGAGGCATAGAAGGTTTTTTTGATTAGGAAGGGGATGAAAGTCAGATGAATACACTGGGAAAATCAATTCTGGTCACCGTGTGAAGGATGGTATGGAAAGGATAAACAGTAGAGGCAGGGAGGCCAATTAAAAGAATTAAAAGTCTATTAAAATAATTCAGGTGAGTAGCAAGGAAGGTCACACAATGGTGGCCAAGTGAATGAAGACAGCTAGAAGAGATGTAGTAGTGATGGAATTTGATAATATACTTTTTTGCTGTTTAGATACAGAGAGGGAAAGAAAGGAATAAACTTCAAGATTAGAACCTAGGTGAAGGGAAACATTAATAACTCAAAACAGGAGGGCAGAACTAAGATGGCAGTAGGAAGGCAGGAATTCCTGGAAACTCATTTCCCAAAAATCTCCAAAAGCTGTCAAATTATGACTCTAGCCAATATCTAGAGGGGCAGAACTCACAGAAAGACTGAGTGATACAATTTCCCAGACCAGACAACTTAGAAGATCTCCAGGACAGGTCTGTTCCACCAGGATCCGGTGCTGGAAAAAATCACAGTGCAGCACAGTAGGGTTAGATACCTGGGTCTGTGGCAGAGGGTGTGGTTTAATCATCAGGAACAGCCAGGAAGGGGTGGTGAGAAAGCTCTGCTGCACCAGATTAAGTGCGGAGCAGAGCACCGACCTCAGAGCAGCACTATGGTGAGAACCCACAGCAGGAGTTGGCAGAGAGCATGTCCAGAGCTCCCAGCCCACAGATGGTAAGGGAGTTGGGGGAGACTGCAGAAGTCTCTCTCTGCTCTCCCTGGGGCAGGACTCAGCTTTTTGCCCACATTCAGATCCAGGTTGTAGTTTAGGCTTCCATACTACCATAGCCAAACAGGGACCATCCTCACAGATCCAGAGCAGAGGGGAGGGCCTGAAGCCTCTCATAATACCATGGAGGAATTAAGATCCCTGTGGACTGTCCCCAACCCCCCCAAAGCCTTGGAAGTGCAGTAAATCAGTCATAGCTTAAGGAAATGAGCAAACAATGGGAAAAAAAGAATCTGACAATAGAAAATTACTTTAGTCCCATGGAGGACCAAAATACATACTCAGATGATGACAAAATCAAAGCTTCTGTATCCAAAACATCCAAGAGAAATAGAAAATGGGCTCAGGCTATGGATGAGCTCAAAAAAGACTGTGAAAAGCAATTAAGGGAGGTAGAGAAAAAATTGGGAGGAGAAATGAGAATGATGCAGATAAATCATGAAAAAAAGTCAGCAGCTTGGTGAAAGAAACACAGAAAAATACTGAATAAAATAAAATGTTAAAAACCAGTTTAGGCCAAATAGAAAAAGCAACACAAAAGGCAAATGAGGAGAAGAATGCCTTAAAAAGCAGAATTGACCAGCTGGAAAAGGAGATTTAAAAAAGCTCTCTAAAGAAAATAACTCCTTTAAATGCAGAATAGAACTAAAAGAAGTAGATGACTTTGCGAGAACTCAGGAAGAAATAAAACTGTACCAAAAAAAAAACCAAATTAGAAGAAAATGTGAAGTATCTCACTGGAGAAACAACCAAACTCAAAAGCAGATCCAGAAGAGATAATTTAAAAATTATTGGACTACCTGAAAGTCACAACCAGGAAAAGAGTCTAGACTTCATTTTACAAGAAATAATACAGCAAAATTGCCCTAAGATCCTAGAAGCAGACCATAAAATAGAAATTGAGGGGATTTGCTAGTCACCTCCTGAAAGAGACCCCAAAAGAAAAACTTCCAGGAATATTAAAGACAAACTCCAGAACTCCCAAATTAAAAAGAAAATAATAAAAGTTACCAGAAACAAGCAATTCAACTACCATGGCACTATAGTCAGGATTACATAGGATCTGGCAGCATCTACTTTGAGGGCTCATAGGGTTTGGAATATGATATTCTGGAAAGCAAAAGATCTTGGTTTACAACTGAAAATCAACTACTCAGCAAAGCTGAATATCCTCTTTCAGGGGAAAAGATGGGCTTTCAATGAAACAGAAGACTTTCAAACTTTCCTATTGAAACAACCAGAGCTGAACAGAAAGTTTGATCTCCAAGTACAGGACTCAGGAGAACCATGGGGGGAGGGTAGACAAAGACTAACCATGAGGAACTTAATGACATTGAACTGTTTATATTCCTACATGGGAAGAAGATACTGATAACTTATGTGAACTTTCTCATTTATAAGAGCAGTTAGAAGGAACATATATAGACAAGGCACAGGAAGGAGCTGAATATGATGGTATAATATAGTAAAAAGATGGAGTCAATGGGTGATAAAAGAAAGTACTGGGAGGAAGAGAAAGGAGAGGAAGAAGGGGCTAAGATATTTCACATAAGAGTCAAGAAAAAACTTCTTCAATGTAGTGGAATGGGGGAAGGTGAGGCGGAATGAGTGAGCTTTCATTCTCATCAGAAATGGATCAGAGAGGAAATAACATACACACACTTAATAGGGTACAGAAATCTATCTTACCCTAGAGAAAAATGAGAAGAAAGGGATGGGATAAGGGGGAATGGGGTGATGGAAGGTGGGAGTAGGTGATAGAAGAGAGGGAAGATTATGGGAGAGAGCACTCAGATACAACACACTTTTGAACAGGGACAGGGTGAAAGGAAAGAGAGAATAGAAAAAATGAGAGTGGGAAGGAATAGAGAAATGAAACTAGTAATAGCAACTGTGGTAAAAATATTGAAGCAACTTCTTTGGTGGACTTATGATAAAGAAGGCAATTCACCCCAGAGGCAGAGCTGTTGGAATCTGAACATAAATTGAAGTATATTTTTTCTCTCTCTCACTATGCTTGAGGTTTCTCATTCTTTTGGGGGGGGGGAGGGGGGTTTATGATTACTCTCACAACAAGATTATTGTAATAATATAAAATAAAAAATAACTCAAAACATTTATTAAGTGCTTGCTATGTGCCAGGCATTGTCTTAAGTATTGGGGTTACAAAGAGAGGTAAAAGAAAGTCTCTGTTCTCAAGGAATTTCCAATCTAATGGGAAAGACAACAAACAAACAAGTTCAATAGTGTATAAATAAGAAATAATTAAAATAAAGGTAGCATTAGAATTAAGAAGAGTTGGGGAAAGCTTCCCTGTAGAAGGCAAAATCTTAGTTGGGACTTAGAGGAAACCAGGTAGTCGGGCAAAAATAACAAAGGAGAACCTTTCAGGCAGGAGGAACAACCAGAAAAAATGCCCAGAACCCCAAGAGATGGAGTGTCTTAGCTTTTTGGATGGTGTTTCTTTGTTTTTTTTTTAAATCTTTTTTATCGATTAATATTTTATTTCTTTCTCAATTACCAGTAAAAACAATTTTAACATTTATTTTTAAAAATTTTAGTTCCAAATTTTCTCCCTCCTACCCTCCCTTCATTCTTCCTTGAGATGGTAAGCTATTTAATATAGGTTATAAATGTGCAATCTTACAAAATATACTTCCATATTAGTCATGTTGTGAAAGAAAATCTAGACCAAAAAAACCCCACATGAATAAAAGTAAAAATCATAGGCTTTGATCAACATTAAGACTCTATCAGTTCTTTCTCTGGAGGTGGAAAACATTTTTCACCATGAGTCCTTTGGAATTGTCTTGAATCATTTTATTGCTGAAGATAGATAATTCATTCACAATTGATCAACATACAATATTGCTGCTACTATATACAGTGTTCTCTTGGTTCTGTTCACTTCACTTTGCATCAGTTCTTATGTCTTTTCAGGTTTTTCCTGAAATCTACCTGTTCATCATTTCTTATGGCATGATCCTACCACAATCATGTACCAAACCTTTTTCGACTATTCAGTTGATGGGCATCCCTTTGATTTCCAATTCTTTGCTGCCACAAAAAGATTTGCTATATCTATTTTTAAACAAATACGTTCTTGTCCCCCCCACCCCTCTCCCTTTTAATCTTGTTAGGGTATAGTCATAGTAATGGTATTACTGGAACAAAGGTTTGCAGTTTTATAGCTTTTTGAGCATAGTCCAGGTTATTTTGCATGTTGTTTCAAGACTTGCAAAGCACCTTATAAATTATCTACACAATGACCCTATGAAGTAAGCACTACAAATATCCTCGTCATTTTGAAGAGGAAGTCTCAAAAAAGTTAAGCAATTTGTCTGTGGTCATATGGTATTATGGGAATTTGGATCTTGGTCTCTCCTAATTCTAATTCCAAGATCCCTTCCATTACACCATGTTGCCCCAAGGAAAAATGGTGAATTAGAAAGCTGCTTGTCACAGTGGCAAGAGTTAGAAAGAGAAATCCCATTTAATTTAACTTCAGACAACATAAAATACTTGGGAGCCTACCTGCCAAAGCAGACTCAGAAACTCTATGAAAACAACTATAAAATACTTTTCACACAAATAAAATCAGATTTAAATAACTGGGCAAATATTAACTGCTCATGGATAGGCCAAGCTAATGTAATAAAAATGACAATTCTACCTAAATTAAACTACTTATTTAGTGCCATACCAATCAAACTTCCAAAAAAAACTTTAAAGAGCTAGAAAAAATTGTAACAAATTCATATGAGGAAGCAAAAAGTGAAGAATTTCAAGAGATTTAATGAAAAAAAGTGCAAAAAGAAGGTGGCTTGGCCTTAACCAGATCTAAAATTATATTATAAAGCATCAATCATCAAGACAGTCTGGTACTGGCTAAGAAACAGAATGGTAGATCAGTGGAATAGACTAGGTGCAAACGAGACAGCAGGAAATGATTATAGTAATCTGCTGTTTGATAAACCCAAAGAGCCCAGCTTCTGGGATAAGAAGTATCTCTTTGATAAAAACTGTTGGGAAAATTGAAAGACAGTATGCCAGAAACTTGGATAGTATACCAGAAACCTATAAAAATGGGTGCAGGATTTAGACATAAAAGACAATATTATAAGCAAACTAGGAGAACAAGGACTAGTTTACCTGTCAGATCTATGGAAAGGGAAGTAGTTTATGACCAAGAGTGATGAAGAACATCATTAAAAACAAACTGGATACTTTTGTTTACATTAAATTAAAAAGCTTTTGTACAAACAAAATCACTGTGATCAAGATCAAAAGAAATGTAGTAAATTGGGAAACAATTTTCACAACTAGTGTGTCTGACAAAGGATTCATTTCTAAAATATATAGAGAACCGAGTCAAATTTATTTTTAAAAAAATATTCCCCAATTGACAAATGGTCAAAGGATATGCAAAGGCAATTTGCAGATGAGGAAATAAAACCTATCTTTAGTCAAATGAAAAATTTCTCTGAATCATTACTGATTAGAGAAATGAAAATAAAGCATCTCTGAGGTTCTACCTCACACCTCTCAGATTGATCAATATGACCAGAAAGGGCAATGATCAATGCGGGAAGGGATGTGGGAAATCTGGGACACTAATGCATTGTTGGTGGAGCTGAGAACTAATCCAACTTTTCTGGAGAGCAATTTGGAATTTACACTCAAAGGGCAATAAAAATGTGCATACCCTTTGATCCAGCAATACCACTATTGGATCTATACCCTGAAGAGATCATGAAAAAGGGTAAAAACATCACTTGTACAAAAATATTCATAGCAGCCCTGTTTGTGGTGGCAATGAATTGGAAATCAAGGGGATGTCCATCAATTGGGGAATGACTAAACAAATTATAAATTGTAATTATTTATGTTATGGAACACTATTACTCTATTAGAAATTAGGAGGGACGAGATTTCAGACAAACTTGGAAAAACTTGCATGAATTGACATTGAGTGAGATGAGCAGAACCAGAAGAACATTAAACACCCTAACAACAACATGGTGGGGGATGATCAACCTTGATGGACTTGCTCACTCCATCAGTGCAATAATCAGGGACAATTTTTGGGGATAGGCTACAGAGAATACCATCTGTATCCAGAGAAAGAACTGTGGAGCTTAAACAAAGACCAAAGACTATTACCCTCAATTTAAAAAAAAAAAGTTGCTATCTCTAATATTTTATTTTTTTCCTCAAGGATATGTTTTTTCTCTTAACATATTCAATTTTGATCAGTGTATAGCATGGAAACAATATAAAGATTATCAGACTACCTTCTGTGGGGGGGGGTAGGTGGGAGGGGAAGGAGGGAGGGGAAATTGTAAAATTCAAAACATTACAAAAATAATTGGTAGAAACTACTATTGTATATAATTGGAAAACAAATAAAATATTTATATAATAAAAAATTTTTTTTAAAGAAAGCTGCATGTCATGCTGGAAAGAGGGATAGATGCAATCAGGAGAGTTCTGGGTTCAAATCTAGCTTGTGACCCTGGGCAGGGCAAGTCAAGTCAAATCAATAAGCATTTATTAAGCACTCACCATATGCTAGACATTTTGCTAGGCATTAGGTAGGTAAAGAAAGGAAAACCCTTCTCTTTAAGGGTGCTCTGTGACTCAGTTTCCTCATCTGTAAAATGAGAGTTTTGGACTCAAAGGCCTGAAAAATCCCTTCCTGCTGTGAATCTGTGATCTGTAACACTATAATCATGATTTAGTTGTTTTCATCAAGCAGCTTCAGAATAGAAGCTGATGTCCTTCATGAGAACTTTAGGTAGCAACTGATGCCTTCCCTTCCCACAGATCAACTTCTTTGCTTCTTTAATTTTAATAATTACTAGTCCAGGGCATAATCCCTAGTGTTGAGTCCCAGAAAATAGTACATTGGATTTGGAATCTGAAAGACCAAAGTTCAAATCCTACCTCAGAAACTTACTGACTTTATGACCCTAGGCAAGTCACTTAACCCATCTGTTTCAGTTTCCTCATTTATAATATAGGAATAAATAATTACTCCTGTCTCTCAGGGTTGATATAAGGATTAAATAAGCTAATATTTGTAAAGTATTTTCCTATTCTTAAAGTGTAATACAAATGCCAGTGATTATTGATGTTATTGTTATTTTTGCTGAAAGGGAGGTAAACTGGTGGTACACACTAATTGTATTCGGAATCCAAGGAAGTAAGGGTGGCAGACCTGAGGTTGTAGGAATCTTGCTAAATTGCTCAGTGCCCATATAAATCAGGGGCCCAAGGAAGTCACAACATCCATAAATATTTATGTTGTCTCCAAAAAAATTGTACTTGATATATTTTATTTGTGGAAAGGCAGTAAGTGGCGGCACAGCCGTTATTTTTGGCTGCATCAAGACTGGGAGCTGTGAGGATGCCCTGTTTGTACTGGGGCCAGAGCCCAACCCAGTACTTCCCCAGGGATTCCTCATTTCCACGGGCTCCAGTACAAGGTCACCATCTCGGGGAGTGTTTCTTTTGGAGGTGGTAGAGGAATCATAAAGAAGGTGTCAGGGGTCGGGACTGGGAAGGGTCTGTTGGAATCTGGTCCCACTAAGGATGTCCACCTTAGTGTACCCAAGCCCACCATGTTGCTAAAAGCACAATGGGGGTCGGTCAAGGCAGACTCTCCTTGATCCTAACTCCATCCCCACTTAGATATAACTTCTCCCCTAATTGTGCTGCTACTCAGAGTCCTAAACCACATTCTTATCCCTATTCTAACCCTAACAGTATTTTTAAATATAACATTAAGCCAAATTCAGTCCCAACTCTACCCTTAATCCTGATCCCAATACTAATTCCAATCTTATGTTCCAATTTGTAATCCTATTCCTGTTCCAGTCTTAACTCTGTTCCTTGGAAACTTGATTTATTTCTTAAGAAGTCCCCAACTTGGGGACTATGTTTTTCAAATTGGGATCTTTATCCTTGGAGAAGAGAAGATGGTTACATCCCTAACTTTCTAGACATAAGGCACTATCAAGAAACTTCCAGCAGTTATAGTTTCATAGCCATTCTCCCAAGGACAAGATGTCCAAGAGACAATTGCTTGCACGGTGGTTATGTGGAGCTGTGATGATGGTGGTAATGATGTAGAGAATTATGAATATAACTTTAGTGCTGCTAAAATCTTGCTAATTGTGGAAGGCTGTTTGCTCCTGAGACGTAAACTGAATTTGATTGCTGATTGTTTCCTGTCTCTCCTTGATCCTGTTGTCTGTACCTTTGTTCCCCATTTTCCCCTTCACCTAACCCTGGCCATAGTACTGGTGTGACAGGAAATGAGATGTTGACTTGGAGGTCAAGGACCTTGGAACAAGAAGGACCAGTACATCACTTGCCATTGGAAACTACCTGGCCCAAGGTGCAAGACCGCTCCCCAAGAGCCTCGCCTTGCCCAAGATATCACAGAAGGGTATTTAATAGGAAGCACCAGTCCTTCTGAGCTCTTCCTCCTCTTCTGATGGATGTCTACATCTCTCTTTCCTTCCTAGACCATATGCTCCCATGCCAGGCCTAGTAATTCACCATGGGCCCCCATGCCATGTAACTGGAGCTATTTCTCTTACTCAAACTTCACCTAGCCTATTCTTAAAGTGGTTACCACTTTTCTAGGAGTTTTAACCTATATATTTGTAATAATTTGCTATAATAAAATCCTGAACAGTTTTAACATCCCAGAGAGCATGCAAATTCTTTTGCTTTTCAGTGGCCCCTAAATTCCTGTGCTTATCTGGTGACCCCCCAAATCCCAGCAGCAACAGTAAGTAGGCATAGGCAAAATTCCCAGAATTAACTTTGATAGAAACAGATATCTACTTGCATATAAAAATATTATAGGCAACTTGAGAGAAGAGTCTTGTGTTTTTCATTTTTGTACTCTTAGTGACTAACCCAGGCCTTATGTGAAATGCTTGTTGATTTGAATAGGGGTGAACACAGATAAAAGCTTCAAATTCCTAGTCCAAACTTGAGACAGTTCAGAATGGAAGAGAAGCTGGCGCCCTTCTATAGGACTTTCTGAAGCTATTGCTACCATTGTTCTAAATCTTTGATTTTTTTCTAACAAGCAGCCCTGTTTTCACTTAAGGGATCTTAACCTGGCTCACATTAATAACACTATTAGCTCAAGGCCTAAAGGACTGGAGGGTTGGGGTATAGCACTCCTGCTGAGTCCAAACCTGATAATCAGTTGGTTCACAGACCTGACTCAATCTTTCAAGAACCCAGATCTTTAAATCAGGAACTTGAAACCATAAGAGATGGTACTAATATAGGTCTGGCATTGGTGCATTCTGGACTGGGAAAGGATGGGGGTAAAAAAGGTAGGTTCTTTTCTCCTATACTATGGAGTAGAAATAAAACAGTTTCCATTCAGTTGAACACTGGTTCTAGCCCCCTTTGTTGGGTTAGGTATCCTAGCCCTTTCCTTAGGTACATGGGCAGCTAGGTGGTACAGTTGATAGAGCACCAGTTCTAGAGCCAGGAGGACCCAGGTTCAAATTTGATCTTAACCACTTGTCACTTATTAACTGTGTGACCCTGGGCAAATCACTTAATCCTCATTGCCTCAAATCTGCGACCATCTTCAGTCATTCTGGTTCACATCTGACCACTGGAAAAATAAATAAAAGGAAAGAAAAAAAGAACTTTCTCTTTCAGAGAGAAAAGTCTAGTCCCAAATAGGCTCCATGAGAATATTGGGGTTTGGAATGTACCGGAAGCATCTTGCATATATATGCTTAAGTATGATGATGATATTTATCTTTCATTCTCTAAGAAGACCATGACATCAGGGAGGAGATTCCATGACAAGCAAGTGAATAGGATTTGAGTGAGGGGGTTCTATGCCAAGTCACCAGTCTCACTTTTTCCTCTAGAGCCATCTGGGTCCAATGGCCAGATATGAGTCAGGCTGACTGGAGATAGACCTGGATGCGAGGCAATCAGGATTAAGTGACTTGCCCAAGGTCCCATAGTAACAGTCAAGTGTCCCAGGTCACATTCGAACTCCTGTCATCTTTACTCCAATGTCAATCTCTATCCACTGCACCATATGTAAATACTTGGATGAGGGCACATATTTGAAAGTATTGAGATTTGTCAGCTATCCTCCATTTCCCAACCACTTTCAACAAGAGCCTTTTCTTCCTTCTGTCCTCTATGACTCTTCCTGACCCTATTTGGGATTTTCTTGGCAAAGATACTGGAGTGGTTTGCCATTTTCTTCTCCAGCTCATTTTACAAATGAGGAAACCAAGGCAAAGCAGGATTTAGTGTATTGCTCAGGGTCAGATAGCTAATAAATTTCTGAAATCAGATTTGAATTCATGAAGCCTAGTCCTCTATCTTCTGTGCCACCTACTTGCTATAAAGCCTATTGGAGCATTATCCTCACTCAGAGATTGCAAGGAAGCCAGGATGATTATCACCCTTTCTTTCACTTCATTCCCCACACCTGCACCCCATCCTGTAATCATCCTTGAAGAAGTAGACACTGAATTTGGAGTTAAGGGGCATAATCTGGATCCTTGTTCTAACTCTTCACCTTGTCTTTGGCTTCAATTCGATCTTCTGTAAGATGAGGTGGTTGGACTTAATAATGTCTATGTCTGCAAGATTAATTCTGTGGTGTTCATTCAGTGAATTTTAATTCAATGACTATCCAGTGAATCTTAGATTAAAAATTTCTGGTGAAAAGTCTGTGATTGAGTCAATGGAGAAATGTTCTCACCTAGTTAAGGTATCGGGCAGTATTACTTGACTGTTACTCTAAACAAGGTGGGGTGACTAAATTTACTTCAACCCACACTTATACTTTGATAGTCTTTCAAGGTTGGTGGTTCTGTCTCCCAGTATCTCTGGAAATTTTACCTTAAAATAAAAAAAAAATCAGTCAACCCAACTCCATCCTTCTGAAGTCCTTTATAACTAAAATTATTATTCTGCATGATATCTTTTTATATTTTCTAAATTGTGATATTTTCTATTTATTTTATCTCACCTTTTGGAAGGAGTATGTCCCTGTGATCTTATCTACCCAAAAGAGTAACTGTAATGATGACTTGGGGGAGCAGAAGGAAAGATTGATTTTAATATAGTAAGACAGTGAGCATTAACCTGGCTCACATTAATGTGGTCAGCTAGATCATTGTGATAAAGTTGCCTAAAATTCCATAGTCTATAGTGTGGTTTAATTTGCCTAGGTAAAGACTAACTCTTTTTATGTTGTCTCATTTTCAAAAACATTTCATTTCTCATATTTTTCTTTGAAAATTAATATATCAATCACCTACTTAAAAAAAAAACCCTTCAACAAAAGAAAAAATAAATCTTTCCAGGGTTCACCTCTACTTGTGACCATCTCCTTTCTGTCTACCTCTTAAGGTTTGGGGATTTTTTGTTTTGTTTTGTTTTAGTTTTTGCAAGGCAAATGGGGTTAAGTGGCTTGCCCAAGGCCACATAGCTAGGTAATTATTAAGTGTCTGAGGCTGTATTTGAACTCAGGTACTCCTGACTCCAGGGCCAGGGCTCTATCCACTGGGCCACCTAGCTGCCCCCCCCTCAAGGTTATTAAACTTATTTTTTCATCTCTTGTTCTTCCTGACTCTTAATCCTCTTTGTTTCTTGCCTTTTTCCTCTATTTTCTCTCTTTCCCTTTCCCTCCATTTTACTCTCCCTCTACCTTTCTTACTTCCCTGTCTTTCCCTCTCCACTCCCTTCCCTCCCTTCTCTTTTCCTTTCCTTCTCTTCTCTCTCCCCTTCCTTCTCTCTCCCTCCTTTATTTACCTTCTTTCTCTCCCCTCTCTTTTCTTCTCCATCTCTCCTCTCCCCTCCTGTTTCTCCCTTCTCTGTTTGTCTCTCATAGCACAAATATTTATAAAAATTGACTTTTAATGAAAGAAGGGTGCTGCTCTTTCATTCCTCTTCTCAAGTAATGCCTCAGTAAAGTTCAAGGACCAGGAAGAATTAGATATAGGAAAGAAGGCACTGAGTGTGTCTCAGAAAGGTGGAAAGGATATTTCCAGCTTTCAAACATGGTGGAAGCTTCCTCTGATGAAATCATCTCTATAGGAAAAAGCTGTCTCTCTAAGTGAGGAAGAAACACTTGCTTATAAGACTCCAATGAGGTAAGTTTGTTCCACTCTCCATGGCTTGTGGACAGTGTCACCATGTGGCCTAAGATCTGCAGCCAAAAAGTTAGGAAGAGGGGGCAGCGAATAGAGCACTGGCCATGGAGTCAGGAGGACCTGAGTTCAAATCCAGCCTCAGACACTTAATAATTACCTAGCTGTGTGACCTTGAGCAAGTCACTTAACCCCATTACTTTGCAAAAACCTAAAAACAAAAAGAATATCAAAAGGTTGGGAAGAGAGGGACTCTATCACATTATCATGGGAACTGAAAGGAACATCAGACCATCTGGACCAAACTGGACCACAACAGCATATAGCTTCCTCCACCTTTGGGTCCTTTGACCTAATCTAGTAGGGGGGCTCAACACTTCCTGAAGCTGCCCATTCTGTGTCCATCCAACTGGACAGCTCTCATTAGAATCATGAGAAATTCCTCATCCTGACAGAGGAGAGGATCCTCAGTCTGGCTTCCATTTACCTGGCCAAGCTTCTTTAGAGAGAAGTTGAGAGACCAGATGGCAATTTTGGAAACAGGGCCGATGGTGAATCATTCAGTCAACAAATTCTTATTAACATTTTCTACTAAATATAAAGAAAGGCAAAAAAATCATCCCTTTCTTCAAGGAACTTATAGTCTAATGGGGGAGGCAACAAGAAAATCATTATGTCTCAACACAATATATAAAGAGTAAGTGAGGAGATAGCTAGGTGGCAAAGCAGATAGAGCACTGACCCTGTAGTCAGGAGAACTTGAGTTCAAATCTGCCTTCAGACATAGTTGTGACCTTTGCAAAAATCAAAAAGTAAATGAGGAATACTCTTAAGTCAGCACTAAGTCAGAATGGACATGGGGAACAGAACAAGGAAGGCAATAATTATAGGTGGGATTTAACCTAAGTCTTTGAAAAAGCCAGAGAAGTTAAGTGTGAGAGATGAGGAAGAAGGGTATTCTAGACTGTTTTCTAATGAGTGTCCCTTCCATCATGAAATCAATTGTCCTATGAGCTCATGTGTCTCCAGAACTTTAAAGATTACTGTTGACCTTCCCAAGTCATAGGGAGAGCTTATGCCAAGAAGAACTCAAGCCCATCTTGTGCAGTGTTCTTCTCACTCTACTGAATTGTCCCTAATGATAATAGGGTCCCCATGAGAAACTCTGAGTAGCTTCCCAGCCCAAATTGATTTTTTTTTTGACGAGGTAAAAAGACTTGTTTCATTTCTTTCATACCTAGCCTAGGTCACTGAATGGGTCTTGCTTCAGTCAAACTGGATCTTGGGAAAGATATTAGCTTAAAAAGGATAGGGCCACCATCTGTATCCAGAGAAAGGATTGTGCAGTTTTAACAAAGACCAAAGATTATTACCTTCAATTTTTTTTAAAAGAAAGTTGTCATATGTACTACATAATTTTGCTATCTCTATTATTTTATTTTTTCTTCTCAACACATTCAATTTTGATCAATGCATAGCATGGAAACAGTGTAAAGATTATCAGATTGCTTTCTGTGGGGGAATGGGAGTAGGGGAGGGAAGGGGAGGTGGGGGAAAGAGTGTAAAATTCAAAACCTTACCAAAAAATTGATAGGTAGAAACTACTATTGAATATAATTGGAAATCCAATAAAATACTTATATGGTAAAAAAGGATAAGATCTCTTACTATTTCCAGGATCATCTCCAGTCATCCTGATTGATATCTGGCCACTAGACCCAGATGACTCTGGAGGAGAAAAGGAGGCTGGTGAATTTGCACAGTCCTCCCTCACCTGAATCCAATTTACTTGCATGGCATGCATCACCTCCTGTTGTCATAGTCTTCTTTGAGAATGAAGGACAAACAACAATAAGATACTGTTCTATTTTCCTCTTCATTCTGTCATACTATACTCATCTTCCTCATCATTCATCTCTTCATCATCTCTGTCCCCCCTGTCATCTTAACCCTGGAGGGAGGTCAAAGGAGAAGAGTGTGATTATAAGTATTATAAACTGGGGGAAAGAATAGGGTAACCTTGCAGAGGGGAGAAGGGAAAGTGATGAAGATTCAAGGAAAAATGTAAAGGTAAAGCTGATGTGGGGGAACCAGAGCAAACACTATGCAGTTTATTCTGCATGTGGTGAAAGAAGAGTGAAATCAAGAGCCCAGAAGCCTGGGTTCAAGTCCCAATTCTCCCAATGACATCTTGTTATAGTTATTTATTGTTCATCCTTTGTTTTCTTGAAGACCAATGATATCATGAGGATGATGTCTTGACTTCTTAATGACTTGAATTTGTGAGGCAGAGCTGTGCAAAGACATTATTACTAGCCTTACTCTCTCCTCCAGAGTCATTAGAGTCCACTGGCAAGACATAGGTCAAGATAATTAGCAATAGCCCAGACTGATATGTTGCAGACTTTGGAAAAGTCATTTTCCCCCTCCAGGTCTCAATTTACTTTATCTCTCTCTCTCTCTCTCTCTCTCTCTCTCTCTCTCTCTCTCTCTCTCTCTCTCTCTCTCCCCCCACACACACACACACACACACACAATATCACACACAATCCTTTAAAACCTTATATATTTTATTTTAAACACTTAAAATATTTTGAGTAATACATATGGAGGACACAAAAAAATTTAAGAACCTGTGGATTGGGTACTAAGTTCCTGTTATGCACTAATGTTCTAAAGCCCCTCTCAGCCCTGATGTTGTATTCTAAGGTCCCTCCCAGCTCTGACACTCTTTCTGAAGGTATCTTTTAGCACAGATAGTTGATCTTATTCTGCCACTTTCTGCTCTAGGGGCATAACCCCTAGCCCTGACTGGTTGACTCCATTCAGCTTTCTCTCCATTTCTTGGTTGGAGTGTGCTGAGCTGTGGGGCAGGGTCCCATCCTGCCTGAAGGCAAACAATGCATTCTCTGCTCCCTGACAGGACAAATGATGACTGCTATCTGTCTGGTCTGAATTAGATGGCCAAGCTTTGTGGAAACCTTGGACTCATTAGCGGTTTCATCACTGGCCTTGGCGCCTATGAGAGGGTAGCATTTCCTTTTTTTTTTTTGTTTCAAATCTCCACCCAACACCACAAAAATGCAGAGGCAACTAACTTGTTGTCCAGTTGGAGGGGAGTTGAATGAGATAGATTCATGTATACATACACACACACCCAGCAACAAATATACCCAATCACACACCAGGAACCCAGGAAGCTCTCCTGGGCTGTCATCTCCAGGCAGCTATATCCCTGGATACAGGTCAATCAGATCAGAGTGGATCACTGCAACTCCAGGGCAAAGCTGTGAGGGTATAGAGCTGGGAGTACCCTTAGTACAGAGGATGTCGGAGCTGAGAGAGTCCTTAGAACACAGAATTTCAGAACTGGGAGGGTCCTTAGAATATGGGATGTCAGTACTGAGAGGGTCCTTAGAACATGGAATGTCAGAGCTTGGAGGGGCCCTAGAACACAGAATGTCAGAGCTGGGAGGGTTCTTAGAACACAGGATGTCAGAGCTCTGAGAGTCCTTAGAACATGGAATGTCAGAGCTTGAAGGGTCCTTCAAACATGGGATGTCAGAGCTGAAAGGGCCCTTAGAACCCAGAATGTCAGAGCTGGGAGGGTCTTTAGAACACAGGATATCAGAGCTGGGAGGGTCTGTAGAACATGGGATGTCAGAGCTGGGAGAGTCCTTAGAACATGGGATGTCAGAGCTGGAAGGGGTCTTAGAACACAGGATATCAGAGCTGGAAGGATCCTTAGGACAGAGAACAGTGTATTATTGGAACTTAGTATTTAATCCAGGAGTGCTTAAATGTGTTTGTGTCCTCCCTATACTATTTCTCAAAGTGTTTTTAAATGCCTAAAATAAAATATATTGGATTGTATTTTGTACTGTGTTCTTAGAACATAGACTTTCAGAGATGGGAATTCCTTTGGGTAAAGGGTCTAAAACAAATTTCTGTTTCTGACATTTATTTTGTGATTCTAGACAAGCCATTTCCTATTCATTGTCCTGATAATGCTTTAAAATCAGAAGCTCAACCACATTAGGAAAGGGAATTTTCTCATTGAGACATTAATCAGATTACTAATGTGCCCCCAAATGAAATCTTACTAAGTTTGAAGTATTGTTACAAAGCCAGAAAGACAATGAATAATAAACAAAGTATAATAGAAAGAGAATCTGGATTAACCATAATGTTCAGGAGAAAAAGGAATCCTGGTGGCAGAATTACCTGATTAACTGAAGATTAAGCAGAAAATATGTTTTCAACTTCTTTTTTACCAGCTAGGTGAAGAAATGGATAGAGCATTGGTCCTGCCTCAGACACTTAGTAACTAGGTGACCCTAGGAATGTCACGTATAACCTCTTCTTGTCTGTTTCCTCATGTGTAATATGCTGCATACGTGGTTCTGAAAATAAAACGAGATAGTCATAAAGCACAGTATTTGATTCCTAGAAGAATCTATATAAATGTTTATTCCCTCTCAATATTTGCATAGCCTTATATGGATAAGTAGGAAAATATCAACAGAGGGAAGGTCCTAAAATTAAGGAGAATCAGGAAAGGCTTCCTGTGGAAGGGGGAGTTTTAGCTGAGACTTGAAAGAAACAGGGAAGGCATGAAACGACAGACATGTATGAGAGACCCTTCTAGCCCTAAGTCCTGTGATCCCATGATTCTCTTTAGAACTTCTCTAGGTTCCCAGCATTCTAGACTTCCAAGGCAATTTGCTCTTGGGAACATGGTTGCCCTGGCTCCCTATCACAGTTGCCCTCCTTGAATCTGAAGGGGATTGAGGGGAGTCAAAGGATTTGAGTGGTCATTCCTTTACCACCATCTGGTCCTAAACCAGGTCCTCAGACTCCTGATTCTGCGTTCTTCCTTTTTTGTGTTCTGATCTGATCAAAAAGGGATGTTTATGAAGCACTTGGTAAGGCCATGAGGATACAACGCCTACACAAAGAGTAAAACCTTACCTGGCATTCTCCTGCACCCCAATGTCTCAAGTTGTTCTATCCTATGATCACGAATCTTTCTGAGCAAAGGGATAATTCCTGTCTTAACCTTGAGCAACCTTGAGAACCCTTTGTCCAAGTCCAATGAGGCCTTGTTGAAGGAATGAGGGTGATAGGGGCAGAGAAGTAAGGGGGATGGGGGTGGGGCTAGCCCAGAGGAGACTTGAGGAGGCATCCATGGCTATCTTTGAAGAGCACCCCTGTACAAGAGGGAGGAAGGTCTTTCTGTTTGACCTTGGCAATTGCTACCAACCTCCATGTAGGTACAAATTTAGGTCAGGAAACACTTCCTTGCAATTAGAGGAAGAATGGGATTTCCTCAGCAGGTAATGGGTTCCCCCTTGTAGCTCCTCAAGTGGAGGATGGATAACCATTTATTTATTAGATCTGGTCAACCAAAAAGCAGTTATTAAGTGGCACCCACTATAAGCAATTTTTCAGTTCTGATAGTCTGTGTTCTAATGACCCTTCCAGCTTTAACATTCTGTGTTCTAAGTGCCCTCCCAGATCTGACATTCCAGTGAAATATAGGTTAAAACAATTTATGTTTGTCCACTGGAACCTAGACCCAGGTTAAGTACCTAATAGATGATTAACAAATGCTTATTAACTTGAACTCTATGTCCTAAAGTATCTTCCAGATTGGACATTTTAGTCTATGCTCTAAATTCCAAAGTTCTTTCAACTTAAAGATTTCACATTCCAACTCCTCTCCTAGCTTGTTCTCTGCCACCTGGAGCTTGCATTCAAGACTGAGAATTGACATAAAACACCGACCAGAAGGCAGTGCCCAACATGGGCCGAGAAGGCCCAGCTTCAGTCTTGTCTCTGCTACTAACTCATTAGGTGACCCTGATCTGTGTGACCTCTTTTCTCTTCTGGTCTCACTTCCTTCTCCTGTTAAAAGAAGAGTCTGACTTGGGTAAGTTCTGTGTCCCTGTGTATATTCTTAGTGCCCAAAGACAGAGTTGATCCAAGGGCTTCAAGAATTCAGAGGAGGCATGCTGTGAAACATGAGGTGGTCCAGGAAAGTGACCAAAGTGTACCTGCCTTATCAGATTCTTGGAAGACTCAGATTCTCCTTCTAGGCCCTCTCTCTGCCTTTCTATCTCTCTTATTCTCTCACTGTCTCTGTCTTTATCTGTGACTCTGTCTCTGTCTATCTGTACATGTCTCTGTCTGTCCCTCCTCTCTCTCTCTCTCTCTCTCTCTCTCTCTCTCTCTCTCTCTCTCTCTCTCTCTCTCTCCCTCCCTCCCTCCCTCTCTCTCCCCTCTCTGACTCTATCTCTGTCTCTTCATCCCTCTCTCTTTCTGTCTCTCTGTTTCTCTGTCTCTCTCTGTCTCTCTGTCTGTCTGTCTGTCTCTCTCTCTCTCTCTCTCTCTCTCTCTCTCTCTCTCTCTCTCTCCTCCAGGGCTTCCAGGTTTTGAAGGCCACATCTGGGGGGGCAGCTTCTGGACCTTGGGCTCCCACTGTCATTCTACATGAGGTGCTGAGGCTTCTGGGAAGAGGAAATGGACTCACACATAGCCCAAGTTTGGAAATGATTCCCATGGAGGACAGCCAGGGGCTGTCCAGTCACGGAATGGAGTTTGTGTCTGACAACACAACGCCTCCCTTCCTGAAAGAGTTTCCAGTGATAAGATGCAGAGCACATAAATTGGCATGTGTATGTGTAGTGTGTAGTGAGTGTGCGTGTGTGTGTGTGTGTGTGTGTGTGTGTGTGTGTGTAGTTGATGTAGGGCTATACTGGGGTAGACTGGAAATAAACAGTTCAGGCCATTTCAATGCTCATACATGTATATATATGTAAACATGAATGCATGCACACAGACTAGAGGAGGAAAGAACCCTTGGAACTGGAAGAACTGAGGACAAATTCTGGCTCTGCTGTTTAGCCTTTGGTACTTTTGTTTTTATGAACCTCAGTTTCCACATCTATTAAATGAGGGTGTTGGAATAGATGGTTTGTAAACTTTCTTCGACCCCCCAAGTACATGCTTCTTCCTGTGAGCACACACTGACTTTGGGCATATATATGACATATAAACATGTCTTATGTATCAGAGTCTGGATGTCTATGCAAGTATATGAATATGAGATTGTATTTGAAGACATGCATGTTCCTGTACATGGATATAGGTGCATGAATAAGTCTACACTTACTGCCTCCATTTTCTTACCTTGGACTCCCTTCCTCAGTCCCTCAATCACTCAAACAAAACTCTCCTCTTCAGGATTACCAATGATTCTTTGGTAATTTTCAGTCCAATGAAGGCATCCAGGTAGTGAAGTGAGTAGGACTAGAGTCAGAAAGATCTGAGCTCAATCCAACCTTAAGATTCTAATTGTGACTCTAGAGGCAAGTCACTTAACCCTATTTGCCCCACTGTTCTCATTTTTCAAATGAACTGAAAAAGAAAATGACAAACTTCTCCAATATCTTTGCCAAGAAAACCTCAAATGACATCTCAAAAAGTTAGAACTAAAAAACTAGACAACAAGATCCAATGACTTTTTTTCAGCCCTCTTACTTTCTGTCTTTTATGGTCATTCCCTCCTGCTCCTTCCCAAGTTTTCATGACTGCTATCTCCTGGTTCTCTTTTCACCTATCTGCTTGCCAAGTCTTTCTCAGTCTCCTTTATGGATTGCCATCCTTGTGCCTTTTTCTATGTATGGGTATACCTCAGAGCTCTATATTGGACCCTTTTTTTTTTCTCTTTCTCCTTTTTATCTTAGTGATTTCATTCATTTTTTGCATATTCAATTGTCAGCTCTATGAAGAAGATTCCCGAAATCTATTGATTCAATTCCAACATCACTACAGTCTGGAATATCTCCAAGTGCATATTCCATAGGTACTTTAAACTCCAATGTCCAAAAATAAAACTCATTGTATCTCCCTCAAGATTCCCAACTATCCTAACTTCTTCATTTCTATGGAATGTACTGCTATAAATCTAGGCACCAGGGTTCAAAGCCTTGGAATAATCTCAAACTCTCCAATCTCCTTTATCCCGTATCCAATCAGTGGCTGAATCTTGTCCTTTCTACCTCCACATTACAGATCTCACTCATCATTCATATCCTCAACATCTTGTTTCAGATTTTTCACACCAGCCTCTGGACAACTGCAATAGTATCCTAAATGGGCTCTCTATTCTCCAACTCAGCCTTCACACAGTTAGCTGCCTTATTTCTATTTCTACAGTTGATGTTACTGCTTGTCTTTTTTCAAAGACAACCAATGATATCACAGGTGATGTCTTGACTAGTGGGTGAATTGGATCTAAGTGAGTCAGAGTTGCATGGAATCATTGGCCTCACTCTGTCTTCCTGAGTCATTGAAGTCCAGTAGTGAGATAAAAATGATGATTGGCAAAGGCTGGGATGCAATGGTTGACCTTGACGTCTTTGATGTCTGACCAAGACCTAAGCCAAATTTCTATAGTATTGGGTCTAATCATGTCACTCCACTGATCAGGAAGCTCTAGTTTCTTGCCTCTAAAAAGGATGAAATCTAAAGTCTACCATGTAAAAATCTCTCCCAATATGGCTCTAGGCTACCTTTCCAGGCTTCCTGCATGTTGTTCTTCTTCACATACTCTACATTCCACCCAAACGTGCTGGATCACTATTCTCTGTACAGAATATTCCATCTCCATTCTCACCTTTTCATCTGAAATGCCCATGAAGAGCACATGGCTTAGTTCATATTTCACTCCCACAGGAAGACAATCTTGATCTCTGCAGGTGCTAATGCCTCCTATTGGAATTGATTTTGTATATATACATATATATAAATATATATATATACATATATATATATATATATATATATATATATATATATATGCTATTTTCATTTTTTCTGCTCCCTCTCCTGGGACACTGGGTTTCTGATTGGTGAATACTTATCTAATCTTGCCCAGATTTACTATACCACTATTCCAAACTTTTGGCCTATTAAGGCCTATTAAATGCCCTTCTATTTCTAGATCTGAGATTAGTAATCAAATCAACACCATTGTTCCTGGAAAGGACATTCCAACTTTCCTATGACTCTTAATTGCTTTTCCTTGACTTCTCTGCCTGAGTCTGCCCAAAACATTGCCCTTCCCCATACCCAGCCTCCTCTCCTGTCTACATGTTGTTTTTCTCAATTAGAATGTAATATCTTAGGGGAGGCTAGGTGGCGCAGTGGATAAAGCACCGGCCCTGGGTTCAAATCCTATCTCAGACACAATAATTACCTAGCTGTGTGGCCTTGGGCAAGCCACTTAACCCCATTTGCCTTGCAAAAACCTAAAAAAAAAAGAATGTAATATCTTTGAGGGCACAGGCTATCTTGCTTGCAGCCCTAGGTGTTAGCTCAGTGTTTTTTTTATTCATTCATTTCACTGGCCTCACCCATTCTGTTTTATTTTCTAAAATTTTCATTTAATTTTTTCATTGTTCTGTTTTGGCATTGTCATTTTGGGAAAAAACAACTGGAAAACTCATTTACTCTGAGGTATAAAAGACTGATAATGCATTCAAAGTTTAGAAAGAGAAATAACAAATCATAGCCCAAAGGCATGGATTCTAATAGTGGAACTTTAGTCATTTGTGACAGCTGGGGAAAAGAGATGTTAAATTTAGGGATAAAGCATCTTGTTGAGTACATTTTGTTTTGTCTGACTCTTTGTAACCCCACTGGGGATTTCTTGTCAAAGATACTGGAATGGATTGCCATTTCCTTCTCTAGTTCATTTCACAGTTGAGGAAATTGAGGCAAACAGGGTTAAGTGACTTGTCCAGGGTCACACAGTAAATAATTATCTGAGATTGAATTTAAACTCAGGTCTTCCTGACTCCAGGCCCAGGGTTGTGAGCCATCTAACTGCCCCCACATTAAGTATCATACCTGGTACCTTATAAAATATAACACGTGCGTGACCTCAATCTGAGGATATTTGCCCATATCAGCATGAGCTAGTTTGGGAAACTTGTTGACCTTCTCTACAAAGGTTTTTGGGCATGAACCTCTAATAGGAGGCTCAGTCCCCACCCCACTCCACCCTGCTGTCAATCCTGAAAAACTACCTCCATTTGAGAGGATGTGAAGGTATCTCCCAAAGCAGTGTTCCCTTGGAAAGATTAGGTGATGCCAAGACCCCTCCTCCTTTATTCTCCTTTATTCTTCCTCTTTGTTCCAAGTTTCAAAGACAAAAAGTTAACACAATCTTAGGTTACATTAAGAAATTCATCTGAAGTACTTGGTTTGGTTTTGGAGGTCATATTTTGTGAAAGGCATTGATAAGCCAAGGAGTGGTCAAAGATAGGGTGACCAGAGAAGGGAGGTGACAGGTTATATCAGAATTGGTCAAAGCAATGGGTGAGGACTTTTAAACTGGAAAAGACTTGAGAAGGGATCTGAGAGAAGAAAAATGGGTTTGTTGTCTGGGGAAAAGGAATTCTATTTGTTGTATTTGGTCCCAGAGGCAGTATGTGGAGTCATGGGTTTAAATGACAGAGAATCAAATTTAGGCTTGATTTATGGGAAAACATCTTAATAATAAGAGCTGTCTAAAAGTAGAATATTGGCTGGCTCAGGAAAGAGTATTTTCCATCCAATGGAAGTCTTCAGCAGAGGCCAGATGACCCATTGTCTGAGATTTATAGAAGAAATTCTTGTTCGTTTATGGGTTGAACTAAATGTCCTCCAGAGTTCTTTGCAGCTTTGAGATTCAGTATGGTGAGATTCTGTGGTTCTTGCTTTGGCTCATGATCGTGATTCTGTCTTCACCCTCATGTCCTCATGTTCCTTTGCTGACAATTGTTTCACTATAATCTTGGAGATAATTGGCAACTGAGCTGGGAGGACAGAAAGGCAATCAATGAGGCTGTTAGCCCTTCTAATGATCTCTCCCCTACTCTGAAGCATTAGATAAAACATACACAATGGGTGAACATGGATAGACTTAGAACTTTGGTCCTGGGATTTATAAGTCAGCTCTTTCTATTGTTGTAAGACATTTGTTTCAATAGGGGGTAGGTCTAGCAAGTCAGATGAAAGGTGGATGTGAACCCAGTTTTTCAGGTCACTTCTTCATAGACTTGTGCTCTGAATTCTAGAGGTATTCGAATCCTGAAGGGTTTGAACAGTGATAATAATTTTCTATCCCAAGTATAAGGAGACCCCATCCTTGAAGACCCTTCTTTGTTTTTTCATTTAGACTTAAGTCCTGTATCATGGGCAGGGAAATCACATAAGGTCATTGATGTCAGAGGTTAGAGGATCCCTGTGAACTTCCCTACACTTCCTTCAGGCTCTACACTGACTGCCCTGTGGCTGATTACTTCATTACAGACAGGGCCTTATCCATGAATCTCCCCTACCCACTAACAGGCAACTAGAACCCAGAACCTAGTCATCATACTTTGGAAAAAACTCATTTTCCCTACCATGTAAGATTTATCTTTGAACTGCTGGCCCCTACCCATATTTCCCTCCAAGATCTGGTCATTCTTCATCTTATTATTTGCTCCTTAATACATTAAATCACCAATTCTCCAGCACCTACCTTGATCTCCTGGTTTCCAGACCTTTGGTTGGTAGCAGACTCCAATTTAGCTCATTCATAGGTTTATCCTTGCTACCTGACCATTCAGCTGCCACCCATGCCCTGGCAGGGAACAAATAGACAGTCAAGTTGTTCGAGAAGAAATTCTTCTCAGACTTTAAAACATGGAATGTCAGAGCTGGAAAGAACTTTAGAATGTCAGAGATAGGAAAGACTCTGACATGGAATTTCAGAGCTAGAAAGGACAGCCAGAAGCCATTTGAGATGATAGGAAGAGACATGGGATTGAGAACTCAATGACCTCTGAGGTTCCTTCCAAATCAGAGCTCTTACGAGTCTACAAATTCCACAGGTCAACCATGGAATAGAGGCTATGGAAGACACAAAACACCAAGGAGATAGACGCGTAACTGTGGGAGCTGAGTAAAGAAGTCCCCAAAATTAGAGACTATTCTCATTAGGTAACCCAAGGGAGAGCCAGTGTCAGGATGTTAGTGGTGGAGGGACCTTAAGTCATAGAAACCAGAGCTAGAAAGAACCTTAAAAGATAGAATGTTAGAACTGGAAGGAACCTTAAAATACTGAATATCAGAGATGGGAAAGACTTTAGACCATGGAATGTCAGAGTTGCAAGGAGTCTTAGAATACAGAATGTCAAGGATGGGAAAGATTTTAAAACATGGAATGTCAGACCTAGTAGAAACCTTAGAACACAGAATGTCAGAGATGAGAAAAACCATGGAATGTCAGAGTTGGAAGGAACCTTAGAACACAGAAAGGCAGAGATGGGAAAGACTTTAGACCATGGAATGTCAGAGCTGGAAAGAACCTTAGAATGTTAGAGATAGGCAAGACTGTGACATGAAATGTCAGAGCTAGAAGAAATCTTAGAACACAGAATGTCAGAGATGATAAAGATTTTAGAACATGGAATATCAAACAAAAAATGACTCGGAACAGAGAATGTTGACACCAAATTTTAAAATATAGAACTTAGATCTGAAAATGAACATAGAAAACAGGATGTCAGAGCTGGAAGAGACCCTGGAGCAGAAAATGTCAGGAGGATCTCAGAGCCCATCCAAAACAAACTCATTTTATAGACAAAGAAAAATGCTCAGAGAAGGGAATTAATTTGCCCAAATGGCTAGTGTTGGGGCCAGAACTCTAACTCAGACTTCTGATCCTAGACTGGACAGCCCTCTTTTCACTGAACCATGCTTCTTCTCTCAAGCTTATCATTCCACCTCTGGAGAAGGTCACTCCCCCTCCTCAGATGGCTATTTGGCTGGGTTGAAGGTTGCAAAAGGAAACCTTGTGGGGAGCCTCCAGAGGCAGAGGGAGAGACTGGAGGGCTTGGTCAGTGGTGTTGGGAGGAGAGCTCCATTGTCCCCCCCACCCTCTGCGTAGGAGGACTGTTATCTGGAAAACTGGCCCAACCCTTGGAGGCCTGGAACAAACAATGGAGATGGCTGGGACCTGGATGAGCTCACTGCCAAAGAGCCTGGCCTCTCACCTCCACCCAGCTCCCCCACTCCAGGGCCCTCCCCAAATGAGGTTTTTCCACCACCCCAGCCAGCCTGGTTCTGGCCAACTCTAGGGAGGAAGTTCCCAGCATAGGGCCCTTGGACATGGGGCCTGTCTGGCATGTCTCAACCTCAGGAATGACAGCAAGCATCTCCACTTTCTCTTCTGGGTCTCACTCCTTTCCTCCCCTTCCCCCTCCTCTCATTCCCCTGCCCTGGTTGATATGCCAGAATGGCAGCTGGCTAGGTCCCCTCAATTCCAGTAAGGCCAACAAAATAGGACCCAATTGACCAAGGTCAGGGAGAGACCCAAAGGACCATACCCAAAGAATCTTTCCCATGAGATCTGTAATTCCATCATTATAGAACAGATCCTTTGGGTTATTAATCATTCCATAAGGTCTGGATTTTCAAATGATAATTTCTTTGGGAAGGAGGAACACATTGTATCCTTATGTATAAGGCATCCCATGAACTACTAAGGATACAAAGTCTAAATTAAAAATAGCCTCAGCCCCCAGGAAGCTTAGATTGTCATTGAGAGAAACAATGCTCCAGTGAGGCAAGCACTACATACAGGCCAAACAATTCAGTGACTTAGATGGGGCCCAAATCCAACCTTTATCAAGGAATCTTTCTTGGTCCTCCTTAATAAGCTAGTGCCTTCCCTCCATCAAAAAATCTCCCATTTGTCATGCATGTAATACATGCATACATACTTGTATAGATGTGAGTGCATGTGTATAGCATTTCACATGTGGGTATAAATGCACACAGATATGTATCGGTAAGCACATGTATATATGTACTGTATGTGACACATGTATATTGCATATATACCCCTGTGTGCTGTGTATTCATATGTTTTTGTGTTTTTGTGTGCATATCCCCAAGTATGTTGTTCATAGAGAGTTGTTTACATGTTGTCTCTCCCATTAGACTGTGAGCTCCTTAAGTCTTAACCTAGAACCATTCCCACAGTAGGAGCTTAATAAATGTTGGTTGACTTCATAGGGTTTAAATTCAATCTTCCTGATACCAGGAGCATCTCACTGTTCATTAAAGCAGGTTTCTTCCTACAAGGAACCAGGAGTTCCAAGTTTGAGGAGCTGTAAGACCTGGGAAAGGTCACATATCCTTTCTGTTCATTAGCTGGTTCCACAAAAAAGGAAGTTGGACTAGATGGATTATTATAGAAACCAAGAATTGCAAGGGACTTGGGACTCCATCTAGTTCAGTCTCCTCATAAGGAATCTTAAGACTCAGTGATATGACTTTCTCCAAGTGCCAAAGGCAGAATAATCCATTGAGTAGAGTTAAGGTTCTTTCATTTTGGAGTTTCTGTAATATTTCAAGTATAGAAGTATTTCCAAGGCCAAATAAACTTCGAATCCATTTCAATTAATTTCAAACAATTTATCCTATGTGCTAACTGACCTGGCTTTGGAATTTATCAGGAAACTATCTTATCCATTCCTGCATTTCATTGGCCCAGAGATTCTTTATGGTACAATGATCCCTGCTTCCCTTAGAGGTAGGAGATCAATAATTTGTACTGAAAATGGCTTTCTGCTTCAGCTCTCTTAACACAGTCTATTTTTTAATTAATACTATTTGCTATTCCACACAGTATTCCAAACCCCACTCTTTGCATAGGTTTGTCCCTATCCTTGAATGTTTTCTTTCTGCATCTCTGCCTATTAGAATTCCTATTTCCCTTGAAAGTTCAATTAAAGTACCACCTCCTACAAGAAACCCTCCCTGGTTTCTCTTGTTGCCAGTCCCCCTCCCCCTATACTTCCTATTTAATTTGTATTTATGGAAATGTGAACATCTTGTCTCTTCTGCTCCCCTGCCACCATGTAAACTTCAAAAGTGACTAATTTAACCCAAAAATCACACTGGTAGATATTCCGATGGTCAACAGTACAAAATATTTTGGTAGCATTTTTTTGTACTAGAAAACAAAGGAGGAAACAAAGATGATACCTATTGATTGGAGGATGGTCAAACAAATTTTGGGTTCCTCAAGATAATAGAATATTATTATATAAAAAGAAAGAATAAGTGGGATGAACACAGGAAGATTTTTATGAACTGATGCAAAATTAGCAGATCCTATTAAGCATATACATATTGACTACAACAATGTACAATCTGTCAAAAACATAAAAGGATAGAACATCAACAAAGCAATCAAAATAGAATGCTGTGAATATATAATGTGACCAAGCTTGACCCCAAAGATGCGCTATCATAAAATGGTTTCCCTCACTTTTTGCAGAGATGGGGGATTATGATGGGTGTGGGAACATTACAGATAATGTCAGAATTTTTTCCATGGATTTGTTAGTTTTGTTGCACACTTCATTTTTCACTGTTTTATTCTTTGTTATTAGGGATGAGTGTCTGGGAGAAGATGGGGAAATTGGGAAAAGGAGGTGGTAGCATAAACAATAAGATATTAATGGTAATTTTTTTTTTTAGATTTTTCAAGGCAATGGGGTTAAGTGGCTTGCCCAAGGCCACACAGCTAGGTAATTATTAAGTGTCTGAGGTCAGCTTTGATCCCAGGTACTCCTGACTCCAAGGCCAGTGCTCTATCCACTGCGCCACCTAGCCACCCATAATTTATTTTTCAAAACAAAAATTGTTAAGATACGATGATGGTGAAGAATATATTGGGCAGCTTGGAAAGATGTATGTAGTCTGATACAAATTGAAAAAAAAGAAAATAAAATACCAATGACTACAACAATGTAAATGAAAGGGGAAAAAAATAACATTCTAGGTAATTAAAATAACCAACCTTCTCCCAAAGAAGAGATGGGGGGGAAAGTGTACCTCCCACTTTAAGGTGGGAAATTATGGGTATTAAACATAGGATCTACTGTCAGACAGAGTTTATAAGGTGTTTAACTTTTTTGAACTGCATTCCCCCTTCCTCTTTTTTTTTAAATTCTTTTTTTATAGAGAATAATCTTCCTTCTAGGGAAGAGAGGGAGGGATATACTGGGAAACAAAATCATATCTTAAAAAAGATTATAAAAATAAAATGTATTTTTTAAAAGTTGTAAATTTCTTTCTTTTTTTAAAGTTTTTTTCTGCAAGGCAAATGGGGTTAAGTGGCTTGCCCAAGGCCACACAGCTAGGTAATTAAGTGTCTGAGGCTAGATTTGAACTCAGGTACTCCTGTCCCCAGGGCCAGTACTCTATCCACTGTGCCACCTAGCTGCCCCAAAAGTTGTAAATTTCTTGAAGGTAGAGACTGTTTTATTTTGTCTTTTAATTTTTTAATTAATTAATTAAGCAATGCTTATTGACTGAATCATTCATTCAGCATCAATTAAGCACCAACTGTATGGAAGCAACTGATTTTTCTTTGACAGTGTTCTAAATCATTATAAGCAATGTATTTCTGGAGGATGTGACTTAGGTTAGGAGTCTGGCCACAAGGATTATTGCCCTCATCACTTTAGATATTGCCATTTGAAATCCTTTAACGAGTTAGCAAGGGAGGAAGCAAGAGAGGAAGGTTGGAGTTTTATGAGACAGTGGCAGGGAAGTCAGTCGAACCTCTGAATCGTGGTGTGGTGGGACATCTGGAGGACAACACTCCCTTCAGGAGGGATGTGTTACAAATAGTATAAATAATAAACTATGGATTATACTGCAAAGTTGGGTGACCAGGATAGGAAGGGACCTGAGGTCATGCCATAGGAGCACCTGCTGAAGGAACTAGGGATGTTTAGCTGCCTCTTGAAAAGTCAAGGAGGGCTGCCAAAGAGAAGGATGAGAGGGGAACTATGAATAAGGGGTTGGAAACTTCCAGTAGGTAAACTTAGACTTGATGTCAGAAAGAATTTTCTAATGATCTGGACTGTCCAAAGACAGAATGGGTTGCATTGGGACCTAGGTGATTCTCCTTCAATGGACATCTTCACAAAGGACCTAATTGAATGGTGAGGATATTGCAGAAGATTCCTATCAATTCTGGGATTCTGAATTTGCATGACTGTATGGAAGTTGAGAAGGCTTTAAATATGAATCCTTCTGACTGTCCCTGCTGGGTATGTCCAGGAAGGGTAGAAATTGTCCTTAGGTCATAGATCTAACATGGCTGTCTGATTTACTAGAACCCTGATTCTCATACATGCTCATGAATAATCATTCTCTTCCTACTCATCTTGTTCACACTTTGAGCCTTGGGAACATTTCAATTTTTCCATCTGTAAAATAGAGGGGGGTAAGCCAGATGACAGCTAAGACCCCCATTCTAAATCTATGCTCCTATGATCTACCACACACAAAAGCATTTAGATAGTGCTGTAAGATTTGCAAAATGTTTTACAAATCTATCTCATTTGATCCTCATAAGAACTCCAAGAGATAGTGGCTATTATCATAGCCATTTTTCAGTGGGAATAACTGAAGCACAGGGTTTAGGTAACTTATTCAGGATCACACATCTAGGAAGTGTTTAAGACATCAAATCGATGCATTACTGATTCCAAGCCCAACCTTCTATTCAACCAGAAGTCAACATCCTGATTGTAAGGAGAAGGGTCTTAGAATGCAGTGTGGATCAATTACCTTTTATTGTTGAGAAATCACTGATAATTACTGGACAGTCACATCCTCTAATTGCAGAGAGAATTGAAGGATTAGAATCCTCTGACATTTTTAATGGTCTTTGAAAAGTCAGCTAGAATGAAAGATGGAAGAGGATTAAAGACAAACAAATGTCATCTCAATTAAAAAAAGTGGGGGAGGAGAATAGACTTTCAAGTCCTAGTGACATTGATTTAATTCATGATAAAATTCTAGGGATGTCATATTATTAGAAAGATGGCTTATAACTCTTAGAAAAATAAGTAGTAGTGTTCACTGTTTGATTCCATCCACTACAAGTCACAAGAGAGGAATCTCATTTCATTTCTCGAAATGGTTCCTAGCACCAATAGATCAGGGAAACGTTGTAGATAATAAATCATTTCACAGAGTCTTTCTTTTGGTTCTTGTAGGAAAATAAAGAGAAATATGGGTTCTATGAAGGAGTGACTAGAACCATATGCAATAGGCTCCTGAGAGCTGGTTGTTAAATTGTCTGTGTGAACATTAATACCTCAGAAATTGGCAAATGCTATAAATCAGGGGTTGATCTATTGTTTTGTTGACTGTTTGGACTTAAGAAAGTGATGGAGAGAATGTTAATAATGCAGATTAAAGTTAAATGGTCTATTGTGGGTACCTTTCCTCCTGAGCAGATATTTGGTTGTTAAATATTTACTAGCACAGCCCTGGTTATATCACAAGGCTTCAGAACAGGTTAAATGAGCAAATCCAAAGAGCAGTCATTATTGGATTAAAAGCACCTAGGAAGGATGTCTCTAGTGGAGTGCCTCAAGGATCTGTCCTTGGCCCTCTGCCGTCCCACATTTCTATCAAAGACTTGAATGAAGTCATAGATGGCATGTTTATCAAATTTCCAAATGACAGAATTGGGAGGAGTTGTTAACATTTTTTATGACAGGGTCCACATCCAAAAGAATCTCAATGGGCTAGTGCAATGGGCCAAATCTAATAATGTGAAATTTGATAGAAATACATGTAAAATCTGTATTTATATTTTAAAAAAATAAACCACAGCTTCACAAGTACAAGATGGCAAAGGTGTGGCTAGACAACTGTTCATGTGAAAAGAGGTTGGGGTGTTAGGCAACTGGAGATTCAGTATGAGTCAACCAGAGAGTCAGTATGAGAGAGGGCCTGTCTCCCTCTATTTTACAGTTAACAAATGATAAGTTGACCAAAAAAAGAATATGATCTTAGAGTGTATTAATGTAGACCTGGTATTCAAAAAGATGAGTCCTACTGCACTCTACCCAGTAAGAACCTCCCCCTTCCCCACCCTATTCACCCTATGGAGTTTTCTGTTTAATTCACAGAGCCATATTTTAGAAGGGATGTTGAAAACCTGGAGCACAGCCATAAAAGGATAATCATTAGAGACTATGCCGTACACATGAAAGCAAGTATGTGAAAAACTGCCATGACACATTCTCCTTGATGATAGCAGAGTGGTAGGGAAAAGTTGCAATGGGACACATATCAGATTAGTGTGCTGGAAAATTGACCAAAAAACATAATGAACACCTGTGGAGACCTGTTCTCTATGATCTCGACCATGTATTGAGTACATCGTATTCATAATTGGGTTAGAGTTGGACCAGAAGCTTCCTTACAGCTGCCTCCTCTCTTAAACATATTCACTGTTTGATGATAGAGGATTGACGTCCAGACTAAGAATCTAGCCCATCAAGTGAGAATCTTTTTTTCTACTTAGTTATACAGTTAAACAGTTTCTCCTTATTTATAAGCCATCCCAGCATAGGGGAGAGTCTATTCCTTCTTCAGGCCATAATGACTGTTTTCCTGTCTCTATATACTAAATATCCAGCCTTCCTTGTGTGAGCATAGATTTTTATATATGATTGTGGAAACTTGAGACTAATTCTATAGTCCTATAGAATCATAGACTTTCTGAGTTTTAAAAGACCCCACCAGCTAACTAGTCTAATAATATAATGATAAATGATAATAGTTAACATTTACTGTAAACCTTAAGGTTTACAAACTTTTTTACATGAATTATCTTATTTGAAAACATACCTGACTCTGTTGCTCGAAGGCAATCATTGCAGGGGAATCCACTAAGTGTTAGGAAATTATTCCTAATCTTTGTAACTTCAAGCAGGGTCTCTGGTGCCAAACAGAAATAGGAGGAATGAGTAGAAAATACAAAAACTAGTGAAAGTATCCTCTGTTTGTTGGGTACCACAAGAGTATTCCCATAAACAATGCTTGTCTCTACTCCTTGACTAGCTGTGCTTCAAGAGTACAATGAATCAGGAACTATGGAGTCAGATGTCTTGGTTGCCACCTTGGTCAGAAGTAGTGTCGGGGCTACAGTTGAGTCTGCATGTTGCTGAAGGCTGCCTTCCTACCTTCCTGTTCTTTGTCCTTCATTCTTGAAGAAAACCATGACATCAGGGAGGTGATGCCATGACAAGCACATGAATTGGATTTGGGTGAGGGGCTACTGTACTAAGTCGCCAGCCTCACTTTGTCCTCCAGAACCATGCAGTGACGAGATATGAATTGGGATGACTCAAAATGGCCCTGAAGATGGGCAGGTAGATGGCACAATGGACAGAGCACTGGCCTTGAATTCAAGACAATCTGAGTTCAAATCCAGCCTCAGATATTTGATACTTTCTAGCTATGTGACCTTGGGCAAGTCACTTTACCTCCTATCCAGAGTCCTACCTTCCTACCTTGCAGCTGTCTGAGAACACCCCCGCTTTTGTTGTTGGTTTTTCAAGACAATGGGTTAAGTGACTTATTCAAGATCACCCAGCTAGGTAATTATTAAGTGTCTGAGGTTGGGTTTGAACTCAGGTCCTCCCGCCTCTAGGGTCAGTGCTCTATCCATTGAACACTGCCAGTCTGACAAACTCTTTAGCATGCAAATGAATAACTACTTGGGGTATTCTTACCAAAGATGCAGCAATAATACCTACCCATCTTGTATATCTCTCATCCATATGAATTTGCCACCAGGGATGTACCAACCTGTGAGGCCTTTCCTTACATTTTCTTAGCGGCAGGAGGATTCCAATGGCACTCTGGCTCACTATCACTAACTTCTCATAAGAAGTAGAAAAAGATGTCATCAATTAAATGCTTGAATAAGATGAGCCAATTAAAATATGCTGATAGATTTATTGGAGGATACAGACAAGAATCAGCTGCACATCAAGAACAAGGGATCATCCCTACTAATCATCAGTAGTGGATAGACTGGAGTCAGGGAGACCCGGGTTCAAGTTCTTTAATGAATACTGACTGTGTGACCTAGGGCAAATGAGTTAAGCTCTCAGGAAATTCTTTGATTTTTTAAATTGCAACATAGAGCTGCATTAGCAGAAGAAATTTCCACAAAGGGAAATCATAGGTCCATTCCCATCCCATCCTCATTCATTCTACTATACGACCAGACAATCCTCTTTTTCAGTCACATACATTAGCAATGACATCCTGTACTCTACTCCTATATAATTCCTTTTTCATTTCTTCATGTATTGCATCTTGCTAATACTCACCATGAGCCACTCCCCTGCCCTTTGGGTGATCTTTAATTGCATTTCTTCAAAGACTGTAATTTTCCATTGTTTGTACAACTTTTGGAAATAAGTGGTACTTTGAGGAGAATAACAGTTCCAAAGTAATTTCCTTATAACTTCTTTTTAAAAATAATATTTTATTTATTTGTTTTTCTAACTACATGCAGTGGTAGTTTTTACCAATCATTTTTGTAAGGTTTTGAGTTTTATAATTTTTCTCCCTCCATCCCTTTCCCCCCCCCCCGGGACACAAAGTAATCTAATATAGGCTTTATATTTATTACCATGCTAAACATAGATTGATGTTGAAACAACTAATTTCTGAGGTAGAGATTAACAGTTTCCATTTTTCAGATGAAGCAAATGACAGGACAAGGAGGAAATAAGTTAATAAGTAGCAGAGAAGGGACTTGGACCCAGTTCTCTAGACTCCAAACCCAACATTCTTTCCCCTATATAAGGCTGTGTCTTTTGAGTTTGAATTTGACACTCATCAAAATTTAACTGTTTCCTAAGGGGAAATGCTAGCAACAGCAGGGAACTATCCATTGCTAAAATTTATGGGAATTATCAGGTCAAAAGATCATCTAAGGCAACCTCCTCATTTTTTGGTAAAAAAAAAAATGGTGGCTCAGGATATGATGGATGGAGCAATTCAAATTCAAACCCTATTTTTCTGACTTGTGGACACATTTTCATTTTTCTCCTATTCCTCTCAATGGGGACTCTTTCCCCTTGGAAATACTAGGGGCTATTTAGGTATCATATTTGGTCTGATCTTTTCATCAATCATCTCAGAACCAGAATAACTTGTAGTAAGGGGTTGAGACTGGGGTGGGGAGGGGGGGGATTAGGACCAATAAGCATTGCATTATGAAGACTGACCATAGAGGCTAAGATTGCCTACCTTCCTATACCACCTTAACTTTCCATTTATTCACTGGATCAAAGCTTACCTTAGATCCAACTTTAAACTTTTAGAGATTTGTAACCAGAGAAATCCACAAAACTGCTGGGGAAAATCCAACTGTAAATACCCACAGTCCGACAAATTCTGGAGATCCACACTTGAACATAACCACAAACTGAGTCACTCTATCCCAGCTTCCACATCATTATGTTACTCTCTGGCATTAACCACTCATCACTCCAAATAACAGTAATTCTCCATCTATATTCTCCTCTACACTCTATATTTTTACACCTTAAAGACAAGTTTCTTGTGGCAGGGAACTATATTATATCTATCTGTGCTTGTGTTTGTTCTGCTCCTTTTGTTTGTATCTTGAAGACCCCCTTGGACTTCATGAAAGAAAATACCATTTCTTATTGAAACAAGACTGTCTCTTCCCTAGTGGTCAGTGCAATGAATACTGTGAATAGCACCGGAGACTGTGTCTCCTGAGTTTGAATGTGACATTCATTATAATTTAACTGTTTCCCATGGGAGAATGCTAACAGCAGTGGAGCATTATCTATTGCTGAAAGTGATTCATCAGGTCAAAAGATCATCTAGTCAATCCCCTCATTTTTTAGGTTAAAAAAATGGTGGCTCATGATGTGATGGATGGAGCAATTCAAACTCAAACCCTGCTTTTCTGTCTGTGGACACACAGATATAATGAATACAGTGAATACAGTAGGTGTTCAATAAATGTTTGCTTTAATTCAGCAAATGATAAAATGAATGAATGAATTCAAATCCCTCAGGATGCTGGGCACTAGAGGACAGAAAGATTTTTTAATTGATTCATTACTTTCATTCAAAGAATTTATAATCTACTTGGGTTGGAGATAAGGTATGTGCAGAAATAAGTGTAATTCAAGGGTTATGATTATAGCAAAGGAGAAATCCACACAAAATCCTTTAGGAAAAGTCAAAGAATCAGCTAGTCAGGGGTATGTTGACACTAACCAACTCTTTTGGTAAGAGCTGATTGTTAAATTTTCAGTTTTGTTGATTTTGGCCTCACCTCCTGTTTTTTGTAACTAACTAAGGATGGTTTTTACTTTTTTAAATGGTTGGGAAAATAATCCAAAGAAGAATAATATTTCATGACACATTAAACTTATTTGAAATTCAGTTTCATGTCCATAAATAGTTTTGTGGGAACATAGCCAGGCTCCTTTGTTTATAGATTACTTATGGGTGCTTTGGAACTCTCAATGGTAGAATTGAACAGTTGTGACAAAGACCCATATGAGGCACTTATATTACTTTGAATTGTTGCTTGGGACACCAAAAATTGCAATGACACAGTTAATAGTAATGATATCAGCTAGCATTTACATATGACTTATTGTGGGCTAAGCACTTTACGATTACTATCTCATTTGATTCTCACAACAGCCCTAGGAGACAGGTGCTTCTATTATTCCCATTTTACAGTTGAGGAAACTGTGACAAGTAGAGGTTAAGTGACTTAACCCAGGGTCACACTGCTAATGAGTATCTGAGGGCATATTTGAATTCACATTTCCCTGACTCCAATCCCAGAGCTCGCTCCCCTGCGCCACCTAGCTTCCTCATGTGCTACTGCTTAACAGTTAAAATTTTTGAGAATCAGTTTATTGCCATACAAGATTTTTTTTATCAACAATCCATATCCATTTTGTCAAAATATGAACAAAAGAGAAAAAATGTACTAGTTTTCAAGCTCAGTATGAAATTTTGAAAGGGAAATGAGTCTGAATGATTGAAAAAATTAACTGAGTAAAGACTATCCATCATCAAACACTGAATGGCTTTGGAAATTAGATTTTGTTGAAGGCTTGATAATATTTCTTAATGAATTCAACCTAAAATTACAATGCAAAGTAACATTTAAAGGCTAAATTTATAAAGTGACAACTGAAGTGAGAGGAACAAGTAATGTCAAACTGCTTTATTCATTTCTCAGACTGTCAAAAGTTAAAATAAGGAATTAGCTCTTCATTGCACGCAAATTTGTAGTGGATATGTTTTCCAAGCTGCATCAATTCCTTTGCCTCCACTTCCTTCTCCAATGGAATGTTTCCTTGTTGCAAAAAGTCCCTTGTCATTTCTCTGCTATTGCTTGCTATGTGTGTGGTTAATACAGACAATCCTGGTTCCCACCACCTGAAGGTCAGATAGGTTAGAATTTACCCTTTCACCCCTCCCCTTAAGGAGTTTGGAGACCCAGCCTTTTTGCAAATGGTACTAACTTTCAATGGTGGTAGGGTATAATCTTTTCAAAGCAAAGGTTCTACTTTTATCCTAGACAAGACATATTTAGACATATTTAACAGAGACTACCATTGCCCTTACCTGGAAGGTCAGGTAGGTTAGATGTCATCCTTCCCCCAGGACTTCCAGTACTTTTAAGGGGAGTTAAGAGAACTGGGAATGCTTGGAGAAGCCCTTGTTAAGGGTAAGATACCCTTAAACAAGGCACTTCCAGGTCAGTTTCCTCACTTAGGGTTGGACTTTTAGAACACTGTCACAGCTTTGCATCCTAGGAGACTAAGCTCAGAGACTCACTTCCCTAGCTACCAGCTCTTGCTGTTGTTCCCCCCCCCCACTGCAACCCTGATTCAAGTTAAGCTCATCAACATTCCTTTTCATTGGCCCTAAAGTTGGGTGGGATTGGAGGAGAAGAGCACATTGGAGGGTGGGGAGGGGCAATTCTCTCTCTTGGTTTCTCTGGGTCTTTTTATGGAGTCTATGAAGTCACTGAAGTCTTGGTTGGTGATATCAGGGAAGGAGTTGTGGGAAAAGTGGGGACCCAAGTTATTTCCTAGTGACCTTTACCAACCAGTTTTTTCCACAGGCATCAACCTATTAAACTGCCTATCCCCCCCCCCCCCCACACACACACACATACAAACCTAACTCTGAGTGTGACACCAGGGACAGGAGAGGGCAAGTTGACAGGTTTCTTCCTCCCTATGAACTCTCCATATAATCTGGCTTGAGACTCCAACAGGATATTAACTGAAAGGGAGAAGGGAGACATCCCCAGGCTCAGTAACTTGGGGAGATCCTGCTGCTGTTCTTCATTAAGCAACAAAGGGTGAAACACATGACAAGCTGTGTGGAAACCACCCTGCCGCTATTCCTGGACTCCCGGAACATCTTTATTCACTTAATTTGGGATTCAGGAAGATCTCATCCAAGTCAGTTTTATTGGGGAATTTTGAAGCAAGCATTCAACCTCCCAATCAATAACAGATGAACAATTTTTGCATCACATTTTTGGGGGAGGGTGTTTGGCCCATCCTGCCCATCCTGAAGGGTTGATCTTGGGAGATCACTGATGGTTAGAGCTTTCTTGGAAGCAGAGGGCTGACTATTCTGAAAGCACCAGTAGGCATGGCCCCCAACAAAACAGAAAGGGGCTCTGTCCCACTTTGACCCAGGCAGTGGGATCTCCAGTCTTCTTTGGTTCCCCCAAAGCAGACTTGAGGTACTAGCCCCCACCCCCTTGCCTCATCTCTCTCCCACTCAGCACCTCCTCCTTGGCTCCTTTTCCCAGATGCGCTCAGTGCTGGTACTGAATCCTCAGCCCATAAAGAATCAATCAAAGCCAGCCTGGGGCTTTTCAACGCCAAACTAGGGGCCAAGAAGTGCCAGAGACTGATAAATTGGTGGGTAGGTGGGATCAGCCAGTTTGAGGCCAGGGAGCAAAAAGAAAAGAAGTAGGCACACCCAGCTAGGCAGAAGACACTGCAGCTCTGTCCTTAACATGGGCTCAAAGAATTATAGGATTTCAGAGGTGGAAGCCATGTGAGCAGGCACCTATTCCTATTGTTATTTGACTAAGATCTTTCTCCAAATCATCTCTGAGGAGAGGCCATAGAGCTTTTATTTGAAGGTCCCTAATGACAGAGAACTCACAACCTCCCAAGTTAGTCTGATCCACTCTGGGATTGCTCCCTTCAGAAATAATTAGGATATTTTTTTTAGATCAAGCTGGAATTGGTATACTCCCAACTTCTACCCATTACACCCACCAATTAATCAATCAAAAAGGATTTATTTAGTGCTTACTAGTGACAGGCACTATGCTAAGTGTTCAGGATACCAGCAATCTGATTGCTAAATACAAACGTCGGTGACTGAACAAATTATGGTCTACAGAATGCTATTACCTTGTAAGAAAGGGAGAGTTTCAGAGAAACCTGGGAAGACTTGTATGAACTGATGCATAGTGAAGTGAGCAGAACAAGGAGGACCATTTATACAATAAAAATAGCTTAAGTAGTGGATAGAGTTCATAGCCTGGAGTGAAAAAGACTCATCTTACTGAGTTCAAATCTGGCTTCAGACATCTACTAGCTGCATGACCCTGGGCAAGTCACTTAACCTTATTTGCCTTAGTCTCCTCACCTGTAAAATGAGCTGAAAAAAGAAATAACAAACCATTCTTGTATCTCTGCCAAGAAAACACAAAAAGAGTTCAAAAGAGTTAGACATGATGAATGAGTTAAAATGGCAGAAGCTGCCTGATCTTTCTCCAGTTTCTCTCAGACACAGTATTAAATCAAGCCTCTAAAGAGTTTCTGGAATGACAGAACCCACAGAAATATATAGTAGAGCAATTTTTCAGCTTAAGATATCTTGGGGGGCATCTAGGTAGCACAGTGGATAGAGTACCAGCCCTGGAGTCAGAAAGACCTAAATTCAAATCCAGCCTCAGACACTTAATTACTTAACTGTATGACCATGGGCAAGTCACTTAACCACACTGCCTTGCAAAAGTACAAAAAAAAATAAAGATATCTTGGAAGGACTTCAGAAAAGGTCTGTATCATTTGGATGAAGGTGGAACACAGCCCAGCACAGAGAGGGTATGGGGAAGTCAGAGGGAAGCTCTTAGCCACAGTGCACGTCACCTCAATCCTAGTTCAATGATCAAGTAGTATAGACAGTGGCCACTCCAGACCCAGAACAGAAAACAAATTGTGAACCCCAGGATCCTAGCCCAATATATATGACTAGGTCAGGCAACCCTAGGACAGTAGGCAAGACATTAGTCCCTGAAGCCCTGGTGCAAAAAATTAATGATCAGGTCCTTGGTTCACAGTATACAAAGCTAGGGACAAGTCCCCTTATTCCCCAGGTGCAGACCTCAACTTTTTAAAAGACTGAGCAAAAAAATCCAACTCTAACCATAGAAAGTTACTATAGTGACAGGGAAGATCAAAATGCAAACTCAGAAGAAGAAAATGGAAAAATGTCTACATGTGAAGCCTCAAAGGGAATTGTGAATAGATCTCTAGCCCAAAAAGTCCTCTCTGAAAAGCTTAAAAAGAATTTTTTAAATCTTTAAGAAAGAGAGTAGAAGAAAACTTGGCAAAAAGAGAGAGATATGCAGAATTATGAAAAAAGAGTCAACAACTTGGAAAATGAAGTGCAAAAATGACTGAAGAAAAAACTTCTTTAAAAAATAAAATTTGTGAAATGGAAAAAATCTACTGAATAAAATAACTGCTTAAAAATAGGATTGGAAAAAATAAAATAAAATTTTAAAAATATGATTGGTCAATTGGAAAAAAAATCCACTGAAGAAAACCAGTCCTTTAAAAATAGAATTGGCCAATAGAAAAGGAGATATAAAAACTACCTGAAGAAAATAATTCCTTAAAAATTAGAATTAGGCAAGAATCAACCAAAAATCAAAAGAATGAAAAAATAGAAGATGTAAAGTATTTCACTGGAGAAACAATTACTCTAGAAAATAGATCCAGGAAAGATAATTTAAAGATTTATTAGATTATCTAAAAGTCATGATAAAGATGAATTTGGGCAACATATTTCAAGGAATTATCAAGCACAACTGCCCTGATATTCTAGAACCAGAGAGTGACGTAGTCATTGAAAAGAATCTACTGATCACATTCTGAAAGAGCTTCTACAATGAGTAAGAATCCTATAGCCAAATTACAGAATTATCCAGATAAGGAGAAAATATTGCAGGCAGCCAGAAAGAAATAATTCAAATACCAAGATGGAACAGTCAAGATTATGCAGGACTTAGGAGCTTCAATATTAAAGGATTGAGGGGTGGCTAGGTGGTGTAATGGATAAAGCACCAGCCTTGGAGCCAGGAGTACCTGGGTTCAAATCCGGTCTCAGACACTTAATAATTACCTAGCTGTGTGGCCTTGGGCAAGCCAATTAACCCCATTAGCCTTGCAAAAAACCCTAAAAAATATTAAAGAAGTGGAGCACCTGGAAAATTATATGCACGAAGGCAAAGGAGATTGGATTACAACCAAGATTCAACTAGTCAGGAAAACTGAGCATAATTTTTCAGGGGAAAAGATAAACATTCAATGAAATAAGGGATTTTCAAACTTTCTTGATGAAAATATCAGAGTTAAACAGAGAATTTGAGTTTCAAATATGAGACTCAAGAGTGACAAAGAAAGGAAAGAAAAAATGTTATACACTAAGATTAAATTGTTTATATCCTCACATGAGAAGATGATCCTTCTAATTCTTGAGAACTGTAGTAGATTAGGGCAGTTAGAAGAAGTATACATAGACAAAAGGTGTGGGTATAAATTGATTTTAATGTTGTAACATAAGAGAACAGGAAAGGGGGAGGCAGAATATGGTAAATTACATTATGTGAAGGGGCTCAAAGGATCTATTTTGGCAGAGGGAAAGAAGGGAGATGGTGAGTATTACTTAAATCTTACACTTATCAGATTTGACTGAAAGTGGGAATACTATATACACACTCAGTTAGATTTAGAAATTTATCTTAACCTATAGGGAAGTAGGAGGATAAAGAGGAAAGAAAAAGGAAGAAAGAGATGAAATAAGAGCACAAGTAGAAAGGGAAAGGAGAAAGAAAAATGTGAGAGGAGCTGAGAAGAGGGAGGGAAGATTGAGGGAGAGGTGGTCAGAAACAAAATACAGGCAATATGAGAAATAGAGTGAAAGGATCTAAATGTATAATATAGGTCCTTTCACCCTATTTCTCACTACCAGTGTTCTGCTTTTGCCCACTATATAGGTATAGATATATAGTATTAAAAGGAGAGGGGAATAGAAATGAAGGAAATAGAATTAGTAATCATAACTGTCAATGTTAATGGGATGAACTCTCCTATAAAACAAGTAGATAATGGAACAGATTAAAAACCAGAATTCTACAGTATATTGTTTATGAGAAACACATTTGAAGCAGAGACATACATAGAGAGTAAAGGTACAAGATTAGAGCTGAATATCTAATGTTTCAGCTGAAGTAAAAAGAAAAGCATGGGTAGCAGTCCTGATTTCAGATAAAACCAAAGCAAAAATAGATCTAATCAAAAGAGAAAAGGAAGAAAACTGCATCTTGCTAAAGGGTACCATAGGTGATGAAATAATAACATTATATTAAATAAACATACACCAATTGGTAAAGCATTCAGATTCTTAGAGGAGCAGTTTAGTGAGTTATAGGAAAACATAGACAGCAAAACTATGTTGTCAATGATGTCTAGCAAAAGTAGGGAACCTCAACTTCCTTCTCTCAGAATTAGTTAAATCAAAACAAAAAATAAACAAGAAAGACATCAAGGACATAAATAAAATTTTACCAAACTTAGAAATGATAGACCTTTGGAGAAAAGTAAATGGGAATCAAAGGGATTATACCTTTTTTCCCTGTGGTACAAAGCACCTACACTATAATTGACCATGTATTAGGGGCATTAAAAACTCCATAATAAATGTAAAAAGAAATAAATATTAAATACATCTTTTTAGATCATGATACAGTGAAAATCACATTCAATAAAGGGCCATGGAGAGAGAGAGAGAGAGAGAGAGAGAGAGAGAGAGAGAGAGACCTAAAATTAATTGGAAACTAAATAATTTAATTATGAAGAATGAGTGGGTCAAACAACAAATAATAGAAATAATTAATAACTTCAACCCATTCAATGACAGTAAGGAGACAATATAACAAAACTTGTGGGATATAGCCAAAACAGTTATTAGGGAGAAATTATATATAGGGAGAAAGAAGAGATCAATGAATTGGGCATGCAACTAAAAAAACTAAGGAAAACATATTAAAAATCCCCAAGTAAACACTGAATTGGAAATTCTGAAAATCAAAGGATAAATTAACAAAACTGAAAGTAAGAAAGCTATTAGTTGGAAAACTTTTATGGAAAAACCAATAAAATGGTTACAACTTTGGCTAATTTGAATAAAGCAAAAACAAAACCAAATTCCCAGTATGAAAAATTCACCGCCACTGAAGAGTAAACTAAAGTAAAAATCTGGAGCTATTTTGCCTGATTGTATGCCAATAAATCTGCCAGTGTAATTGAAATAGATCTTTATGAAAATATAAGTTAACAGAAGATTAACAGAAGAGGAAACAATATTTAAATGATCCATTTCAGAAAAAGAAATTGAAAAAGTCATCAATGAATTTCTCTAAGAAAAAATTCTCAGGTGCAGAGCCAAGATGGCAGAGTGAAGGCAGGAATTCCCAGAAACTCATTCCCCAAAAGACTGCAAAAGTCACCAAATTATGACTCTAGTCAAAATTTAGAGGGACAGAACCCACAGAAAGACTGACTGATGCAAATTTCCCAGTCTGAGACAACTTAGAAATTCCACAGGAAAGGTCTGTTTCACCAAGACCAGGGCTTGCAAAAAGCTTTAACCACAATGCAGTTCAGCCCAGGGATTACCAGGAACAGTTTGAAGGGGTGGTGAGAGAATTCTGCCACACCAGAGTGAGTGCAGAGTGAGCGCCAGCTTCAGAGCAGCCCTGCAGTGAGAACCTGCAGCAAGAACCTGCAGCAGGAATTGGGGAAGCCAGTCTGCACTTCCAGAATCTAACCCATAGACAATAAGGGGGTTGGGGGAGACTGCAGAGGTCTCTCTGCTCTCCCTGGGGCAGGACTCTGCTGTTTGCCCACACTCAGATCCAGGTTGCAATTTGGGCTTCTATACTACCATAGCTGAGCAGGGACTTTCCTCACACCTGCAGGACAGAGGAGGGCCTGAACATAGGCAAGAGAGCAGTCAGAACCTCTCATAAGACCTTGAAGGAATTAAGGTCCCAGTGGGATGCCCCCAAAACCCCCCAAATTTTGGAAGTATGGTAAATAAATCATAGGCTGAGGAAATAAGCAAAAAACAAAACAAGAAGAATATGAACCTAGAAAATTACTATGAGCCCATGGAAGATTCAGAAGATGACAGAATTGAAGCTTCTATATCCAAAACCTCCAAGAAAAATAGAAAATGGTCTCAGACTATGGATGAGCTCAAATAAGACTTTGAAAAGCAATTAAGAGAGGTAGAGGATAAATTGGGAGGAGAAATGAGAGTGATGCAGATAAATCATGAAAACCAAACCAGAAGCTTGGCGAAAGAAATACAAAAAAATGCTAAAGAAAATAATATGTTAAAAATCAATTTAGGCCAAATGGAAAAAGCAACACAAAAGGCAAATGAGGAGAAGAATGCCTATGAAAAGTAGAACTGGCCAGCTGGTAAAGGAAATAAAAAAAGCTCTATGAAGAAAATAACTCCTTTAAGTGAAGAATGGAACTAAAAGAAGTGAATGACTTTGCACAAACCCAGGAAGAAATAAAACTGTACCCAAACCCCTCAAATTAGAAGAAAATATGAAATATCTCATCAGAAAAAACAATGGAACTTGAAAACAGATCCGATAATTTAAAAATTATTGGCCTATCTGAAAGTCATGACCAAGAAAGGAGCTTAGACTTCATTTTTCAAGAAATAATACAGCAAAATTTCCCTGAGATCCTAGAAGCAGAGGGTAAAATAGAAACTGAGGGAATTGACCAGTCACCTCCTGAAAGAGAAAGAAAAACTTCCAGGAATATTAGAGGGAAGTATCAAAACTCCCAAGTATGAGAGAAAAATACTAAAAGCTACCAGAAACAAACAATTCAACTACCATGGCTCTATAGTCAGGATTACACAGGATCTGGTAGCATATACATTAAGGAACTGTAGGACTTTGAATATGATATTCTGGAAGGCAAAAGATTTTGGTTTACAACTGAGAATCAACTACCCAGCAAAAATGAACATCCTCTTTCAGGGGAAAAGATGGACTTTTAATGAAACAGGAGACTTTTAAACTTTCCTATTGAAACAACCAGAGCTGAACAGAAAGTTTGATCTCCAAGTACAGGACTCTGGTGAACCATAGAGGAGGTGGATGAAAAGGACTAACTATGAGGAACTTAATGATATTGAACTGTTTGTATTCCTGCATGGGAAGAAGATACTGATAACTCTTTCTCATTTATAAGAGCAGTTAGAAGGAGTATATATACAGGACATAGGAAGGAGCTGTATATCATAAAAAGATGGAGTCAATCAGTGACAGAATACTGGGAGGAAGAGAAAGGAGAGGAAGAAGGAACTAAGATATTTCACATAAGAATCAAGAAAAAGGTTTTTCAACAGAGTGGAATGGGGGAAGGTGAGGAGAAATAAGTGAGCCTTCATTCTCATCAGAAATGGTTCAGAGAGGAAATAACATACACACTTAATAAGTTATAGAAATTTATCTTATCCTAGAGAAAAATGAGAGGAAAGGGGTAGGATAAGAGGGAATGAGGGGAGGGAAGAGAAGAATAGGTGATAGAAGAGAGAGCAGATCATGGGAGAGGGTACTCAGATACAACACACTTGAACAGAGACAGGGTGAAAAGAGAGAAAGAATAGAAAAATGAGAGTGGGAAGGAATAGGGTGGAGGAAAATAACAGCTAGTAATAGAAATTGTAAGAAAAATATTAAAGAAACTTCTTTGGTGAACTTATGATAAAGAAGGCAACTCATCCCAGAGACAGAGCCATTGGAATCTGAAAAAAAATAATCTTCAGGGCTAAATAGATTTACAAGGGAATTCTACCAAACATTTAAAAAATAACTAATTATAATACCATAGAAGCAATTTGGAATAGGCAAAGAAGGAAAGCCAAAATCTGTTAATGATATAAATATGGTGCTGATACTTAAATTAGAAAGAGCCAAAACAGAAAAAGAAAATCATACACCAATTTCCCTAATGAATTTTGATGCTAAAATTTTAAATACAATATTAGCAAAGAGATTACTGCAATTTATCACCAGGATCATATCACTATGATCAGGTGGGAATGCAGGGTTGGTTCAGTACTGGGAAAAACTATCAGCATAACTGACCATATCAATAACAAAACTAACAGAAATCATATGATTATCTCAATAAATGCTGAATAGACTTTTGCCAAAACACAGCATCCATTCCTATTTTAAAAAACACTAGGAAAGCATAAAAATAAATGAAGTTTTCCTTAAAATGATAACTGCTATCTATCTAAAACCATCAGCAAACATAACATGTAATGGGGATAAACTAGAAGCATTCCCAATAAGATCAAGGGTGACTATTATCACCACTGTCATTCATTATTATATTAGAAATATTAGCTTTACTAAAATGAGAAGGAAAAAGAAATTGAAGGAATAGGCAATGGGGAAACAAAACTATCCCACTTTGGACATGATGTGATGGTATAAGTAGAGAATCCTAGAGAATCTATTAAAATTTTCTTGAAAAAATAACTTTAGCAAAGTTGGACCATATAAAATAAATCCACATAAATCATCAACAATTTTATATATTACCAAAAAAAATCAATTGCAAGAGATAAAAAGATAAATTCCATTTAAAGCAACTATAGAAAATATAAAATACTTGGGAGTCTATCTGCTAAGCCAAATGCATGAACTTTATGAATACCTCTATAAAACTGTTTCCACACAAATAAAATCAGATCTAAACAACTAAAAAATGTAAATTACCCATAGGTAGGCTGAGCTAAAATTATAAAAATAACAATTTTATCTATATTAATTTACTTATATAGTGCTATATCAATAAAATTACTGACATTATTTTATAGAACTAGGAAAAAGTAATAACAAAATTAATCCAGAAGAACAAAAGGTCAAGAATATTAAAAGAATCAATTAAAAAATGCAAGGGAAGCAACCTGGCAGTACCAGATCTACAACTATATTATAAAGTGGCAATCATCAAAACTGTTTTGTACTGGCTAAGAAATAGAGTGGTGGATCAAAGGAATAGATCAGGAACAAAAGAAATATTAGTAAATTGTTATAATAACTGCTGTTTGTTAAAACCAAAGACTTCATCTTTTGGGATAAGAATTCACTATTTGACAAAAACTTCAGGGAAAACCAGAAAATAGTATGACAGAGACTAGGCATAGATCAACATCTCATACCTTATACCAAGATAAGGTTGGAATGGCTACATGATTTAAGCATAAAAGACCATAAGCCAATTAGGAGAGCAAGGAATAGTTTATCTGTCAGATCAGTGGAAAGGTGAGTAGTTCATGACCAAACAAGAGATAGATTAACATTTCAAAATGCAAAATGGATAGTTTTGATTACATTAAATTAAAAAGTTTTTGCACAAATGAAATCAATGTAACCAATTAGAAGGAAAATAGAAAACCAAGAAATAAATTTTACTGCCAAGCGTTTCCGATAAAGGTCCCATTTCTAAAATATATACAGAACTGAGTCAAAAGTATAAGAATAAAGTCATTCCCCAATTATTAAATGGTCAGTTTTCAGATAAACTATCCTAAAGTCATATGAAAAATGCTCTTAATCATTTTATTTCCTCACACCTATCAAATTGACTAATATGACAGAAAAGGAAAGTACTAAATGTTGGAGGATATGTGGGAAAACTGGGATTCTAATTCACTGATGGTGGAGTTGTGTGTGAATAGATCCAACCATTTTGGAAAGCATTTGTAATTATGCCCAAAGGACTCTAAAACTGTGCATACCCTTTGATTAAGCAATACCACTAATAGGTCTGTATCTCAGAAAGATCATAAAAAAGAAAAAAGGACCCACATGTATTAAAATATTTATAGCAGTTCTTTTTATGGTGGCAAAAAAATTGGAAACTCACAGAATACAGATCAATTGGTATATGACTGAATAAATTGAGACATATGGATAGAATGGAATACCATTGTTCTCTACAAAATCATGAGTAGGCAGATTTCCAAAAAAACGTGGAAAGACTTACATGAACTGAGCCAAGTGAAGTGAACAGAACCAGAAAAATATTGTGCATATTAACAGCAACATTGTATGATAACCTGCTATGATAGACTTTGATCTACTATGATCACCTTGCTGTCTAAGGGACTCTCAAAAGTCTTTAGTATCACATTTCAATCTCACAGTCATAACTGTTACTGGAAAAAACATAACTTTGAGTATATGAACCTTTTGTCAGCAATGATGTCTCTGCTTTTTAGTATACTGTCCAGATTTAACAATTCCTTCAAAGGAGCAAGTATCTTTGAATTTCATGACTGCAGTTGCTATGCGATCTTTGAGCCCTAGAATATAAAATCTAATATTTGCCAGGAAGTGATGGGACCAGTTGCCAAGATCCCTAGGGTTTTTTGATGTTAAGCATCAAGTCAGCTTTTTATTCTCTCCTCTTTCACTCTCATCAAGAGATTTCTTAATTTCTCTTCACTTTATGCCATCAGAGTGATATCATCTGCTTATCTGAGATTGCTGATATTTCTCCTGGCAACCTTAATTCCAGTTTTTTCCAGTCCGTCAAATGTATTCTGCAAAAAGAGGAAATAAAGTGACAATTTATAGTCTTGTCATACTCCTTTTCCTCTTTTTTTGGCACTGAATATGGTAACTTTATTGATGATACACAATAAAGAACCAGGGACTTTTCTCCTCTACTAGAGGAATGTTTTGGGGGCAAGATGTGTATGGGGTATGGGATCCAATCTAGGAACATAGCTTAGGAATGTGAGCTCCCCCATTTGTGGAATTCTTTTTTCAATTGCAGATGAATATCCACAATTTTCCGCTTTACTCCTTGAAGTCTGTGTAGATGGTGAAGTCTACTACACAATTGTTATAACTCTTTATTGTCATACCAAGAAATGAGATTGATAAAATAGTTGTTGAGGCCAATACCAGCACCAACATCAAAGATAGAAGACTGAGTGTCATTGCTAAAGTTACAGGGTGCAACCTAGTCCTTTATGGAGTGCAAGATGTCCTTCAAGGGTTCCTCTGAACCCTTGAAAGTTCTTCACCACTTTCTAGATATCATATTTGGTAAGTTTCTCCAGGCAACAGGTCATATATGCTACAGATACATTAGGAATAGAAACATGGAAGAATGAGTTCAGATGTGCTTTTGACCACAGCCTCAGCAGCAGGGTTGCTGTATCTTCTCAGTGGCAGTAATGGCATGAACAGTGGTAATGAGTTCTTTCACAATGTCAAAGTTGTCATGAATGACTGTGGTCAAACAGGGTGCGAGTAGTTGTTAGGGCATGAGGCATTACTGACAATTTTAAGAAATTATATTTCTCATGGTTCACTCCCATCACAAACACTGGGGCATTAGGAGAATGGGCAGAGATAATGACCTGTGGACTCTGCTCTTCAAGTGAGTCCCAGCCTTTTCCATAGTGGTAAAGAACCAGTGTACTACAATGTACTTGGCTCCATCATTTCCCCATTTAATGATGGTGGAATTCAGCTCTTGGAATATGGTCTTAGCTTTTCCTTTGATAAACAACTTTTCATTCTCAGTCTTGATGGTGCCCTTGAACTTGCCATGGATGGAATCATATTGAAACATATAAACCTTGAAATTGTAGCCAATGAAGAGGTCTTTGATAGCCACAATGTCTACCCTGCAGGAGTTGAAAGCAGCCATGATCACCAGGCTATATAGTTAAATCTGTTGACTCTGGCCTTTATCATCCTGTTTCTGAGATGTGACTGCAGCAGCAAATCTGATACCAAGCTAGGGAGAACAACTGAGAGCCAGTACTCCTTTTCTAATCAAATTAAGTAGATATTCCATGTTTGGTTCTGATGCTTCTTGACCTGCATACAGGTTCCTCAGGAGACAAGTAACATAATCCAGTATTCCCATCTCTTTGAGGACTTGCTACATTTTGTTGAGATTTAGAGCAATTAATGAAGCAGAAGTTTTTTCTGCAACTGCCTTGTTTTTCCCATAATCCAATAAATGTTGGCAATTTGGTCTCTAGTTCCTCTATCTCTTCATTAAACAGCCTGTTCTTCTGGTAAATCTTATTTCACATATTGCTGAAGCCTAACTTGCAGAAGCTTAAGTATAACCTTGCTGATGTGTGAAGAGTTCTTTACCATTAAGATGTAAATTGATCTTTTCCAATTCAGTGTCCACTGTTGTGTTTTCCAAATTTACTGGCACAATGAGAATGCAGTATTTTTAACAGTCTCATCTTTTAGGACTCTGAACAGCTCATCAGGAATGCTATCACCTTCATTAGCCTTCTTGCTAGCAATGGTTTATAAGACCCACTTGACTTCATTCTCCAGGATAACTGACTTTAGATCAGTAACCATACCATTGTTGTAACTGGTGATGTTAAGATCTTCTGTAATTCTGTGTATTCTTGTCTCCTCTTCTTAATCTCTTCTGCTTTTTTTAATCCCTATTTCTTTCATGCCCATTGTTTTTCTTCTTTAGAATGTTATTTTATTTTTTAAACTACATGCTGATAGTTTGCAACATTCATCTTTTATTTGGTAAGCATTTAAGTTAAATATTTTTCTGCCTCCTTCCCTTCCCTGTCCCTTCCCTATGACAATGAATAATTTTAATTAGGTTATACTTGAAATAATCATGTCTAACATATTTCCATAATAGTCATGTTGTGAAACAAGAATCGGAATTAAAGTGAAAAAATGAGATAAAGAAAAAACATAAAACCAATTTTAAAAAGTGAAGATAGTATGCTTTGATCTGCATTCATTATTCCATAGTTTTTCCTCTGGATATGTCATTTTCCATCACAAATCTGAATGATGAGAGGAGTTAAGTTCACCATAGCTGTTCATCACACTATGTTGCTGTTAATATTTACAATGTTGTCCTGGTTCTGCTAACTTCATTCAGCATCAGTTCATGCAAGTTTTTCCAGTCTTTCTGAAGTCTATCTGCTTATGATTTCCTAGAGAACAATAGTAGTATATCACCTTTATATATATATACCATAATTTGTTCAGCCATTCCCAAATTGATGTGTATTCCCTCAGTTTCCATTTTTTGCCACCACAAAAAGAAGTTATAAATATTTTTGTACATGTAGGTTTTCCCCCCTTTTTATAATCTTTTTGGGATTCAGACATAGAAGTGGTATTGTTTCATCAAAGGATATGCAATTTTATAACCTTTGGACATAGCTCCAAATTGTACTTCAGAATGGTTGTATCAGTTCACAACTGTCAAACAGAACATTAGTTTTCCAATTTTCCCATATCCCCTCCAACATTGATCATTTTCTTTTTTTTCTTATTTTAGCCAATCTGATATTTGTGCAAAATATTTCTAATTTAATGTAATCAAAATGATCCATTTTGCATTTTAAGATGTTCTCTATCTCTTGTTTTGTCATAAACTCCTCCCCCTCCATAGATTTGACAGATAAATTATTCTTTGTTCTCCTAATTAGGTATCATCCTTTATGTCTAAATTCTGTATACATTCTGACATTATCTTGGCATGAGGTGTGAAATGTTGCTCTGTCTAGTTTCTGTCATACAATTTTCCAGTTTTCCCAGAAGTTTTTGACAAATACTGAGGTTTTGTGCTAGAAGCTAGAATCTTTGGGTTTGTTAAATAGAAGATTAATATAGTCATTTATTAACACTTCTTTTGTACCTAATCTATTCCACTGTCCACCATTCTATTTCTTAGCCAATACAAGACAGTTTTGATGACTGCTGCTTTATAATATTATCATACCCATTTTCACCAACTCTTAGTTTGCCATCACTTCCTAAATGTCCCATAGACTTCTTAAATGTAACCCATTCAAAAAAAAAAAGAACTCATAGTATCTCCCTTCAAGTTCAGCCTTTCTCCAAACTAACAAATTTTGGTTGAGGGCATCACCATTCTTCAAGTCACCTCACTTTACAACTTCAATCATTCTTAACTTTTCTCTCTCCCTCACCTACCAGTTCCAATCAGTAATCAAGTCTTATCTACAATAATTGTTGAATCATTCCTTCTCTCTCTAATGGAGCCTAGATCAGACCTCTATCTTTTCATTCCTGGCTATTGAAATAACTTTTTTTAATTGGTTCTTTTTCTTCCAGTTCATCCACCATGCAACTGCCCAAGTGATATTCCTGAAACACAGATCTATCTATGTCACTTTCCTACCTCAAAATCTTCAATGGCTCCCTATTTTCATTTGACATCCTTCACAATCTGATTCTCACCTTTCTAGATTTATTTTCTTACTCTTCAGGTACTCTTCTCCATCCCAATAAAACTGACCTTCTAGGTGGTCATTTTATATAACACTCTATCTCATGCTTCTGTATTTTTGTATAAATGGAACCCCTAAAATGTATCCCCTCTTAGAATATCCACAGCCATATAAAGAAAGACAAAAATCCAGTCCCTGCCTCCTAGGAGTTCACAGTTTAATAGGGAAAATAACAGGCAAACAAGCATATATAACCAAGTAAAGAGAGGAGAAATTGAGGGTAATGGAGAGAAAAGGAATCAGGAAAGACTTTCTATACAAAGTAGGATTTGGGCTGAGTCATGAAGGAAGGAAATAAAAGTAAGGATGGAGAGCATTCCAGAAATGGGAGGGCAGCCAGTGAAAAGACAATACATCAAGGAATGGAGTATCATGTTTAAAGACCAGTAAGAAGGCTGTGTTGCTGGAATTTAAAATATGAGGAAGAGAGTCAGTTACATCAGAAAGAAAGTTAGGACCAAATTGTGAAGGCTTTAAACATCACTGAAGTGATTTTGTATTTGATCTTGGAGATAATATGGAGCCTCTGAAGTTTACTGTATCGAGAGGGAAAGGTGATTGTGGTTGTGACATAGTGAACATAATCATTTTAGGAAAGTCACTTTGGCAACTGAGCAGAGGCTAGATTGAAGTGAGGAGAGACTAGAGATAGGGAGACCAACCAGCAGCCGTTGTTATAGTCCATGAAATGTGTTAAGTGATCAATGGCTAACCCTGGGTGCACCACTGGAAACTAGCCATGTGAAGAGAAAGCCAGGAATTACTTTGAGGAAGTCCCCTGAGGTGAACTAGTGAAGGGGTATAAGTTATGCAGAATGAGCAGGCATGAACAAATGGCAATATCTAGAGCTGGAAAAACCACCTAAAAACCTAAGAATTGAATGTGTTGGGGTGGCTAGGTGGCACAGTGGATGGAGCACCAGCCTTGGAGTCAGGAGGACCTGAGTTCAAATCCGGCCTCAAACACTAAATAATTACCTAGCTGTGTGGCCTTGGGCAAGCCACTTAACCCCATTGCCTAGCAAAAACCTAAAAAAAATTGAATGTGTCTCTCATGATGAGGTCTAAGATGCATTTTCTTTTCTTATTATATCACCCTTCTGACTCCCATTGGGGAGATAGTCTGCTATCCTTTCTATCCATGCTTATTTGTGATGTTAAATTGTTGTTTGTAATGTAAGACTTTACATTTATCCCTATTAAGTTTCATTTAATTATATTTGGGTCAATGCTCTGACTTGTCAAAATCTGTTTGGATCTATCTCCATAATTTAATCAAATGAGTTATCTATTTCCTCTCCCCTTCTCTGCCTTCCTTCAACTCATATGAAAATGTGATAATGACTATATAGTCTGAGTCTTTATGTAATCACTGATATGAATGTGAAAAAAAAATGCCAAGAACAAGTCCCTAGGTCACTCCACTAGAGACTTTGTTCCACCTGGATGTGAAACCATTAATTTCTACTGTTTAACCAGTTTCAATTCATCTAATTCAAGGGTTCTAAATGAACCTTTTGGGCAATTATGTGGCACAGCGGATAAAGTGCCAGGTTTGAAATCAGGAAGGCTTATCTTCTTGAGTTCAAATCTGACCTCAAACATTTATAAGCTGTGTGATTCTGTCACTTTGCCCTATTTGCCTCAGTTTCCTCATCTGTAAAATGAATTGGATAAAGAATTGACAAACACTCTAGTACCTCTGCCAAGAAAACCCCAAATGAGGCCATGAAGAGTCAGATAAAAGTCAACAACAACAACAAAACAACAGAACAACAACTCACAACAATGAAAACTGAACAAATCAACAACCACCTCATTTGGATCCTAAACCCCACTGTTGGTCCTGTGAAGTCTCTGGACCCCTTCTCCAAATAACATTCATAAATACGTAACCAAAATACAGAAGTTTGCCAAGGAAATAAATTATATTGAAATATGGGTATCAAAATATACTAGAAAATAAAACAAACAAGCTCACAAACCCCAGGTTAAATGCCCTAGATTGAATTGCATTACCATTTAGCCCACAGCTCTCCATCTTTTCCATGGGAACAGCATGAGAAAGTTTATCAGATATTTTGTAAAAATCTGGGTAAACTTGTTCTATCACATTCCCGTAAGTTACCAGTTTAGTTACCCTGTCAAAAGAGGAAAAAAGACCAATGGATGACCTCATTTTGAGGAAGCTAACCTGGTGCTTTAGGATCACTCCTTCCTTTTCTGCATTCACTAGTCATTTCTTTAAAAACAGTTTGCAGCTTTCATTCCCTAGACCTCTTTTAATATTAGGGAAAACTTTTGTCTTCTTTAGTCTTTCAGGACTTTCCCCTTTTTCCATGATAGGATCTTTCTAAACTCTCTGACAGTGACTCAGGCATCACTTAGTTGGTCCAGGTGGCTTGAGCTTTGTTGAGAGGAACTTTTTTCATACTATCTCTTTTCTCATTTTCAACTTCAATTCCTTTATCAGATTACTATGCTAAGCACTAGAAATATAAAAAGAGGCAAAAATACAGTCCCTGCCCTCCAGGAGTTCATAATCCAATGGTGGGCAAATAAATGAAGTGACTAGAACCAAGAGAACATTGTATACATTAAGAGCAGTATTGACTATTATAAACACACAAATTAAAAATAAAGGACATATGAAGAGAGTCACTACCTGCATTGAGGGAAAGAACTATTAAATAGAAGGTTGCATGGAATAATTTACATATATATATATATATATACATATACCTATTTGTATCTAATGATAACCAATTCCATGTTGGGGGAGAAGAAAAAATGGGAAAATAAATTTACATGATAACTGCTGTATATTTGTAGGAATGGCAAGTTGTACATAGCAGTTTCATGGGCAATCACTTTTTTATTGTATTGTGTTATGGTAAGACTTGGGGTTTTTTTAGGTTTCTGAAAGGCAATGGGGTTAAGTGAATTGCCCAAGATCACATAGCTAGGTAATTAGTAAGTGTCTGAAGTCACATTTGAACTCAGGTCCTCCTGATTCCAGGGCTGGTGCTCTATTAACTGAGCCACCTAACTGCCCCAAAGGCTTGTTTTGTTCCCTGAATTGAAACTAAAATACAATATATTTTAAAATATATGTACAAATAATCTTTATATAGAATGAATAGGAAATAACTAACAGTGGGAAGATTCTAGAATTAAGAAAGGTTTGAAAAGGCTTTCTACAGAAGATGGGATTTTAATTGGGACTTAAAGGAAACCAGAAAGTGGAGATGAGTAGGGAAAATAGTCCAGGTACTGGGGACAGTCAGAGAGAATGCCTAGAGCCCAGAGATGGAGGGTTGTCTTGTGGAACAGCCTAGAGGCCAATATCATTTGATTAAAGAGTACCTGTTGGGAGTAAGGTGTAAGAAGACAGAAAAGGCATAGGAGGAGCTCAGTTATGAAGATCTTTAAAATGCCAAGCAGAATTTTGTATTTGATCCCAGGGGTAATAGGGAGTTGATTGAGTAAAGAGGGGAGGGAGATTGATCTTCACTTTAGGTAAATCACTTTGTTGATTGCATGAAGGTTAGATTGCAGTGGGGAGAGACTTGAGGCAACAGCTATTATAATAATCCAAGCATGAAATGATAAGAGTCTGTACCAGAATTGTGCAATATCAGATAAGAAAAGGGGGGATATTTGAGTGATGATACAAAAAGTTTTGGCAACAGTTCAGTAATGGGGGGATGAGAGACTGAAGAATGGAGGATAACTCCAACCTTGCTACCCTGAGAGACTGGGAGGCTACTGTTGTCTTCTGCAGTACTAGGGAGGCTAGGGGTGGAGGAAAGCTAAAGAGGAAAGCTAAAGATCTCTTTTGGTCATATTGAGTTTAAGATGCTGACTGGACATCCAGTTCTAGATGTCTGAAAGATAGTTGGAGATGCAAGTTTGGAAATCAGATTGGGACAGGATAGGTAGATTTGAGAGGCATCAGCATAGAGATACTAATTAAATCTATAGGAGTTGATGAGATCACTAAGTGAAATAGTATTAGGGGAGGAGAGAAGACCCAGGACAGAATCCTGAGGGATCCCTATATTAGGGGGCATGATCTGGAGAAAGATCCAGCAAAGGAAACTAAGGAGTGATCAGAGAGATAGAATGAGTATCAGAAAAGAGTAGTAGTGTTCCTAAAGCTTAGAAAGTAGCAAGTACCAAGGAGGAGAGTGTGATGAACAGTGTCACAGGCTACAGAGAGGTCAAGAAAAATTTGGAAGAGAAAATAGTCAAAATAAAAAGGAATTCTGTCTTCTCTTTGTTGTCATTTATCATCTTTCCATCCCCCCCAAACAGCAGCAGTAGCAGCACTCTTCTCTTGATCCTTTTCCTTCCTACCTTCCTCAAACCTTTAAATACTCATTTTTGGCATCTGTACTTCAAGTATGATTCTTCACTTCATGGTTTTGTATCCGTCTTCTGTTACCTGACATTGATTCCATCTTCTGCTTATTTCTTTCAAAATTTTCAGTTGATACTCCCAAAGGGCAACAAAAATGTGCATACCCTTTGATCCAGTGATACCTCTACTGGGTCTATACCCTGAAGAGATGATGAAAAAGGGTAAAAACATCACTTGTACAAAAATATTCATAGCAGCCCTGTTTATGGTGGCAAAGAATTGGAAATCAAGGGGATGTTCTTCAGTTAGGGAATGGCTTAGCAAATGGTGGTCTATGTCTGTCATGGAACACTATTGTTCTATTAGAAACTAGGAGGGATGGGAATTCAGGGAAGCCTGGAGGGATTTGCATGAACTGATGCTGAGTGAAATGAGCAGAACCAGAAAAACACTGTACACCCTAATAGCAACTTGGGGGTGATGATCAACCTTGATGGACTCGCTCATTCCATCAGTGCCACAATCAGGGACAATTTGGGGTTGTCTACAAAGGAAAATACCATCTGTATCCAGAGAAAGAACCATGGAGTTTGAACAAAGTCCAAGGACTAGTCCCTTTTATTTAGGAAAAAAAACCTGATATCTTATTGTCTGATCTTGCTGTCTCTTATATATGTTTCTTCCTTAAGGATATGATGTCTCTCTCATCACACTCAACTTGGATCAATGTACAACATGGAAACAATGTAAAGACTGACAAATTGCTTCCTGTAGGGGGTGGGGGAGGGAAGAAAGATTGGAGGAAAAATTGTAAAACTCAAAATAAATAAAATCTTTAATAAAAATATAAAATAAAATAAAATTCTCAGTTGGTTGATGAATGTATCCAGATTGATTTCTTCAGACAATTTTCATTTTTCCCTTCACTCTGTTTCTTTGTTGCTTCAAGTATTTCATTCTTGAGAATTTCCCACAAGCCCAAGCTGATTCACCCTACTATCCACTTGTATCCTACTTAGCTTCCCTCTGAACACTTTGAAATCTGCTTTCCCAAAGCTAGAATTCATAGTAGATTGTACCCAACTTTACTTTCATTCTCTGTCACAAGCTTGTTGGAGGGAATGATCTTTAAGGTTCCCCATTTTTTTCCATCCTCCCTGATGAGAGGAATTCAATCCAAAATAGAATTTCCTCTTGTTGGTTTTTGAAAAATGCAATGATCATAATAATGATAGGTCAAAAAGTTATTAGCAGTTCTATTTTGGACATATTTCTGGATGATTGGATTCCCCTATCACTGTTCTATCATGCCTCCTTGATCTTCCGTGAACTATTTCCTAAATCCTTCTATATTATGTATTTTCTCTCTCTCTATCATTCTCCAATGATAAAATCACTTTTCTTTGTCCTATTGATTTTCATTCAAATGCTTTGCACCAAAACTTCTTAGCTTCATGGTTATTTGATTTTCTTACCTGAATGTTTGTTACTTGGTCTTTTTCAGTTATGCCTGATACTTCATGACCTCACTTGAGGTTTTCTTGGTAAATATTCTAGAGTGATTTGTCATTTCCTTATCCAGTTCATTTTACAGATGAGGGACTTAGACAAACAGGGTTAAGGACATGTTCAGAGTCACTCAGCTAGTAAGTGTCTGAGAGTCACTCAGCTAGTAAGTGTCTGAGTTCAGATTTGAACTCATGAACATGAGTCTTTCTGATTCCAAGTCTACTGTACTAACTGCCTCAGATCATTCTTACCTGAATATATCTCTATCTCTATCTATATCCATATCCATATCTATATACAGACACATACATACATGTATGTATATACTCTAAACATAGAATTCTTAGTCCTTTCTTTTTAACCTTTCCTCTTGAATAAGATAGAACCATCCAGAGTCTTATTCAAGTCCTAGAAATAATTCTAAGGTGAAATTATATGTTTTTTTTTATTATAACATCTATTTCACCTTAATTATTGTTTAAACTTTGTGGATTAAAGTGTCTATCTTTGGGTGGTAATTTTTACAATGAATGTCACAGCTGGGAGAGCCCTAGAATGCACGAAGTCAGAGCTGAAAAGGACCTTAGAACACAGAACATCAAAACTGGGAAGGACCTTTGAATACAGAACATCAGAGCTGGGAACTGTTAGAACATGGACTGTCAGAGTTGGAAGGGCCCTTAGAACAGTCTGGCAGAACTTCAGGATTCTCTGGAGGTCATTTAAGCCACCCTTCTTATTTTACAGATGAGGCTCTTGAGGACCTCAAGAGACAAGTGATTTTCCCAGGTTGACACAATGAGTTTTAGACAGATCTGTAAACAGAACCTGACTCTTTTTGCTTCCCTGGCCTGTGTTCCAATAAGTAGAATGGTGCTGGGAATGGTCTGTGAGGTGAGCAGCCTGGCCGGTACTGCAGATCCCTTACTCCTTCTACAAAAGAAGATTCACTGTGTACACAACAGTTCTTCCAAAGTTCCTTTCTTAATCCTTTTCAATCTTCTGTCTATAAGACAGTTTCCTAACATGGGGCCCCTCTGTAGAACACCCCACTATAGCAAAAAATCCTTAGGCTAGAGAGGACAAGGATTGTGTCCTGTCACCACGGTGTTCCCCAATTTAATCAATCCCCTGAATTTAAAGTCTGGGTTCCCATTCTCACCCTATCAATCACATGATCTTGACCTAGTCACTTAAAGACTCCGTTTCCTAATCTGTAAAATGAGGGACTCGGACTGGATAATCACAGAGGTCCCTCCCAGCTCTAAATCCTCTGCTCTTTCTCCTCCATTCCAAAAAGTGGGGTCCAGTCTCTTACTTGATATCCCAACCATCCTGACCCATATCCACTGATCTCCAAAACCACAGGCTCAGCATCTCTACCCTAAACCATGGATGGATCAATTACAACAGGTAATTTTTTTATTTTCAGAGAGGAAAAAAAATCCAATAAACCCTTTTATCTTGAAACATTCAAAACCTCCTAATATAAGACTGTGTGGGTTCCAAGAGTCCTAACCAGCCTTAATAGCTTGGGGCATTCTGACAGCAGTTCAGAGGAAACCTTGGCCCTAGTTCAGCCCCCAGTTGTTTCTGATCTAATTGTGCCTTATAACTTTGCCGCTTAATCTCGGATTTTTCTCCTCTTCTCTCTGATCCATTTCTCCTTATCTCTCATTGTTTATTTGCTGTTGGGTCAGCTGGCATTATTACCCTCTGAAATAGCTGAGCCTGGAATGAGGCCCTCTTTGGAGATCCTGCAGGTCTCCAGTAATGCCTCAGAATTCTGGGACTTTCTTTAACACTTGCTGTCCCACATCTAAGGGATGCTGCAGGGCCTGGGATGGCTCACTGTCCCAATATCCTTGCTCTCCCCACCCAATCTACCCTATCTGCATCTGTGGCTATATGCCCAACTAGTCTTCCAGTCATATATGTTAGTCTTAAATTCCCCAACACATTGTGTGTGTGTGTGGGGGGGAATAATACAGGACCTTTGATTTCATTGCTATAAGAAAATTCCAGTGAGAAAATTCCCCCCTACAAAACAAGAATCAATTTATTATTGCAATTTATAGTTTTGCAAAGTTTTAATTTTGAAAAGTCAAGTGCTTTGCCCAAGGTCACATGGCTATCATATATCCGAGGATCTGAGTATAACTATTTATATCACCTTGAATAAGTCACTTTCCTCTCTGGGCCTCCTTATCTGTAAAAAGAGATTGAACCAGATGATTTATCATATGCCAACCTGTGAACTTCTAATCCTAATCACCCAAATTCAAATCTGACCTCTGCCATGGGCAACTCACTTCCTTGCTGTGTCTCAGGCTTTTCTTCTGAAAAATCGAAGGTTATACTAGATGACTTTTCAAGTATGTGATTCTGTGAGATTGTGTGTGTGTGTGTGTGTGTGTGTGTGTGTGTGTGTGTGTGTGTGTGTGTGTGTGCTTAGGGGGGTGGGGAATTAGCAAAGGGTCAGCTCACTTTGTAACCATGGCAATGTTAAATGATCAAGATTGATTGGCACTTGTGATAAGCAAAATGAACTAAACTGTGAAACCCATTAGAAGGTACTTGGGAGACTGTGAGAAAGGGTCTTTGCTAAGAAATCCAGAAGGAGGAATCCAAATTAGTCAGTTCCTCCTAATGCACAATTGATGTCCTTTTTATCTGAAGCCAAAAGCCTTAATGATTGACTTGATGGGTCTCAAAAAATTGGAAAAAGTTAGAGAACCCCAACTACTTGTGCAGCCTCATCTGGACCTGTTCTTTCCCTGCTCTGGGCCTCAATTTTTTCAACAATTAAACAGTGGCCTGTCTGGTTTGGTGTCCGGATAGACCCTTTCAACTCCATCATTTTTTGTTCTAATGTTCGCTTACAATTCTAATATCCTCTAGCTGGTTTGGATCTCTGAAGAATTCATTTCCATAAATATTTGGGATTATGGGAAGACTGAGAACTGGGAGGGACTTTTGCAATAACCTATTCTAACTCTATCACTTTACATCTGAGGAAACTGAGGCCCAGAGACGTTAAATGATCCTAAAGTCACACAACTGGGACTTGATTGACTCCGGAGCCAGTGGTCTTTCTCCTACTGTGTGTAAAGCAAGCACTGTCATGCTAAGGAGCATTATGATGTTCTAGAAGATGTCTCCTTTGAACTAACAGTCTGGGTTGCTTGTGTCCACTGCCAAAAGTGAGTGGGCAGCCTCTCCCCCCTTCCTACCGCCTCCCACCTCCCAACCCCCTTACATCCCTCTTGGCTTGGCGCTGCTCAGTCAGGGCTGAGTGACTAGGTCTCTGCCCCCTCCCCGGCCCCTTCTCCACCCCCTTCTCCCCTGGCTCTGTCCCCTTAATAATAGTTCCCAGTTGCCTTTTCCATGAACCCTCAGCCTCAGGGTAAACAGCCTTTTATTTAGTAAATACAATGGCAGGGGTTTAACTGCCAATTCTTGCTTCTCACTAAAGGAGGATTTTATGAGGAAATCTTTCTCTGATGAAAACTAATCAACTTTGATTCTCCTTCTAGGTAGGGGTTGGTAGAGCATCCATGTGACTATGCTTCTCTCTTGGAATCTGGCCTTGGTGCCCATAAGTGTTGCTCCCTTCCCCCACCCTCCCAGTTCTTCCCTCCATCTGTCTGTTTTGTCCTCTCATCTCTCCTTTCCCTCTTCTTGTTCTTTCTCTTCCTCCTTAGCTTCCTCCACTCATCCTTTTTCCCTCCTTTCTTCTTCCCTTCGTTGCTGTCATCAGCAGACTCTTGAAAAGAGATGACTGCCCCAGGCCCCTCAGGAGCGCTGAGCAAGGCTAGGAGAACCCCACTTTCCACCCCAGTCCCTATCTAGGCCTCTTCTTCCCTCCCTTATTTTTCCCCAATCTCTTTTCAAGTGTCTTTTTCTTCATTCTCTCTATTTTTGCTCCCCTCCTCCATATCCTTCCCCTTCCTTTTCCTCTCCTTTCACTTGCTTCTTCCCTCTTTCCCTCCTTGATCTCTGTATCTGTCTCTCTCCTCTCTTTTTCTATCTCTCCCTCCTCCCCACCTCCTTTTCTGTCTGTCTCTGTCCCTTTGTCTCTCTCTCCATCTCTCTAATTTCCTCTGTATCTGTCTCTCTGTCAGTCTCTGTCTCTATCTCTCTCTCCATATATGTATATATATATATATATATATATATATGTATGTTTCTGTTTGTCTCTCTATCCCTGTGTCTCTCTTTGTCTCTGCTTCTCTGTCTTCATCTCTCTCTGTCTCTGTCTCTCTCTCTGTGTCTGTCTCTCTCTTCTCTTTTTCTGTCTGTCTCTCCCTCTTCCCCACCTTTTCCCTGCCCTTTCTCTGTCCCTCAGTCTTTGCCTCTGTTTGTCCCTCTATTTCTCTATCTGCCTCTGTTTGTCTTTCTATCTCTCAGTCTGTGATTATCTCTGTCAGTCTCTGTCTCTGTTTCTGTTTCTTTCTGACTGTCTCACTCTTTTTCTTTGTCTCTGTCTCTGTCTGTTTCTGTCTCTGTCTCTGTCTGTCTCCCCCTCTCCTCACCCCCTTCTCTGTCTCTCAGTCTCTGTTTCTATTTCTATCTCTCTCTCTTTATCCCTACCTCTGGATTTGTATGCCTCTTTCTCTGTCTCTATCAGTCTCTGTCTCTTTCTCTTTTTCTCTGTCTCTCTTTGTCTCTGTCTCTGTCTCTCTCTAATATAGAAAAAAGGAAAGATCACAGGTACCCTGCCTGGAATCAGAGACAACTTACTTACAAGGGGCCCTGGATTAATTAATGAGGGCTCATTCTAGAACAATTCTTGTCCTTTCTAGAAGAACTCTTATTCCTGTTCAGATGACTCTCAAATCTATATACTCAATTCTCTTACTTGAAAATCTACTGGAAATACTTCAAACTCCACAAATCCAAACTAGAATTCACTATCTTTTCCCCAAAATCTTCCTATTTTTTAAAATAAGGTATAACTGTGGAGGACACCACCATCTTTCCAGTCACCAAGGTGCAATTTGGTTGTTGTTCAGTCCTTTCAGTCATGTTTGACTCTTTTGACCCCATTGGGGTTTTTTGGCAGACACTGGAGAGGTTTGCCATTTCCTTCTCTAGTTCACTTTACAGGTGAGGAAACTGAGGCAGACAGGGTGAAGTGATGTGCAGGGTCATACTAATAAGTATCTGAGGCAATTTGGGAATTCAGATCTTCCTGAGTCCAAGTCCCAAACTCTACTGAGTCAACAAACTGCTTTGCAATCTGGCCCTTTCTTCTCTTTTTAGTCTTCTTACACAGTACTTCCTTTTATGAACTCTACAACCTAGCCATCCTAGCCTATTTGCATTTCCTTCTACACAAAACTTCGATCTCTCATCTCTAAGATTTTTTCATTGGTTCTCCCAGTTACCTGGAATCCTCTTGCTCCTTATATACAACTCATAAGATCCATGACTTTCATAACAACTGAACTCCAGTGTCACTTTCTGTAGGGTCTCTCTTGGTCCCTCCAGCTTCTAGTACCTTCCTCTCTAAGGTTACTTATATTTCTTTTGTATTATCTTACTATAATATAAACATACATACAAACATGTAGATAAAGTTATGCAAGTATATACATATATAATATGTATACATAGAGTAAACTGTATCTATTTCCTCTTCTCCTTATATTGATTAGTCAATTGATATCAATTACCTTTTACAAAGGGAATTTACTAAAACAGAATTTACTTCCATGGATAGAAATTACAAAGCCTCCTCTCAAACAGGTAGCAACTCCCCCCCCCCACCCTATTCACCCTGGGTCACTGGGAAGAGTGGTCTCAAACTTGAAGCACTAAAGTATCTTTGTACATATATACAGAACATGTGAGACCCTAGGAGTCCTTTCTCCTTCCTACTTCTTACCACTTTTCATCAGGGAAAGATGCTCCCTTGTTCAGTGAGGTTGCATCTTCCAGGGTGTGGTGCCTAGGTTGATGCTAGATAAGTCAAGAAGGTCATTTGGCTATGGACCTTTTATCAAACTCAGCTATTACTATTACTGACTCTGGAACTACCAAGGTTGGAACCTTGGATGGATTTGATAAATTTCTCTGCCTCATTATTCATGGGTAAAGACTCATTGACACAGATCAGGAAAGAGCAATGCATGCACACACTCACGCCCATACCCACAACCACACACACACACACACACACACACACACACACACACACACACACACACACACAGACACACACATTTAGGAACACATGGTGGCCAGATGGGAGATAAGGAAGCCATTTCTTTCTTCCCCTGATATCTCATGGAAATCCTCCTTTAAAAAGTTGTCAGGAAAATAATTCAGAATAATTTTAAAACTAGAATTTTAAGTTTATAAATAAAAGATTTTTAAAATTTATAAAAATTAAAATTAAAGGTAATCAGAGGAAAGAGCAAGAGATTGTCTGCTTTAACCTTTTGTATGTACCTCAATTCTAGTTGAACCTCTACTGAAACTTCTGCGTAATTCTCACTCCTCAGCCAACAAAAATACTTTTCATCACCCCTAGTGCTAGCTGCTGAGTCACTCAGAGATGGAAACTGGTTCCCTGAAATTCCCTGTGTTGGAATGAAACCAGTCAAGGGATGCTATAAATCAGAACATGATTCTGGGCAAGTCAATTAACATCAGTCTGCCTTGATTGCTTTTTTTTTAGGTTTTTTTACAAGGCAAATGGGGTTAAGTGGCTTGCCCAAGGCCACACAGCTAGGTAATTATTAAGTGTCTGAGGCAGGATTTGAACTCAGGTACTCCTGACTCCAGGGCTGGTGCTCTATCCACTGTACCACCTAGCCACCCCCTGCCTTGATTTCTTCATCTTAGGGATAATAATAGTATCTACCTCCCAGGGTCGTTGTGAGGATCAAATGAAATAATAGCTATAGAAGCAGGAGCAGGAACAGGAACAGGAGTGGTGGTAGCTGTAGTAGTGGTAGTAGTAGTAGTAGTAGTAGTAGTAGTAGTAGTAGTAGTAGTAGTAGTAGTAGTAGTAACAGTAGTAGTAGAAGCAGTAGTAAATTGGTTGGTTCTGGTCTTTCATTATCGAAGAAAACCAAAATGACTATACTATGTTTGAGTCAAATTACAAAAGAGGCGAGTGGGACAAGAGCAGAGATGGCCATGGAGCAGGGAGTGAACAAGTTACTCCAGAGAAAGCTCAGACCCAGCCTGGGACTGCTTTAAGACCTGCCTGCACCATTAATACTACAGCAGCCAAGTCAAGTCTTGGTCACTGGGGCAAGAAAGGAAAGGGCTATTTGGGATTGAAGCCACCTGGGGCCTAACAGATAGAAGTTTGCGAGGATTTTGCTCCAGCTGTGGTTTACCAAAAGCATTTGTCAGAAAAATTTCTCACTGTGCATAAGGGGAAGGGGGTTAGTGGGAGCCTGAGAGTAGACTTAAGTTCTTTGGAACCTGATCTATGATGAACTCAGTTTCCTCATTTGTAAAATGAAACATTTTGCCCTTCTAGATCAAATATTCTATGTTCTAAAGTCTCTTCTACCTCCAGGAAAAAGCACAGAAAATCAGAGTAGGAAGTAACCAGGAGCCTGCAAACATTTTGTATGCCTTAACATATTGTTGTTCTTTCACTTTTAATAGTATTTTCCCCTAATTACAAGTAAAGATAATTTTCAACATTCATTTTTTTCTTTTTTAATTTTTTCTTTCTTTTCTAATTACATGCGAAGATAGTTTTCAACATTCATATTTTTGCAAGCTTTGGAATTCCACATTTTTCTATCACCCTCTCTCCCCTCCCCCTCCCCATGGCAGCAAACAATCTGACATAGGTTATTCATGTACAATTGTGTTTAATGGATTTTCATATTATCATGTTGTGAAAGAAGAATTAGAAGAAAGAAACAATATAAAAGATGTTTAGAAAAGTGAACATAGTATGTTTTGCTGTCCACAGTCTTTTTTTCTGGATGCAGGTAGCATTGTCCATAGCAGGTCTCCCAGGATTGTCCTTGTTCACTGAATTGCTGATAGGACTTGCCTTGATCATAGTTGATCAGTTCATAATTTTTATAGTGTTCTCATGATCTGCTCACTTCACTCTTTAGTTCATGCAAGTCTCTCCAGGCTTTTCCAAAGTCTGACTCCTTATCAAAATTCATTTTTAAAAATTTAATATTTCATTTACTTCTTTTTTCCAACTACATGCAATGATAGTTTTAAACAATCATTTTTGAAAGGCTTTCTTCTTCCCCCCCCACAAAAGAAAGCAATCTAATATAGGCTATACAGGTATAGCCATGCTAAATACAGATCCATTTTAATCATCAACATTCATTTTTGTAAATTTTTTCTTCCTCCCTTCCTTCTTTCCCCTCTCTCCAAGATAGCAATCAATCTGATATAACATTTTATACTTTAAAATCTGTTTGAGCTCTGACATTCTACTTATAAAATCCCTTCTATCTCTAGATTTTATGTTCTAAAGCCCTTTCTAGTTTCAGTGTTCTGTGTTCTAGGATCTTTCTGATGTTTGCTATTCTTAAGTTTCCTCCCAGGTCTTACAGTCTATATTCTAAATTCTTTTCCAGCTCTACCATTCTGTGTTCTAAGATCCTTCTGTGTTCTAAGGTCCATCCAGTTCTAGTACTCTCTCTATTCCTTGTCTCCTTACCCTGTATTCCCCAAGATCACCTCCTAGTGATCCTCAATTAAGACACTCCATCTCTTGGCTCCAGGCATTTTCTCTGACTGGCTCCAGGATGAATTCTCACCCTCTTCATCTTTGTCTCCTCCCTTCCTTCAAGTCTCAGCTAAAGGGCTACCTTCTGAAAGAAGTCTTTTTTAGTTCTTCTTAATCTCAGTGTCTTCACTCTGAGGTTATCTCCACTTTATCTCATATGTCTATGTATCTTGTTTGTATGTAGTTGGTTTGTTTTCTGCATTGAATGGAAGTTTCTTAAAGGTAGGAATTGTTTTTCTATAGAGCACAGAGGGAATAAATTCACAAACACAGGATCTGAGAATTAGATGCTAACTCAGTGACTAGCTAGTCCAATCCATATATGAAATAAATTTCCATTATAGCTCACTGCATGGAGTGGAATCAGTGGCAGTGGAGTCAGGAAAAAATCTTCATGTGTTCAAATTGGGTTTCAGATACTTACTAGCTGTGTGACCCTGGGTAAGTTACTTAATGCTGTTTGTCTCAATTTTCTTATCTATAAAATGAACTAGAGAAGGAAATGATAAACTGCTCTAGTATCTCTGCCAAGAAAGCTCCAAACAGAGTTAAACTGAAAAAAAATGACTGAACACTAAAAACATACTTGATGAGTGGTCACCCAGACTTTGCTTGAAGACCTCCAAGAAGGAAGTTTTTCCTGCAATCAAGCCTCTGTAGGTACATTGGTTGTTTTGTGATTTGCACCCATTTTTCTTGATTCTGCCCTCAGGAGCCAAAAAAAAACCCACCCAAGTTTAACCCCTTCTCCACAAGACAGCCTTTAAAAATATTTGAAAACATCTATCATGTCCTGTAGGTGAAACACATGCCAGATTCCTCCTTCCACTGAACTTCATATGGTAAGATGCTTCACCATTTTGGTTGCCCTCCTTTGCACATCCAAGAACTTATCCCCAACACTCTTCAACCCAGAACAAACCCTGATAAAATACTCCAGATGGAGCCTGATAAGAATAAAGTACAATGGGGCTATAACCTTCCTGGAATCTCTGTCCCTCTATGCAGCCCAGGATCATATGAACTTTTTGATATGCCACATCACACTATGATGCCTATCAAGACTATGGTCCACTAAAGCCCCCTGATCTTTTACAGAACATCTACTCCCTAGCCAGATGTCTCTCATCTTATGCTTATGAAACTGATTTTCCTAATCCCAAAGTAAGACTTTATATTTTTGAATTTCATACTATTAAATTCCATCAAATATGCTAGCCCATAAAGGTCCTTTTGGATCCTGACTATAATTCTCATGTCTCAGACAAAAGGAGTATCTGTATTTGTGAGTGTACATGTGTGTGTCTGTATCTGTGTTTGTATTTGTGTGTGTATATGTGTATAAGGATTGGCCTTTTCTCCCATGACCTTCTCTAATGATAAGGTATCTCTCATCTCCCCCTTTTATTTTTTTGTCCCTTATACCCTTTCTGGGATCTCATTAGCATAATTAAGGAGGGATAGAGAAGGGGAACATGAAAGGTTTAGTACAAGGATGCTGCTAAAGAAAGGTGTCATATAATTAGTGATAGAAATGGGGGACATGTTGTACCTAGTTTTGTTCTGGGTCCATATCAGATTTCTGGCTGATGTGAATAGTGACAACAGCTCAGTGAACAACCTTTTCCAAAGCAAATTCAGGGAAAAGAAGGTCTCTCCCCTGTAGACAGCCAAGGCTCCTCCTGGTGTGAGTCAAATAACAGATATTAAGAGGAACACAGAGCTGATAGAATCTGAGATGAGGTCACCATTGGAAGGCACAGAGGAAGGAGTGAGGTTTCAGGAGGGATCTCTAAAAGGGGTGGGCTCTTAGGTCACACGATGGGGGCAGGATTAGAGGAGTCTGGGAATCATTGCCTATCTAGAAGCTGGGAAATGATGGAAACTGAGAAAAGAGATAGTGTGGTATAGAGAAAAGAGCATTAAACTAAAGTCAGAAGGTTTATAGTTGACAGAAACTATATGAATATAATTATGGAGTACTCTTTACACAAAGACATGGCTAAATAATTAGAGCAATATTAATTGCTCATGGATAGGCTGAGCCAATATAATAAAAATGACAATATCACCTAAATTAATTTACTTATTCAGTGCCACACCAATCCAATTACTAAAGAAATACTCTAGAGGGCTAGAAAAATAATAAGAAAATTCATCTGGAGGAACAAAAGGTCAAAAATATCAAGGGAAATTAATGGGGGAAAAAGGGAAGGAGAACAAGTAATACCAGATTTCAAAATATACTCCAAAGCCATAATCATCACAACAGTTTGGTAATAGAGAGGTTGATCCGTGGAACAGATTAAGTCCATAGTATATAGAATCAAATAAGCATAGTAGATTTGTGTTTGATAAATAGAAAGGTTGAATTTATTGGGGTAAGTACTCACTATTTGACAAAAACTCTTGGAAAACCTGGAAAGCAGACTAGCAGAAACTAGGTATACACCAGTACCTCCCACAATATATCAAAACAAATTCCAAATGAGTATGCGATTTAGACATAAAAGTAGACATTTAGACATAAATAAATTATAGAACCTTGGAAGAAATTACCTGCTATGCATAGGACATGAGCTCATGAACAATCTAGAGATAGAGAACTTCACAGGAAGTTAAATGGAAAATTTTGATTATATAAAATTAAAAAGCTTTTACACAACAAAACCAATGCAGCTAAAATTAGAAAAGAAGAGGAAAACTGGTGGGAGGGGGTAGAAATCTTTTCAGCAAGGTTTTCTGATAAAAGTTTCATTTTAAGATATTTAGGGAACCAACTCAAATTTAAAAGAACAAAATCCCTTTTCTAATAGATAAATCATTAAAGAATATAAATAGTCAATGGTAAAAGGAAAAATTTCAAGCAAGCAATAGTCATATGAAAAAAGACTCTGAATTATTACTAATTAATGAAAATACAAATTAAAACAATACTGAGGAGTTACTCATACTTATCATATTGGCAAAGATGACAAAAAAGGAAAATGACAAATACTCAAGAGGTTATGGAAAAACTGGTACTCAATTGCACCTCTGGTGAAATTGTGAACTGATCCAGTCATTCTGGAAAGCAGTGTGAAACTATGCACAAACTATTATATTAATCTGTACATACTTTTTTAAACTTAATTTTATTTCTCTTTCAATTACACACAAAGTTAGTTTTCAACATATATTCATTTGTAAGTTTATGAATTTCACATTTTTCTATAACCCTGCCTTCTCTGCCCCCCAAGGCAGTAAAAAATTCAATATAGGTTGTGCATGTACAATGAAGTTTAATATTTTTCATATTAGTTATGTTATCAAAGGGGAATTAAAACTAGGGGAAAAACCATGAGAAAGAAAGAAAAAACATAAAAAAAAATTTTAAATGAGCATACTATGTTTTGTTATGTATTCAGTGTCCAGAGAATTTTGTTTTTTGGGGTTTCTTGTTTTCTGGAATTTTCATTTTCCATAACAGGATTGTCTCTCAGGATTGTCTTTGACAGTTGCGTCCATCTTAGTTGATCCATCTCACAACGTTGCCATTAAAAGGTATAATGTCCTCCTGGTTCTACTCACTTCACTTAACATCAGTTCATGCAAATCTTCCCTCCTTTTCTAAAATCTGACTGCTCGAGATTTCTTACACAATAATAGTACTTCATAGCATTCATATACCATAATTTGTTCAGACACAATCCAATTGATAGGCACTCCCTCAACTTCTAATTCTCTTCTACCTATCTTTTGACTCATCTAAGGTCTATCATGCTAGATCTATACACAAGCAGATCAACAAGAAAAGAATCCAGATGTACAAAAAATATTGATAGCATCTCTTTTTGCTTTGGCAAAGAACTAGAAACTGGAAGAATCAATTAACTGGGGAATACTGAACAAGTTCTGTAGGAAATGATGAGGAGATAAATAAAATATTCAAATATTTTTAAAAATTAAAAAAAGAAATGATGAGGAAGGTAATTTCAGAAAATGCCAGGAAGACTGATATGAACTAAAAAAAGTAAAGTAAACAGAACCAGGAAAATGATTTCTACAATAAGACAATATGGTAGAGACAAACAACTTTGAAAGACTTGAGAACTCTGATCAACATAATGACCACCCATGATTCTAGAGGACTCATGATGAAATATAATGCATAGTTATTTGGACAAATCACTGAAAAATATGTGAGATCCTTTAAGTGCTGTAGTTCTATTCAGAAGAGATGGGTAAGCTGGACACAGTCATACCTTCCAGAACGTACGTATGGGGGAGAGGAGGGGTGGTAAATATATGTCTTTGGCAGAAGAATGTAAAGGATCTGAATGAGATGAGTGTAGAGGAGAATATACATTTCAGGAGGGGATGGGGATGACATCCTTAAAACTACAACCAAATCAGGTATAAGGAGGGAGGGTGAAAAGTCCTAGAGGACTAGGAGAACTGAGGAAAATCTGAGAAGAGTCTCTTCATCAAAAATTCCCTGGAAAGAGTGATAAGCATTGTGGTATGGGTCTGATGGGTACTAATTCAATAGAAGCCATGACTATCATGGGTCTTCCAAACTCTCCAACCCAACCCTCTTCCCCCCAACACATGTTCATGCTTACAGGAATAATGGTGTACAATTATATAGCACTTCAAAGTTGTAATGAACTTTGAAGTCCATTTTCTGATTTAATTAAGAATCATAGAAGAGAACTTGGAGGTACCTTAGACAGAGGATATCAGATGTGGGAAGAACTTTAGGTTGGAGAATGTCAGATCTGGGAAGTCCCTTAGAACAGAGAATGTCAAAGCTGGGAAGAATCTTAGGACAAAGAATGTCAGCTGGAGAGAGACTTTAAGAAATAAAAATATCAGTTTTAGGTGGAAGTGACCTTGGAACACAAAATGTCAGAACAAGAAGAATGTACCAGAGCTAGAGGATACCTTGGAATCCATGTCAGAGCTGAAAGGGCACTGGAAGTCAGAATATCAAGGTCAAAAGATAATTTAGTATCTCTTAACCCAATCAAAAATTCAAGAGTCCTAGTAAGCCTGATTGTCCAATAAACTGAGACTCAGAGAGTTGAAGAGACTTATCCAAAATCACTAGTAAGTCCAAGGGTGACCATCTGAACTAAGGTTTTCTCACTTCAGTCTACATCTCTTTTCATAATACTGGGGATCTCAGGAATTTCAACTCAAGATGGACCTTAAAGTCATAAAAATTCACACAGAAGGACAACTAAGTAGATAAGGGACGATAAATAAGGGAAGGGGGTGGGGAGAGAGTATCTAACTACTTTTTTGTTAGATTAGTTGAAAGGGGCTGACTATATGTACATGAGTCTCAGATCTGTTGCCAAGGAGAACTGTCATTTTCTCTCCTTTCAATTAACTCTTCCTGAGTCCTGAGTCCTCCTCTTCATTCCTCAGATCATGGAGTCCTAGAACCCCTGCTTTGCCACTCCTCCAGAGAGGGTTTTACCTGAGGTGAGTGACTCCATCCTAAGCCCTCCTGGGACTTGATTCAGACTCAGGGTCCAGTGACCCAGAGGATGATTCACAGACATCACAGCCCCCTAGCCCAACTCAGCTCCAGTTCCAGGTTCTGCCAACCCTCCCAACCCCCTGGGGCAGGACTGGACTTGGAGAGAAATAATGAGATTTCCTATCCAGGATTTCTGAAGATTTAGTGCTATTATGATAACCTCAGCTTTCCCTGAGGTTAGACAGTATGAAGGAATCATGGAAACAGCCAGAGCACCCTCAGTTAGAAAGGGCCTGGCCAGCTTTGGATTCCATCCTAGAGCTGAGTTGGAATTCCCTCCACTGCAGCTTTGGACAAAATGGTCATCCAGCCTCGGCTTAGATTGGCTTCCAGGCGTATGAAACTCACTACATTGAGAGACAGACCATTCCACTAAGGGAATGGATATGGTTATCAGGAATATTTTTCCTCATCTGGAACTGAAATCTGGTACTCACCATTGATCTTCATTGTACCCTCCAGAGTTGAAAAGAACAAGTCAAGTCCCATGGACAAACATTTATTGAATGCTGACTCTTTGGCTCTGTCCTAAGGGCTGGGAAATACAAAGAAAAGCAAAAAACAGCCCTTGCCTTCAAGGAACTTATATTTTAATGAAAGAACCCACATGAATGAATAAAGCATCTTTTCAATATTTACTGTTTATTAAACTCTGAACAAAGGCATAAACGTTCTTTGATTTCAAGGAGCTTACAGTCTAAAAGGATACATAATATGAATGAAGCATGAATTCAGTTCTTAACTGTAAATTGACTAAACTCTGAGCAAACAAATAAAGGCAAAAACAGCCCCTGTCTTCAAGGAGCTTACAGTTCAATGAGAGACACAACATGAATGAATAGTGAATGAAGCATCTATTCAATACTTATTAGTGAAATATTTACTGGGAAAAGAGCTGGCAATAAAAATAGGAAAGGCTCATTTTCTAAGAATTATGTACAAACAGGGGCGGCTAGGTGGTGCAGTGGATAGAGCACCATCTCTGGAGTCAGGAGTACCTGAGTCCAAATCTGACCTCAGACACTTAGTAATTACCTAGCTGTGTGGCCTTGGGCAAGTCGCTTAACCCCATTGGCTTGCAAAAAAAAAAAGAGGAATTATGTACAAACAACCATGCACAAACCAGATATATACAGGAGAGAATAGGAGGTAATCTCAGAGGGAGATAATCTCTCAACTGTAAAGAACTCAACAGTTCTCCAAAAAGTGAAGACAAGCAATCTTGTCCCGATTCTTCTTCTATCTAATTTGTCCTGGTTCTCTCCCTTGATCCCAGTAGAATACAATTCCTCATCTCCCTGATCCAATCATCCTGTCTACCCTCCTCTTGTGATGCTTCAGTTTATCAATGTCCTTTCTAAAATATGAAATCAGAACTGAACATACTATTCAAGTTGTTGCCCTCTGATCATCAAGATAATTATCTCCCTTATTCTGCATACTCTGCTGCTATTAATCCAATCTAAAACCCAATGACCTGTTTTAACACACAAATCTGCATGTTATATGTGTGTGACTATATATGATGTCTGTATGTTCTCTGGGGAAATCAGAATGAAATTTATGCTTCTGCTTTTAAGGTATCTATGTGGGAGCTCCTTACCTAGGTGGCTGCCTCTCTATGAAATTGTATCATTACACATCATAGACTGTCAGAGGACTTAGAGTGTTTCCCCTCCCCAATGTGGACAGGTGTTGGGGGACCCCCACCCACTGAGGGTGACTTGAGTACTGCTCACCCCAAGCAGTGTTTCCTGCTGCTTATCCCAAGATGTCAAAATTGTTAGTTATGGCTCTGGTGTGTATGGGGGAGAAGGGAGGTTTCTTTTGGTTTTGTTTTGTTTTGGTTTGGTTTTGGTCTTCGGGAATGTCTAGAGATATAGAGGTTTTTAAAGAGGCCCCAGATCATTGCCCTTTTCTCAGAGGCTGTTCATCTGTTTACAAAGATGACCAATGAAATAAGGAAGATGATGCCTTGATGTGAAAGTGAATCAAATTAAAGTGAGGTAGAACTGTGTAAAGTCATCAACCTCCCTCTCTCTTCAAGAGTCATCAAAGTCCAGTGACAAGGCAAAAATTAAAATGACTAGTGATGGCCTGGGAGGCAGTAAGTTTTTAGCACTCCACAGAACCTGCTTCATCCATCTTCCTGGCCTTTGGAATAAATCATTCATCCATGGTAAGTCTTCACATGTTTGGGGTAGACTTCCCCACCCCACTCCCAGTTCATCAATGGGATTGAGGCCTAAAGGTTACTTACCATTAACCTGGTTTTACCAAGCTGTGCCCACTGTGTATGCTACAGGTGAGAATTGGGTGATAGGTGGATACCAAAGGTCAATGAGCAGTCCTCACACCAGAGTGCTAGTCCTCCCAGAATATTTCATATTTCACCCTCTTAGCAGAAAAGGTGATAGGAAAAACTACTGTCTCTCAGAGGTCTCGGTTTCCTTTTTTGTCAAAAGGGGTAAGATGACATTTCTATTGCCTGCCACACATGGATATTATGAGGAAAACACTTGGAAAACCTCAAAGGCTATAGAAATGACTATGGGCTATTCTTTCCCTCCCCCTACAAGTCTCAGAACCATAGAGCTAGAATGTCTGTAGACCTGAACAGTAAGTCCTGTCTCCTGAAAAGAGGCACGTCCCCTGTTAGTTTCTACCTCCATCTGCCTGGCCTCCCTCCTGCCCACCTCCTACCAGGGTAATCTCCCAGTCCATTCATTCCTTGAAGTTCACCCCTCCCCTGGTGGCAACCTCGGTGAGTGACCTGAGCTAGGATTTATGGGACTGGCCCTCTAGGAGGGGGCCGGGGGATAAATCATGGAATATTTAGGAAAGTGATCCACATTTGTTACCCTTAATACTATGTTTAACATGTCCAAGAGGGGCTCATAAATCAAAGGCAGCTCAGCCCTCCCAGGCTCCTGGGGAGGGGGGGGGGTAGAGGAGGAGGAGAGTCATCCCTTCCTATCTTGGGGGGAAGCAAGGATTCAGGTTTGGAAGCTATGGGAAGTTTCTCTCCTTTTAATTCAGTCTGGGGAATCAGGGTGATGGTTTTCCAACTGGGCAAGGAGAGAATAAGAGATAATATCAGAGGGAGATAATCTCTCAACTGTAATGAACTCAACAGTTCTCAAAAAAATGTGAAGATAATCACTCAAGATGGGAGTGTAAGCCTGCTTATATCTCCATGTGGACCAAGTATATCTATGTCTATAAGATCTAATATTCAGACACATATTGTGCTTTGAAATCACATAGGATTGAGTCAGAAGGGTCCTTAGAACATGGAAGGTGAGAGCATACAATGGAATAACTGGTAGAGACCTTAGGGAATAGTCTTAGAGCTAGGAAGGATGTGAGAGATGGGGGGCCCTTAGAACACTGAATGACAGAGCTGGGAGGGTTTTTAAAACAAACCGTCAGAGTTGGGAGGGCCTTTAGAACTCAGAATGTCAGAGTTGGGAGACCCTTAAAACACTAAATGTCAGAGCTGGGAGGGCCCTTAGAATACAGACTGTCAGAGTTGGGAAAGTTTTTAGAACCCAGAATGTCAGAGCCAGGAGGACCCTTAGGACAGAGAACATCAGATAATAGTTTATTATAGTTTAATATCTAGTGTAGCTCCCTCATTTTACAGAGGAGGAAACAGAGACCCAGAGTGAGGATTTCAAATCTCGACTGCTACTTACTCTAAAGTCTTTGGGTTTCAGTTTTCTCATGTATAAAATCAGAGGATTGGTGAAGAGAGGGGAAAGGTCTAAGATCCCTTCCAGTTCTGAGTTTGTGATCTTATCATTACAAATGACTCACCCAAGGTCACACAGTAAATGAGTGACCAAGCTGGAATATGTTTGACTCACAAGTCAATGCCCTTTCCATCACAACAGGCTGAATAAATATAGATTGAATAAGGGCTGTTGTTTGGGAAATGATCAATATTGATTCATGGTGGGTTTCTTTTCTTTGTGCTGTCCCTGCTGTGTCAAGGAGACTGATAAGAGTTCTGGGGATGGGTAAAGACATTCAGCACGTGAGGGGCACCTCCCAAATACAACCAAATAAATGCTCAAAATAAACAAGAGTTAGATATTGCTAGTGCTAGAAGACACCCTGCCACCTCATTTTGCAGATGACAATCCTGAAGCCCAGAGAGAGTGAATGTCCAAGGTCACATAGCACATTGACAGCAGAAATGAAAATAGAATTCATGTCCTCTGAACCCCAGTGTATGTTTCTTTTTTACTAATGTATACTCTGTATCATGCATGTACATATGATATATCATGTATCTAGAGGTCTTAGGTATATGCTTGGGGGAGGGCAGTATGGGAGAAAACATTATGTTGAGCCACCAACCTGCCCAATTTGGATGGATGCCTCCATATTCCAGAGGATGCCCCCACAATGATGTTTCTTTGTAACTTTATCCTGAACCCATACAGAGAACTGGAATTCTCATGTACCAGGTAGAGAGAAGGTCTTGGAACCAATACTCAGGTGGTCAAGTGCTTCTAATTGACCTGCCAGGAGCATGTTATTGCATGTACATATTACCTCTCTCAATAGAAGATAAGATCCTTGTGGGTCTTCCTGTGTAAGGACAGAATAAATGCCTGTTGATGATAATGGTGATCTCTTGGCCATCATTCATCTCACAGAGACACATGCCACTTAATTTTTCAGGACATAGAATCTCAGAGCTGGAAAGTACTTTAGACACCATTGAGTCCATCCAATGCAGGGAACATCTCTACAACTATTGTTGCCAGTTTCATTTTGAAAATTTCTAGAGATAGGGAGTTAATTACATCCTGGATTATCAGTTAAATTTGGGACAGCTCTCATTGCTTACAAGATTTTCCCTATTGAAACGCAAGATCTGCCTTTCTATTCTGAATTCTGCCAATTCTGAGATCAAGGAAAATAAACTTTTTATACATGGACAGCCTGGCAAGTATTTGAAGGCAGCTCTCACACACTCTTATGATGTTACTTCTCCACTCAGAACTCTTCAATGGCTCTCCATCACCTATGGGATCAAGTTCACATTCTTCAGTATGGCACTCAAGGTCTTCCATAATCAGAGGTCATCCTGCCTTTCTAGCTGGAGAAATAGATAGATAGTTGGATGGAATGATGGATGGATGGATGGATAGATAGATAAAGCATTTATTAAGAATTTTCTTTATATCAGCACTTGGTATACAAACCCAAGTGAGCAAGTGGTCTCTGCCCTCAAGGAGCCTCAATTCCAGTGGAGAAAGACAATAAACAAGGAGCTAGAAACTTGGTTGGGGAAGGAAGTTGTCAAGAAGACTGGAAAGTGTCATGGACTCCTGTTTCTGAGCAAGATAAGGCTCATTTAGCAGAACCTGGTATCCCAGGGTTACCAGTCTAAAGTTCCAATGTGTGTGTGTGTGTGTGTGGGGGGGTGTTTTATGGTGAGAGGAGAATGACTAAGATAGGGATAATGGCCTTAGCTCCCCTGCTCCCTTTCCATACTCTATGTTCTAATGAATAGGATGATTCTGTGTCTCCCATACATACTCCTCATTTTCCTGATCCCATGGTGTTTATGCCTGTTTCTCATGTCTGAAATAACTTCTCTTCTTTCTCCCATATCTGTATCTATTGAAGTTACCCATCCTTCAGGGCCCAGATCAAATGTCACCTTCTCCACAAAGCCCTTCCTCAACTTACTAGGATGCAATTATTTTCCCTTTTTCCTAATTTGCTTAACTCTTTGTTTTCACCTCTTTTAGACCTTAATACTGTTTTCTTTTATGCCTTTTATGTGATATTCTCCACACCCCCCATCCCCAGGACCACCACTAGACTTTGGGCATCTTGGGGTCAGGGACCATGTCTTAACCATATTTGTAGACCCTTCTGCAGAGGGTCTTGCAGAGAACAGTTGCTTAATAAAGGGTTATTGAATTAAATTGAATTGAATTGAGTTCAATTTGATTCCACAAACATTTATTAAGTTCCTATTTATGCCAGATATTGGGGATAGAAGATAAAAAATGAAACAGTCCCCGACCTTGGGGAGATTATACTCAACTGGAGAAAACACCTATAAGAATATTCAAGCTCATACAAAGGGATTTCACAGGGTGGAGGGGAAGAGCTATCACAATTTGGGAGATAAGAAAGTTTCCAAAGAAGGTGGCATCTAAGATGGATTCTGAAGGGAGATAGGGGTTTTAAGAGGAAGAGTGACCAGGTAGAACATTCTAGGCCTAGGAGATAGCCTGGGCAAAGGCTAATGGAAGAGAGATGGTATGTCCTATAGAGAGAATAAGTAAACCAATCTGGCAGGAATGTGGTGAGCATGAAGGGAAAGGATCAGTCTATCTATCTATCTATCTATCTATCTATCTATCTATCCCTCCAACTAGGAAGTAGGAAGGCCTTTGATTTATGAACAACCTTGAATGTCACACTGAGGAATGTAAACTTTATCCCATAGGCAATGGGAGCCTTTGAAGATCTTTGGGTGGAGGAGTAGCATCATAGAAGAGCACATGAGAGCTGCCCTCAAATACATGAAAGACTCGAGTATAGTTTGGTAGAGTGGTTAAAGTTCTGGATCTGGGGTCAAGAAGACCTGCATCTTTTTCTAATTTCTTCCATATACTCTCTGTGTGATCCTGGGCAAGTCGCCTAATTCTCTGAGCCTCAGTTTCCTCATCTGTAAAATGAGCTTTTAATACACATTTTGACCCTAAATCTAATAACCCTATAGAGTTTTATCCTGGAGGTAAGAGCATCATGGTCAGTCCTGGATTTTAGGAATGTCATTCTGCCAGTTGTATGGAAAATGGAGTGGAGGTGGGGAGACAATGGAAGGAGGAGGTCAAATAGGAGATCATTGCATGAGCCCTGGGTAAGAGGTAACAAGAGTCTGCATTAGGGTGATTCTGGGTAGGTAAAGAGGAGGAGGTGAATCAAAAACCTGGTATCTGATTGAATCTGAGGAGATAATGAATATTTGAGGTTGACCCTGAGGTCAAGAATCTGGGAGACTAACTTGACTTGAAAGCATGGTGGTGTCCTTGACAGAAGGTGAAGGGCTTGGAAAAGAAGGGAGGTTGCAGAAAACTGAGTTTCAGTTTGAACGTTTGAGTTGTCATTAGATAGTCCTGTTGGAGATATATAGGCAAACCCTACCATCTAGTGAGACAAGGTGAGTTCAACAGAGAGATGAGGGTTGAGGGCAGGGAAGATTACCTGGAATCAGTTGCACTGGGCTGATAATTGTACAGATGTTAGTTGATAAGGATATAAGAAAATAGGAGAGAGGGGGAGAGAGAAGATGATGATGATGATGATAAAGTTGAAGAAGAAGAGGAGGAAGTGGAAGAAGTGGAGGAGGAGGAGGAGGAGGAGGAGGAGGGAAGAAAAGGAGAGAAAGGGAGAGAAGAGAAGAAAGAAGAGAAGAGGAGAGGGCCCAAAACAAGAGTTCTGTGGAAAACCCACATAAAGGAGGCTAAGCCACTACAGCTGCACAGGTGAGAGAAGTTGAAGACAGAGATGAAGAGATTGCAGATAACTTTGGAGGGAGAAGTTTCAGTCAAATGATGGGATCAGAAGACAGATTACAAGGGGTTGTAAAGTGAATGGGGACAGAAAAAGGTGTTTGACTCTGAAAGGAAGCAGAAAGATGGGACAATGTCTTAAAGGGATGAAATTGCCCGGTGAAGGTTTTTTGTTTTGTTCTTGCTTTTTAATGGATGAAGGAATTCCGTTCATAGGATGCATCTTATATTCTAAAGAAAGTCCCTTCTGTTTCTGACATTCTCTTTTCAAAGGCCCCTCCCAACTCTAAAGTGTCATGTTCCATATCGACTTTTTGCTTTGACATTCTCTGTTCTAAGACCCTTCCCATGTCTGACAGTCGCTGTTCTATAGCTTTGATATTCTGAGCTATTTGGTACAGAAAAGGTGAGTGTGTGTGAAAGGCTTGGCCTAGGGGACTTGAATGGAGGAAAAGGTCTCCTGTGCTCACCAGGTTTCCCTTGGCCTCCCAAGAAGACAGTCTGTCTGGGATGGAGACCTGGAATGTGAACCCTGAATGTGCCTCCTCACCCCTCCCTTTTGCTGGCTGCAGAGCAGTCTTCACCACTCAGCAGAGAAGTGTGTGTGTGTGTGTGTGTGTGTGTGTGTGTGTGTGTGTGTGTGTGTGTGTGTGTGTATGCTAGTGGGGAGGGAGGGTGGTCCTGGCATTAACTCTGAGCCCTGGGCAAAGAAGAGTCAGTCAATGTGCCAGAGTGATCTCCAGGCTCATTGACCTCCTATTAGGAGTCTTGGGGAACAGTGGGCGAAAGGAGAATGGAAGTTGGGATGGGAAATGCCCCACTACCTCCAAGATGCTTCCCAGTGACCCAGGCTTCCTCCTCCTTTCCCAGGCTGGCTGTAGGATCTCTGTCCATCCTCTGATCTCTGTCTCTCTGTCTGTCTCTGTCTCTGTCTGTCTGTCTGTCTCTCTCTCTGTCTCTCCTTCTGTCTCTGTCTCTCTCTGTCTCTGTCTCTCTGTCTCTGTCTCTCTGTCTCTGTCTCTCTCTCTCTCTCTCTCTCTCTCTCTCTCTCTCTCTCTCTCTCTCTCTCTTGTTTTCCGGGAAGGGCGTTTTGATTTATGAGCTGCAGACAGCTGGAGCTCCATGTCCAGGAGGGCTTGCTTACAGTTTCTCAGAGGAAGCTGCCTGTTTGGGGATGGCAGGGTGACAGGGTTTATACAGAACAGCTCCATGGTCTAAGCAGACTTGTCAACCCAAGACAGATTAAGTGACAGAGAAGGCCCATTACTTCATTCACACCTCAGCAGGCAAACAATAAAACACTTACACCCAGTGGGGACAGGGGGGCAGGGAGGGGGGATTCCCCCATTTCAAACATTCCCAAACTTGTCTCAAGGAGAGGGAATGAGGAATAATTATCCTATGGGGGCGCCATGACAGGATGCCTAAACTCTGGGTCTGGAGCTTGGAAAGGAAAAACAGGCCATCCAGTCCAGTCTGCAGACCTGGGTTCAAATTCTTCCTTTGGGTGTAAGCATCTAGGTTTGGAATCTGGTTCAATGTTGTGATTTTGAGCAGATCCGTCACCTTTCCATGTGATTACCTTGCCAATCTGGGTCCTTCAACTCTAGAAATTTACCAGATGTGTGGATCTACCAGATACATCCTCTAATCTAGCCAGGTGGATCTACTCCCCATTCTCCAAACACATCTTGCCTTTTTATCTCGGCACACTTTGACTGGTACCATTCCCTTTACTTGCTACATGGGATAATGGAAAGAACTAGTGCATGTGGGGGGGGGGAGTCAGGAGACCTAGGTCCAGTCTGGATTCTGCCACTAACATATTGTGTAACCTTGACCAAGTATCTTCCTTTCTCTGAGGAAGTCTGCAGACTATGACTGATAGCTGTCTCCTGCCTCCAGAGCCCCTTCTCTCACTGGTGAGTTCTTCCTGGAACTGCCATTTTGCCAGATCAGTCAACCCTTTTTCTCCTGACTTACCTTTGACATTATGTGATCTAACATAGTTTCCACTTCTAACAATGTTCTAAGAGTCCTCTGATATTGTAAGGTCTCTGTTCTAATCTCTCTCTCTCTCTCTCTCTCTCTCTCTCTCTCTCTCTCTCGAGCCCTCCCTCCCTCCCTCCCCTCCTTGTTTTTCTTCTTAGGATATGGGTTTCTTGAGAAGAATGAAACAAGAGTAGTGGGTGGCTTCAATAAGTCTGACTGTGTTCTGTGTTTCATAAATTTGTACATGATAAAGATTTTACCTATCTTGGGCTTAATTTCTACCTAACTGAAGTTTTTGCTGTTGTAGATACCCACTATACTGTGATCATCTCTGGTGGGATGATCTTACCTCAAAGGTGAGTCTTCACTATCTCAGACTTTTCTGGGCTAGGGATTGTCTCCTCCTTGGTCTCCCAAGGAGTTTAAGGAGGGAATGATGTTTCCACCACAGACCCCATTGAATCACTGTTACTACTGAGCACTATACAACTGCATAAGCTGTTCATAAGACATGTACATAAGATCCAGGTCAATACCACTATATATAACATTCTGTGTTCTAAAGTCTTTTCCAGCTGTGACATCCTATGTTCTCAGATGTGGCATTTCATGTTCTAATATCTCTTTCAGTCATGACATTCTGTATTCTAAGGTGTGACATTCTATGATCTAAGGTATCTTCCATCTGATGTCCTATGTTCTCAGATCTTTTCCAGCTGTGACATTCTATGGTCTAAAATCTCCTCCATGTGAAATTCTATGTTCTCAGAGCTCTTCCAGCTGTGGCATTTTATGTTCCTAGGTCTCTTCTAGCTGTGACATTCCAAGGACTAAGGTCTCTTCCATCTGATATATTATCAGATCTCCTCCAGCTGTGACAGTCTATGATCTAAAGTCTCTTTCATTGGGATGGCTATGTGGTGTAGTGGATAGAACACTGGTCCTGGAGTCAGGAGTACCTGAGTTCAAACCCTGCCTCAGACACTTCATAATTACCTAGCTGTGTGGCCTTAGGCAAGCCACTTAACCCCATTACCTAGCAAAAACATTAAAAAATTAAAAAAATAAAGTCTCTTTTATCTGATATTTTATGTTCTGAGATCTCTTCCAGCTGTGATATTTTATTTCCAAGGTCTCTTCCAGTTGTGACATTCTATGGTCTAAAGTCTCTTCCATCTGATATTCCATGTTTTCAGATCTCTTCCAGTTGTGACATTTAATGTTCTAAGGTCTCTTCCAGTTGTGACATTCTTTGGTCTAAGGTCTCTTCTATTAGATAATCCATGATCTCAGTTCTCTTTCAAATGAAACATTTTATGTTCCAAGGTCTCTTCTAGCTGTGACATTCTATGGTCTAAAGTCCAAGATTTTTTCCAGTTTTAACATCCATGTTCTAAAACTTTTTTCCAGCTCTGGGAGACAATGATTCCATAAAGCCAGGCACATTAGTTGTATGAAAAGAGGCAGGGGTAAACCTTCAGTGAAGCCCTTGCAATGTTCCAGGCACTAGGCTAAGTGTTGCAGATGCTTCCTAAGTTCTAGCATGCCTTTAAGTTATGTGATTCCATGTTCTAAGCTGAATATAAGAATAAAAGATCCTTGGGAGTAAAGACTCCCTTTCTTCATGTCTTAAACAGTGATTAACACACAGTAAGTACTTAATAAATGCTTGTTGCTTAACATCTGTAAAATGGAGAGAATGGTCCATAATTAAATAATTCTATTGTTCTCTCAGTCCAGAACACACTCATTCCCTTAACCAGATAATGATTGCTCTCTGAGGCCCCTTAAACTTCTTTCCTAGGATTGGGTCACTGATTTCTGATTCTATAAAGCCAGGTTCATTTGTACAGTGGGAAGTGAGGTGGAGGAAATCCATTTATGAACACCTAGTGTCTGTCAGGCATGAGGATTCAAATTCAAGAAAATGATAGTTCTTGACCTCAAGGAACTTATATTCCAGTGGGGAAGATGACACACAAAAAGTAGCTGAAAATAATGTAAGAAGAGAGAAAGGTACCAGAGGGGCTTGATTGTCCAAAAGTTAGGAACAGAGCCAGAAAAGAAAAGATCGGTATGGGCCCTTCCACAAAATGGAGACCCTAGGAGGAACTTGCCTACTGGAGAAGGGTTCGAACCTTATGGAGGTATATTCAAAGTTGAAAAGGTCATATGGATAGTTACTTATTCCAGGTCTAGGAAGCCTCAGGTGAAATTTCCTCAGGGAAATTCCAGGATGAAGCAGCCACAGAGACAAGGTTCTGAATTCCAGTAGCTAGGAACCAGACCAAGAAGGCAGGGCCAAAACACATCAATTCTGAATCTGGGACACACTTGATCAATAAGGCCCACCTACACACATTCCTCAATTCAAACTTGGAACTTTTTCCAGACTAGGCTTCAATTTCCCAATAAATAGCCTTTCAACTTCTGCTTGAAACTTTCCAGTGACAGGGAACTCAATAGTGGTACATTCCCCTTCATGGATAATTCTGATTATTTGAAGTCATTTTTTATTTACCTTATATTGAGCTGAAATTTTCTTATCATTGGCATCCTCTCATGCTAGCTGTTAGTTCTGCTCTTGTTCAAATCCAATTCATTTGTTTGTCATGGCATCATCTCCTAGATGTCATAATCTGCTTCAAGAACAGAGAACAAACAATAACAAGTTTCTAATTCTGCCCTCTCTAATCAACCAGAACCAGACTAGCCTTTCCTCCAATCGGCAGTCTTAAAATGGCTTTCATGTGTCCCATAAGTCACTTTTCCAAATCAATCCTCCTTAATTGACCTGGTCATTGGTCCCTGGTCATCCCTTTCCAGACTTCCTCTTGCTTATCAAAATCCTTCCTAAAATATGGTGCTCAGAACTCCCCACAATTCTCTAGATGCCATCTGTCGGCCTGGAGATTAGTGGATTATCAACTCTCTAGTTCCATGCAAGCTTTGTTTCATGAAAAGACAATATGGTTCAACAATTAGTATTTTATATTAACTTTTTCAGTGCTGAAAATTTTTTTCCCTTTCATCCTAGTGCTGAATATTTTGTGAAATAGGAATTCCACAAGGGATCAATTAGAGTTGCAGATTTTGTTAATTTCTTCCTAACTATCCTATAAATAAATCTAAAAAACTAAATAACAAATAAAACTTGCAGAAAACATGTTTTTATCAACATAACATGCTCTCACACAAAGGGTAAGGCATTTACAAAGAGCCAGGCATATGTATTCAAGCAAAAAAGAAAGACAAAGTCCTGCCTTCAAGAAGCTTACATTCTAATGAGGAAGACCACACATGAAAGGGAGTGAGGGGGAAAAGGTACTTGGAATGGGAAAATGATGGAAAATTCCAGAGGGGAGCAGCCCCTGGGAACTGAAGAGATCTCACTCAGTCATCGGGTGAAGCCCGAGGGACATGTTCCAGGACTTAAGTGATTTTCCAGATAAGCTTTCTGGGGCAAATGGAGAAGTCCAGAAGAGGAAAACAGGCTGGAAAATGATTCCTCATTTCAGTAGGAAGAGGGCTAGACTTTCAGTCATAAGACATAGGGTCAACACTTTCTAGTTGTGTGACTTTGGGCAAGTCACTATCCTCTGGGTCATGGGTTCTTTGTCTCTAAAATGGCAGGATTGGATTAGTTGAGTTCTGAGGATCTATTGCAGTTCTAAATTTGTGATCTGAGGTATCACTTTCTCCTCTTCCTTTTCCTCTTCTTCCTTCTAATCTCCCTCCTCCTCCATCTCTTCTCCCTAACCCTCCTTTTTCTCCTCCTCTAAATCCTTTCTTTTTCTTCCTCTACCTCCTTCTCTTCCTCCTTATCCTCTTCTTCCTATTCCCCTACCTCCTCTTAATCTTATTCCTATTTCCCCTATTCCTGTTCTTTCCATGTCTGTTTCTTCCTCCTCATCTTTCTTCTTCTCTGCTTCCTCTTCATCCTCTTCCTCCTCTTCCTCCCTCCTGTTCTTATTTCTCCTATTTCTATTCTTTTAATTTCTTTTCCTCCTCCTCCTTTTCCTCCTCTATCTCCTTCTCCCTCCTCCAACTCCTGAGGGATGGGGCACAGGATTGAGAGTGGGGGAGGATTCTGATAGAACCATCTGGGGATTTGATCCCTGACTCTTGACCTGGATATTTCCATAACAACTAGCACGGGGATGCAGAGAATGTGTCTTCCTTGATGGAATGGCCCTTCTATTAAGGAGAGGAAGAAAGAAAAATGAAAGAGGGGAGAGGGATCAAGGAAGTAGAAATGAGGGGAGGAGATAGAAGGGAGTAGAGGTGAAGGAAAAGAAGAGAATGAGAGAGAAGAGAGTAAGAGGGAAAGGACAATGTCTTTCTGAGCCTCTCCTCACCAGCTACAGTGCTTCCCCATTAAAAAAAAGTTATCTCATGTCTGGTTGACATATATAGCAATGATGACAATAGCAACAATGATAACTAACACTTAAGAACTTTAAAAATATTATTTCAAATGATCCTCACAACAACCCTGCAAGTTAGAGCTAATAATAACCTCATTTTATGGAGTAGAAACTTGAGACCGACAAAGGTTAAGTAGCTTGCCAGTGTCACACAGCTAGTAAGTGACTGTAAAGTTGATGCACATTCTCTCCATGAAAGAATGTAAACTTATTGATGATTAATAAAATGATTGAAAGTAAGGAGAGAAGGTGATGCAGTGGATAGAGCACTAGGCCTAGACTCAGCAAGACTCATCTTCCTGAATTCAAATCTGGCCTCAGAAGCTTACTAGCTATAAGACCCCAGACAGGTTACTTAACCCTGTTTGCCTCAGTTCCTCATCTATAAAAATGAACTGGAGAAGAAAATGGCAAATTGCTCCAATATTTTTGCCAAGAAGACTCCAAATGGGGTCACAGAGAGTCAAACATGACTAAAAAGAATGAAAATCTTTTTTAAAAAAAAAGAGGAAAGGACAGGAGAGGAGGACAGTGGGTAGGAGAAAAAAAGGGAAAGGAAGGAAGGGAGGGAAAACATGAAGGAGTGTAAAGGAAGTCTGAGAGAGAAAAAGAGAGAAGGGAAAAGGTGAGAGGAAAAGAGGTCATGGTAAGGATAGGAAGAAGAAAGGGGAGAGAAGAAGAGAGAGGAGGGGGATGAGAGAAAAGGGAAAGTAAGGAAGAAAAGAGGAAGAAATCTAAGAGAAGAGTAGAGGGGAAGAGAGAGAGAGAAGGAAAAGGAAAATGAAGAAAGGTAAGTTGAAGGAAGGGAAGAGAAGGCAAGGAAAGGAAGGAAAGAACCAGGGGATCCTAAAGAGACTAAAAGAGCTCCAGGAACAAGCTCACATTGGGAGCTTATGGAATTTCTTAGATCTGGCCCCAGGAATGTCACCACCTCCCAGGGCATGATGACTCAGGTGTCTGTGACCCAGTCCCAGGCTGTGAATGGTCATTTGTGAGGGAGGTAGACTTTGAGTTGAACTTTGAAGAACTGAGTAGGCAAAATGAACACAGGATGTCAGAGCCCTTAGAACATGGGATGTCAGAGCTGAGAGGGAATTTAGAATACAGAATGTCAAAGCTAGAAGACCCCTTAAAATGTAAATACTTTTTGAATGATGGATAAGAAAGTGAGTTCCCCACCATTGGAGGTCTCAGAGTAGAAGATGGAGGACCCTGTGTCAGAAATATTGTCAAGGAGATTTCAGTTGAGGAGGTAAAAAATAGACTCAATGACCTCTAAAGTCCTCTCAGCTCTGACATTGAATCCTCTGTATCAGATAATCTACTTAACACAGGGAATGCAAAGAAAGGTTAAAAGATTCCCTGTCTTCAGGGAATTCGAAGTCCAAAGGGGACCATGTAAATAATTAGGAATGGAAATAATCTGTGGAGGCAGCTCCATGGCACAGTGGATAGAGTGCTGGGTCCGGGCTCAGGAAAGCCTCAGTTCAAATCCAGCCCTAGACTCACTGACGATGTGACCTTGGCCAAGTCTCTTAATCTCTGTTTGCCTTAATCCACTGAGAAGGAAATGGCCCAACCACTTCCGTACCTTTGCCAAGAAAACCCCATGTAGAGCATTGATGTGTTGTGGCCCAGGGACTCATGAAGAGTCAGACACAACTGAATAACAACGATAAATAATCTCTCCAGAGAAGATGGGAGATCATTGTTGTTTTTTGTTGTTTGTGCTTTGTTTTTGAAGAAGACAATGACATCAGGGAGGTAATGTCAGGACAAGCACATAAATTGGATTTGAGTGATGGGTGCTGTGCTAAGTCACCAGTCTCATTTTCTTCTCCAGAATCACTGGGGTCCAGTGGCCTAGATATGAACCAGGATGACTTGAGATTGCCCTGGATGCAGAGGGCACTGCCAGCTAAGGGCCTGGGCAAGACTTTTTGCAATAGGTAGGATTTGAACTGAGCACAGGAAGGAAACCAAGAAAGCTCCAAGGCAAAAGTGAGGGGGCTGAGCATTGCAGACCCAGAGCAGGTCAGCTCCAAAACATCAAGTTGGACCATGGTGGATTCTGTTTAAGCAAGCAGACTATTGTGGCTGGATGGTAGTATGTATGGAAGACCAGAGAGGCAGGAAGGGGCTAGGTGGTCCTGGTTCTTCCACTGTGGGGTGGGCTTGATTATCGGGAAGATCCTTTCTGGATTCTCCAAATTATGGTCTGCCAACGTCTTGACTTCTACTCACTGACCCTGGCTCCACTTACTCATTCAGCAAACTGGTAGTTACCAAATCTGATCCATTTCCCAGAGCTGTAAGAGGGGGCCTGAGTCATAAGCATTTATAATCAGCCAACTCAGGCTCCAATTGTCTGGTTCTTAATTTCACTGAATCCCTAACGACCTAGCCTTTAAATGGCATGTTCATACTATTGATTTCTTTTTCTTTCCCCCCAGAAGAGTTGAGGGAATTGGGGGAGGGGAGTCCTAATAGACCAGTTCCAGATCTACTGCCCTCCTTCACAAATCAAAACAAGGGCATAAACCATGGAAAGTTAGAGCTGGAAAGAATCTTAGAATATAGAAAGTTAAGACAAATATTGCTAGAATGCAGAATGCAGAATGCTAGACCTGGGAGGCATCTTAGAATGAAGAATGACAGAGCTGGAAGAGACTCTCAGAAAAATAAAAGTTAATATTTACATAGCACTTTAAAGTTTGCAAAGAATTTTACAAATAATATCTTGTTTGATCTTCACAGGAACCCGGGAGGTAGTTTATAAATGAGAAAACTGAGGCAGAGAGAGGTTAAATGACTTGCCCATGAGCACATAGCTAGAGTATGAGGTAGGATTTGAACTCAGGTCTTCCTGATTCCAAGTGTCCAACTCTATCTACTACACTACCCAGGTAGCCTAGCAGAATGTAGAATGCTAATACTGGGAGAGTACTTAGAACAGAGAATCTCAGAGCTGGGAGGAGTCATAGAATAAAGAATGTCAGAGCTGGGAATGGAATAGAGAATTTCAGAACTGGGAAGGCCCTTAGGACATAGAATATAATAACTGGGGTGAACCTTAGAACCTGGAATGTCAGAGCTGGGGAGGAGTCCCAAAAGCATAGGATGTCTGATCTAGAAGGAGCCTCAGAGGTCATCTTCCAAGATATCAGTACTGTCAAACCAGATCAAAACGTAATTGGTAACTGTTTATCGAAATAAATAAAAATACAATACAAAATAGATAATGTTAAGTTGTAGTTTTCTAAGTCAGTATGTGACTCACTGGAATCCATTTTCTGTTTGAGTTGACACCCCTGAATTCTAGGGCAGCACCTTCCATTTTTGCCCAGGATACACAAAAGGAGGCTCAGAAAAGGACTGTGTCTTTCCTAAGTTCACCCACTATCATTTGTGACAGAGTTGGGGTGTCCCCAGGTGTCGCTCTTTTGGTTGACTCCACTTTCACCCTCCCACCTCCCCTAAGAGATTCCACATTGGGGGCTACCTTCCTCTCCTCTCAGTTGCCATTTCAGCTCATTTCCCTTGGACCTGAGTCAGTAGTTGTCAGACATCTCCTCCCTGCCCAGCCTCCCACACCTTGGCTTCCCTTGCTCCAGGCCCAGGCTCTCCCCTCCCTCTCTGCATGACTGCCCCCTCCTCCTCCCACACTACACACGCTTTATGGCCGTCTCCCTAACCTCTCTCTGACACCCATGGAATCCTAACTTCCTGTGTTTATCTTGGACGGGGACATGCATCTCCTCCCTCACCCAAAGGATGAGCCTGCAGAGAGATAGATGCACAGGCAAAGGCTTCAGGGGAATGTTAGCACTGGGGGAGAGATAGCAGAATGGGAGGACCCTCTGAACATGGCATGAGGTGTGTGCATGTGGACAGCATATGGGAGAATGTGCCCATGTATCTGAGGGTGCACAAGAATCTATACATGTACAAGCAAACAAAATGGTACGTGAGCAGAGGCAACAGGTTACTGTGGAAAAAGAGGGTGGCTTTGGAATGAGTCAGGGAACCTGGAGTTAGTGAGGCATGGGTTCAAATCTCAGACTTTTACTAGCTGTGTGACCCTGGGCCAGTCGCTTCACCCTGTCTGCCTCAGTTTCCTCATTTGTAAAATGAGCTGAAGAAGGAAATAGCAAATCACTCCCAGTATCTTTGCCAAAGAACCCCAAATGGGGTCATGAAGGGTCAGACACCCCTGAAAAAACAACTGAACTATGACAATATATCTGATCCCAGAGGTGGTAGGAAACCATTTATATTTAAAGAATAGAGGTTGACATGGTTAGTCCTGCAACCTTGAGAAAATCCCTTCAGTAACTATGTAGAAGATAGATTGGAATGGGGGGGGGGGGAGGCAGGAAAATCCAAGGTAGGGTGGAAAACCAAATCTTTCTGACTTGAAGTCCAATTGCTATATCCTCTATAACACATTATATATTCTAACCTCCCTTCCAACTCTAATGTTTTAGTTTCTAAGGTTCTTCTCAGTTTTTACATTCTGTAACTTAAGGTCCCTTATAATTCTGACATTCTGTATTCCAAGGTCCATTCTAATTATGAGTTGTTACATTCTAGTGTTCTTTTGTCTTAATTTTCCTCCTAGGTCTAATATTCTAAATTCTAACCTGTTCTAAGGTCCCTTCTTACTCTATGTTCTAACATTCTTTCCAACTTTTGTGAGCTTAGTTCTAAGATTTTGCTCTGCTCTAACATTCTATATTCCAAGATATTATGTTCTAAGGCAAGGTACCAACTCAGATTCCTATGTTGTAAGGTCCTTTGTAACTCTACTGTTCTTAGTTATAAGGTTCTTCTTAGTCTTAACATTCTGCTTTCTAAGACTCTTCCCAGCTCTGACATTCTATTTTCTAAGGCTTTTCCCAACTCTGACATTCTGTTTGCTAATAACCCTCCAGCTTTGACTTTCTGTGTTCTAAAGCCCTATTTAATTCTAATGGTTCATCTTTTAAGGTTTCTTGCACTTCTAGGTAATCACTTTAGTGCAGCGGAAAATCTATACTCGAATTTAGGCTCTCCCACCTATTACGTATCATACGGCTAGTTGTGTGATCTTATACAAGTTACAATCTTTCTGGGCTTCAGTTTCTCATCTGTAAAATCAGGAAATTGAATTAAGGTTCCTTTCAGTACCTAAAGTCTGTAAATCTGTGATTTTTTCCTGTGGGAATGAAAGCCACTTGGAGATTTTTTTGAGAGCTAGAGATCTGTCCTCTAATATTGTGTGATACTGAGAGGACCATTCTCCCTTTCTGTGCCTTGGGTTCCCACAGGTATTAGAATGACAGAGACAATAAGTGGGAGATGGGAGATGTTTCTGGTTGGGATCTCTATTGCTGGTCTGGGATTTAAGCCTGGGAATTAAGACCTGTCTTAATCCACTCCCACCCCCACCCCCCATTCCCAATCAGTGGGACCTGAGAAGTAGGAGGTCATGCCTTAGAGATGGTCTGCTGCTGCCTGAGGATCTGGGCTTCAGAGATCCTGATGAGTTTCCTTCCCTCATGAACCTGTGAGTGTTTCCAGGGAAATTGAATTTTGAAAACATGTTTTCTTAGCTAAAGGAGAACTCGTGCTATGCAAACACCAGAGATGACCACAGACGATAAAGTCCTTCTCTTGTTGTTCTTCTCTCTGGGGAGATAAATCAAAACCGTCCCCTCAGCTGGCTGCCCAAGGTCAGGACTGAACAGTCTGCACCAAGCAGACGCAGTCGTCTGAAGTGCAATCAGTAATATGGTTTCATCAAGTCCCAAGGAGGGGATTTCACCAAATTATAGCAACTAGGTTGGAATCAGTCATTTCATTTCTGAGGATTGGTTTGGAAACCTGAGGAGTGAGTTCCCCATCCTGGAAGGGGATCCCATTCCAGCTAGGAAAGATGTGGCAACAGGTACATTGAGATGCTCCAAGAGCTTGGCATATTGGTCCATAGATAGGATACTGCCCTATCTAGATTGTGTCCATTAACATGACTTGGAGATGCAACATTATATGTTCTTGTGTCCCTCACTTTATTCCTGGCACCTGGTCGGTGACTACTAGCCTTCCTTAAGGGGAGGGCTTAAAAGCCCTTAAAACCCTCAAAAGCAGGAGTTCTTATTTTGTGTGACACAGACTCCCTGAAGTCTGCGAACCCCTTCTCAGAATCATATCTACTTAAAATGGAAGCAGATGTGAAGTTTCAGTTCAACATTAGCGAAAATAAATTTTCCTTATCTCAGTTCCTAGGTCCCTAATCCAGGTTCTTAAGGACCCCTATTTTAGATAAACAGGGTGGGGAAGCCACTGGTTCTCTCAGAGAGGCCTTATGTCCCCACAGCCTTCCCTAGAAAACAGGTCCCTAGATTATTTGATCTGGATTTCCAGTCACATCTGTTCCTCTTGTCTTCACTCCCAGTTGCCCCATAGGTGGTCCTGCCCCATCATTGACAATCTGGACAGTTCCCTTATGAATTCACCTCCAGATCTGATGGCCTTCCCAAATGTTATTTCTTTCTACCTTCATTTCATGGGATAGTTTGTGTCTTATTTCAATTATAGAATTCTGGATTCTTCTCCTGAGATGAGGAAAAGCAGCTGTTAAACTCCCAATGGGTTGAATTCCTCCCCTACTCCCCAACTAGCCCATCAACAATAAATGCAGCCAACATTCATTAAGCTCTCACTATTGACATGGCACTGGGAAAGAGATGATTTCCCCATGCTCATGGTACTTCCAAGGCTACAAATATCTATGACACACAACATTGCAAATTAAGGACTTTAGAGATGCATAAAAGGAAATTCTTTGTGAGAGCTGGACAGAAAGGTCCTTGTCCTCAAAGAAGGAGCAGGGAAATCTTCCTGGAAAGGATGGCACTTTCCTTGGACTTTAAATAATGGACAGGAATTCAACAAGGGAAAGATAGAATGTGTACAAAGATAAAAAGATGGGAAAGTACAGGATGTATTCAGCAACAGAGAATTGTACAGTTGGGTTTATAATGTTTATCCTTCATTTTTGAAGAAAACCACATCAGGAGGTGATGTCATGACAAACACATGAATAGGATTTGAGTGAGGAGGAGGCTGTGCTAAGTCACCAGTCTCACTTCCTCCTCCAGAGTCACCTGGGTCCAGTGACCAGATAGGAATCAGGACAACTGGAAAGGGACCTTAATGAGAGATAATCAAGGTCAAGTGACTTGCTCAAGGTCACACAGCTAGTAAGTGGCAAGTGTCTGAGGTAGGATTTGAATTCCTGTCCTTCTGACTCTAAGGCCAGTGCTCTAGTCATTGCACCACCTAGTTGACAGTTGAGTTTAAAATAGAGTGAATGGTGAGGTATTGAATGAGAGAAAGCTGGAAAAGTAGAGTAATACTAGGTTGTGGAGGGCACCGAAGGTCAGATAAAGAGGTTTATTCTTTACTCTTTGGACCATAAGGAGTCACTGATGATTTTTGAGCAAAGGAATGAAATGTAAAACAATGTCCAAGGAAAATTAGTCTGGCTCTGCATGCAGGACAAGAAGAGAAGGGTCATCAGTGAAGGTAAGAAGACCTATTAGGAAGCTTACGTTGGTCCAGACAGCCATAGTGAGACATTTGACTTCTTAGCACCTCATGATAGAATGTGACATTGGAAACACCACTTACATGATGGGAGCCCTGACTTAAAGTCTTCTCTTTCCCACAATGGGTTCAAATTTTAAAAGAGAAATTCAGAAAACACAATGCTTTACTCAAGAAATGAACTTAACACTAAAATTTCAGGTATTTTAATAAGCTAGGGAGGCAGCATTGACCTCAAGAAAGGGACTCTTCACACCCTCTACTCATTCCTCTTGACCTTCAATCTGCAAAGACATTTTTGCAGCCACACACCAGAGATGATAGGTATGCTAAAATCTAGATAGAAACATACCTTTCCCTCAGAGTTTTTATCTCTGTTCATTGCCAGACTGGATTTCCCTACCACTAGACCCCATGAGGGCAGGGATCATGTCTATCTACATTTTGAAACTCCTTTAGAAATTAGCATCATATTCTGCATACAGTAGTATCTAAAGAACATTTAGTGGCAGCAGTAGGTGGGTAGGAACACATTCTTTGAACCTTGGCTTCATTACTTACCATATGTTTATGACCAAAGGCAAGTCACTGGCTCTCTAGACATGGGTTTCTTCATCTATAAAATGAAAGGGTAAGACTCTTCAGTATTCTTTCTTCATCACTAAACTGAAAAGGTCAGATTTTTTAGGATTCCTTCCATCTTTGATGTTTTGTGATGCTATGAAGTCATTGGCTCTCTGGACATGAGTTTCTTCATCAATAAAATGAAAGGGTCAGATTATTTAGTGTTCCTTCTATCTCTGACATTTTTGTGATACTATGAAAAAATGATCATAGGATTATGGATCTAAGGTAAAGCAAGGAAAAAAGCACTTACCTTGAGTCTAGTACTAATGATAAATCCTAGAAATACAAATACAAACAAAAGATACTTCTTCCCCTCAAGGAACTTACATTCTTATGGGGGGAAGAGAACATTCAAAAGATATCTAAAAATCAATTGAGGGTTGGGGATAGAAGAGGATTCTCAAAGAGCAGCATGGTGTCAGTCTAGAAAGTCAAATATAGAGTCCAAAAAGCAATAAAGGATGGCTAAATTGGGTTTCTTCCCAAAATGAGAGTCCTGGGAGGAATTCACGAATGGGAGATGGGGTTGGTGTGGTGGTGGAAAGATGTTCTAAGGTGAGAAGGCCTCAGGCTTGGAACTAGAAGCGATCTCAGAAACCATGAGTCCAGCCCCCTCATTTTACCGATGAGGAAATTGGGGTTCAAGAAGATTGACTTGCTCACAGTCATATAGATAACAATGGACAGAAAGAAGATGTAGCCTCAGTTTCTGAAGAAATGAATGGATGATGTCTATGTGACTTTGGGTAAGCCGCCTCAGCTTCATCCTCTGTAAACTGAGGGGATCAGGACCAGGTGATCTCTAATGAATGGGAGACAGCTTATAGACCCTTAAATAGATGAAGGAGATGAGATCTTCAAGCAAAATTGTAGAGAAAAGTTTTATTCTGTTGGACTAAGTAGTTTCTAAGATCCCTTCCAACTCTGACATTTTGTGATTCTATATATGTCTCCATGAATGAATGAAGCAAGCCCAGACCCTGATATATCCTACTTTCATACAGCTAACTGGGATGCTAAACATTTCCGTTTCAATACTTTATTAGCCCAAAGAGTCAATGACAAGATGCCAAAGTCAATACATCAAATGTCTTGGCACAAAAACACAACAAAGGATTATCCTTTTTCCCTGCCGGCAACTCCTTATTCAAGTAGTCTGATAGATAGGGTGCACTCATGTTCCAAAGCCCCAACCATCCCTCCTCTCTCCTCCCTCCTCCATCTTTCTTGGGAAATGGTTTCAGTCATCTAAGGGGGACCACATGGTCCTGGAATGAACAGATCCTTATGCAACATAAGCCCAGATTTTGGAAAGGAATCCATGATCCCTCCAAGGAGAACTAATTTGAGAAAGAGAGAAAAAAAGTTGATGACATATGAGATACTAAAGTGATTGTGAAAAATCCTATTAGAAGCAGCACTTTCAACTTTACATCCTAGACAGGGAAGCCAACCAAGCCTGCAGGGATTTTTGTTGTAAGATCATAAGAGATGGAATGCTCAAGGTTGGCTCATGTCAGTTGGAGCCCTGGGGAGTGGTGCAGTCCAGGATCATCTCTGCTACCTATTTCTACTTGGACAAGTAAATTATTTCCCTGGTTTGAGTCTCATTTTCCTCATTTGCAAAATGAGGGGGCTGACCCAGATGAACTCTTATGCTTCTTCCAACCTATCATTCAAGTATGGATGATTCCCTTGTCCTGCTGTTGATTGCTAAGATAGTTAACAAAGTCCTGGACTACATCAAGAAAGGTGTTACTCCCAGGAATAAGAAGTAATTGGCCCACTGGTCAAACCATATCTGGAGTTCTGGGTTCAGTTCTGGGAATCATACTTGAAAGAAGACATTGATAAGTTAAAAGGCAAACAAAATAGTTTGAGCTTTATGAGTTGAAGGAAAAAGAAAACTCAGAGGGAGGCATAATAGCTGCCATTTGGAAAAAGAGGAAAAATAGAAGTTATTAAAAAAGAGCAAACCTAGATTTGAAATCAGAAAAATCTTTCAAAAGATTATAGCTGTCCAAAAATGAGATGGGCTATGGATTCCTTGAGAGGTCATGGATTCCTTCTCAAAGAAGGTTTTCAAGCCAAGATTGGATAATCACTTGTCAACTGTGATAAAGTAAAGATTGTTTTGGAGTTGGAGAATGAGCTAGATAGTCACTGAGGTCCCTTCCAACTTGGAGATTCTATGATCCAGTGAGAAACTGTGATTGAAAGTTGTGGTACTCTTTTCTGAGGTTGTATCCTCACACCACCCCCACCACCATTGTCATCATGAGCACATAAGTCAAATAACTGGAAAGAAATTTAAAGATGAACTACTTCACCTTGCCAGGAAGGACAGGTAGATTGTAGGTGGTGAACAGAGCTGAGAATTACACAAAAATCTTTTAATTCTAAATTCATGGTTCCTTTTATCTTTTTTACTTTTATTTTTTCCAATTAACAAGCATTTATTTTCTTTCCATATCACCCCTTCACCCCAAGTTGACAAAAATTCTTTATAATAAGTATGCATAGTCAAGTAAAATAAATTCCCAAACTCATAATGTACAAAGAAGCTTGTTTCATTCTGTATATTGAGTCCATCACCTCTCTCAGGAGATAGGTAACATACTTCATCAAGGATTCTCTGGGATCATCATTTGCTATTGAATTAATCATTGTTCTTAAATATTTCAAAGTTATTGATCTTTACAGCATTGTTGCTAGAATATAAATTTTCCTCCTACTTCTCCTGCTTATTTCACTTTGCATCAATTTCTATAAGCTTTTTGGTATAGACCATGTCATCTCTGAGGATCCTTATCCCAACTCCTCCCCTCCACGAAGAGTCAAGTTCCCAAAATTTGGTTAAATTGTCTCTTTCCAGGGTTTTAGGCTTCCTTGTGAAAAGTCAAATATAATTGACTAAAATCATTGTTCAAGCTCCTCTTTGTATACTTTCCATTGCCTGCTCCTGAGATAACTTTTAGAAATGGATATTTACTAAAGTGGCATATTTGGAGTAGTTGGTATAAAACATGCCCTCAAACAATCTGACACACTTTTTTTTCTCTAAATCTAGGGAAAAGTAAGCTCAAATTTAGAAAGCATACACAGTAAAGGAGTGACCCATAGTTCTTGGTAGTTAGAAGTCCTTTTCTCCCAATTGGGGGAGTGTTCAAGAAACTGTATCAATCTGTCTTAAGCTTCTGAAGCAGACATTGCCATCAGCTGATCGGGGGGGGGGGGGCTGCTTTATGTATCAGTGGGGAAATGAGACTTCAAAATCTTTCAGATCCTTTCAAGCTTGGAAAGTTTTCCTTCAGCCAAACTGAACAGGGTCTTTGCTCCCCTCTTAGGTAGTTCCTTCTCAGGTGTAGAACACACCTGGAAGCTACAATTCCTTCAATTTCTAGAATGAAAACCTTCTCAGTTCAATTTATAGAGGATCTTGGAGTCATGGCCAAATTTCCTCAACTCATCTGAACATGGATTCCATTCAAAAGCCTTTAAGTACTTGGTCTAAGAACTATGATTGATTGACTGAGACATGTTTTCATTTAATTAAGGTATCCTTGCTAAATGAGGTATAATGGCTTCAACCCTTACACCTGATTTCTCTGAAACTATACCTATTGTCATTTCTTAGAGAGTAATAACATTCTATTATAGTCATGTACCATTATTTTTTTCAGTCCTTCCCCCACTCAATTTCTAATTCTTTACTATAGAGAAAAAAGAACTGCAATGAATATTTTGGTACACATGGGTTGTTCCCAGACTTCTCTTGAAAATTGCCTGTTCATATCTTTTGATCACATATTAATTGGGGAATGGCTCTTGTTCTCATGAATTTGATTCATTTCCTCATAGATCATGGATCTTGCCTTTCCCATAAAACTTGTGATCTTCATTGTCATCTTCATGGAGCATCATATTGTTGTGACAATCATTGTGAAAAGTACACTGTCTTTACCTTTCCTAAATTGTCATCATTATCATCCCTTTAAAATTATCACCATCATTCCACAGACATAATTAACACCAAAATCCTCAATATCACCACCATGAGCAACAAAACCATCTCCATCACCGGCACCATTACCATTATGACAATCCTCACCATCATTATCACCTCCATCACCATCATCTGAATGAGAGGCAACATAGTGAGGTGGAATAGGATCAAGAAGACCTGGGTTCAAACATTCATTAGCTATGTGACCATGAGTAAATGACTTACTGTCCTAATTGAAGGAATGAAGGGTGGAGTAAAAACTCCTCCCAAAGTTTCTTTTTTTTTTTTGCAAGGCTATGGGGTTAAGTGACCTGCCCAAGGTCACACAGCTAGGTAATTAATAAGTGTCTAAGGTCAGATTTGAACTCAGATCCACCTGTGTCCAGGGCCAGTGCTCTATCCTCTGTGCCACCTAGCTGCCTCTTCCCAAAGCTTTTTGAAACTGAAAGGTTTAGACTCTTCCAGCTAACTTTTCATTCTCCATCTGCTCTTCTCCTTGATTTTGAGACCCCAAGCAGGGTATCTGATGGCTCTCCCCTTTTCAGCCTCCTTTGTGTATTTCTTTCCCCCATTAAATTATTTTTGAGAAAGATTATTTTTTCTTGTTTGTATCCATAGAACTAATAACTCATATTAAGCATTTAGTAAATGTTTGTTAACTTTTAATTATTGATTAATATTTTACATTCCTATTTGTTCTAGTGGCCTGTACTTTATGGTTGTCATAGGACCGATGAGCTATTTGTAAAAGACTTTGTAAACTTTAAAATGTTTTATAAATGCCATTTTTTATTATTATCACTACCAATATCATCACAACTGCCATTATGATGACCACTATCATTGTCACTGTCACTATTCATCATTAAAATCATTGTTTCTGTCTTTATTGCCATTTTATTTCCTGTACTGTCCTTCATTAAAACTATTCCATCTGCATCCTCACTATTATCATACCACCATCTTTTCACCATCATCATCATTATTAGAAATTTATAGTTTGAGGGAAGTAGTCATGTTTTGAGGTTTATAACCCCCAAATCACTTGCCCAAGAACCCATGACTGGGTTTTCTAGGTAGTTAGCCACTGACATTGGGCTTGTCTGCTCCCAAATGGAATCAAGAACTCTTGGGAAACAGAAGGGGGTCTGTTACAGGGGAGCCAAATGCATCCCTCTTTATTAAATCCATCAGCATAGTTTCACAAACAAACGAGCAGAATTCGAGATGCAGAGAAGTAAAAGCCAAGAGCCCGTGTCAAGTTCTAAAAGTTCCATGGACATCAAAACCAGCCGAAGTCTGAACTGAATACAAGTGTCAGAACATCAAAGAATGAACAGCGAGTACAAGAATTTTACCGAGGTCTTATCTTAATTAAGCCAAGTCGCAGGCACAGCTTGTGATTGTGAGTTGAAAAGCCACAAGTTCCAGTTTTATTAGCTTTAGCTGACATGCACAGAGAGGTGAGGTAACCCACCTAAGGTCACACAGCTAGTTCCAGGCAGAGCCAGGGCTGGCAGCCAGGTCTCCTGACTCCCAGGCCTGCATTCTTTCCATGACAACAGACTGCCTCCCCATCCCTTTGACCTAGAGTCACTTTCCCTCTCTGGGAATCTGTATCTGTATCTGTAAGATGAAGATAAGACCCACCCTGCCTCCCTCACTCATTGTGAGGATTGACCATAGCAGATGTGGATAGGTTTTGGCAATGGCAGCATGGACTGAATGGAGAGTCACAAGATCAATCTTCAGGGCAAATCCTGATGCTGTCACTCACCATAGACTTTGGTCATGTACCTTCTCTGGATCTTAGTTTTTGAAATTCTGAAGAGATTAGACAGGAAGAGAGGAAAGGGAGAAAGACAGACACACACAGAGAAAGAGACAGAGAGACAGAAACAGAGACAGAGACAAAGAGAGAGACAGAGGAAGACAGACAGAGACAGAGAAAGACAGAAAGAGAGAGAGAGAGAGACAGAGACAGAGACAGAGACAGAGACAGAGACAGAGACAAAGAGACAGAGAGACAGAGAGCCAGAGTCAGAGAAACAGAGAGTGATAGAGACAGAGGATGAGACAGAAAGAGATATACAGTCAGACAGATAAACATCTAAATGAACAGATAGATATGGATGGATGGATGGATGGATGGATGGATGGATGGATGGATGGATGGATGGATGGAAAGACAAATATGAATAGGATAGATAAATAGACATTGATGAACTGATAGATGGAAAGATGGGCAGAGGGACAGAGATAGACAGTCAGATGAATAGTTAGATGAATGGATGGATAGATAAGGTATGGATAGCTAGATGGATGTATGGATAGATAAGACAGACATAGATACAGATGAATTGATAGGTGGAAAGATGTACAGATAAACAGAAATAGATAGATGATGAATAGATGATAAAGCATTAAGCATTCACTCTGTTCCAGACCCTGTGCTAAGTTATGGAGATACAAATAGAAGTCAGACAGATCCTTCCCTCAAGGAGTGGATTCCATACTACTGAGGGAAGACACCATAAATAGGAAAGCTGGAAGATGGAGGTCCCCAAGATGGCAAACAAAGGTAGAAGAGAAGAAGGTGGAGCCTTGAGAAAGTCTAGGTTGGATCAGAGGGCTTTTAAGATTCTCCCAATCCCCCCTTCTCCACCACCACCACCACCTTCAGATCTGAAGCTTGAACTCCTTTAGATCCATAAGGCAGATACAGATCACTAGACCTGGAGTTCAGAGACCAGATCTACTTGCAAGCCTGGACAGGCCTTACCCTGCCTCTTTTATGGGGTTTCTAATTGTTAGGGAGTTCCAACAAATTGGATTCTACAGTGCATAATGGGTGTTTCTATGGTGCTTTAATGTTCAAGGGCAGCTAGATTGCTCACTGGATAGAGCATTGGCCCTAGAGCAGGATGACCTTAGTTCAAATTCAGCTCAAACACCTAAGACTTAGCTGTGTGACCTTGGGCAAGTCACTTAGCTCCATTGCCTTGCAGAAACCAAAAACTAAAAAGTTCTGGGAGGGTTTTGCTGACTTTTCAGAGGAGCCTCACAACATTCCCTGTGAGATGGGAACTCCTGTTTTGTTTTGGACCACTCCTGGGATTTCTCAGCAGCAAAGTGGCACAGTAGTAAGAGTATCAGGCCTAGAGTCATTGGGACATGAATAGAAATCCAGACTCAGATACTTCCCAGCTGTGTGATATTAAAAAAAGTCACTTAACTACTGTCTGTCTCAGTTTCCTTTACTGAGATAATAACAGCACCTTCTTCCCAGGGTAGTAATGAGGATCAAATGAGATAATATTTGTAAATCATTTGGCACATTGACTGGAACATAATAGATGGTATAGAAATGTTAGCTATTATGTCTGTTTTTAAAAATTAAACTTCTTTCATCTCATGGAATTTTCTCTTCCTGTTTGTATCTTCCTCAACTGAAAGAGAAAGAAAGAAAGAAAGAAAGAAAGAAAGAAAGAAAGAAAGAAAGAAAGAAAGAAAGAAAGAAAGAAAGAAAGAAAGAAGAAAGAGAAAGGGAAGGGGAAGGGAAGGGAAGGGAAGGGAAGGGAAGGGAAGGGAAGGGAAGGGAAGGGAAGGGAAGGGAAGGAAAGGAAAGGAAAGGAAAGGAAAGGAAAGGAAAGGAAAGGAAAGGAAAGGAAAGGAAAGGAAAGGAAAGGAAAGGAAAGGAAAGGAAAGGAAGAAAAGAAAAGAAAAGAAAAAGAGAGAAGGAAGGAAGGAAGGAAGGAAGGAAGGAAGGAAGGAAGGAAGGAAGGAAGGAAGGAAGGGAGGGAGGAAGAAAGGAAAGGAAGGGGGAAGGAGGAAAGGAAAGAAGGAAAACAAAATCCTTGCAACAAATATTCAGTCAAGCAAAACAAAATCCCACACTGGCATGTCCAGAAAGGCCATCTCATTCAGCACTTTGAAGCCATCACCACTCTGTGAGGGGGTGAGTGACAAATGACATCATCAGTCCTCTACAATCGTGCTCTGGATCTGGGTTCCATTAGTATAATGAGGAAAATCTCTCTCACAATGTAGAATCTTAAAGAATGATCTGGGACATAGGTCAGAGGTTAGACTTGAATTTAGATTTTCATAGCCCTGAGGTCTATCTTCTAACAGCTATTCCATACCACCCTTTTTGAGATGAGGAAAGTGAGGCTGAGGGGTGCAGCAACAAGGTCCCATGGATAAGTGATATAGGCTAGGATTCTCACTCAGATCTTACTGACTCTGAGGCCTATATTTTATCTTCATTATTTTCTACTGCCTTTTAGAGGTATTTCTGTAAAGCTTGATCCTTTACATGCCATCCCATCTTTTCAACCTTAGATGGTCAGAGTCCAACCTCAGTCATTGGTGCTACCTTAGATAGTCAGGGTTCAACCTCAGCCATTGGTGGTACCAAGGAGGGATGAGTAGACAAGATGCCTGCCTTTGCTAAGGAGTGTCACTTATTGAAACCTTGGAGAAGCTCTGGGCCTCTGAGTAAGTAAAGCTGCTTCTAAAAGATGGGAAAATGAGGGAGAGAGAGAATGCTTCCTGCCTACTTTTCAAACAATCCGGCCATGGTAGATAACTGCCTCCCACCGCCCCCATCACCCGGGCAACCGGAGAGGCTGTCTACAGACACAGGCTGGGCTCAGCGGAGGCCTCCCCAGCACAAAGCCATGGGGAGGAGAAGGGGGCCCGGGTTGGGGGGCCAGCGGGGGAATAAATCAGAGAGTTATATGCCCCTGCCGCCAAGCAGACGATTTATGGGACTGGTGCAGAGCCCGGCATGTTCAGCAGACAGTTCTCTTTGGGAGAGTGAGAGAAGTTGGGAAGGGGGGAGGCAGGCGTCTTCTGCTCTGAGTTACAGGTGGCACAGGGAAAGGAGGGGATTGATGGGGTGGCTCAGGGGCACTAGGGGAAAGGAATCCCAGCCTGCCTTTTCTGCCCCTCTACCCTAGAGCCCCAGGAGGACAGTTCCCAGCTGCCAAAGGGAACACCAGCCCTTCTCCATGGGAAGCCATATCTAGAGGCACCGGATTTGCTTCAAAAGATCTGGTTTTGTTACAAGTAGAACCTTTTCCCAAGTCATTTCTCTTAGTTTGAAGAGGGAGCTCTTAAGTTTCCTCTGTAGGATGGGAGAGTGGTCTAAATAACCTCTGCTACCTCATTCCTTTCCCTTAGGTCGCTGGCCCCAGATTTTCTTTAGGAAGCTGGGTGGCACAGCAGAGTGTTGGAATGCAAGACTTGAATTCAAATCTTCCCCTGGGACAGTTGCTAGCTGTGTGAACACAGGCAAGTCACTGGATCCCATGATGCCACGAGGCTTACACCACCTTATTCCTGAAAGCCTATTTACTAGGTTCATGACAAAGGTCGCTGGCTGATTGAGAAGTGGGGGGAAGAAAAAGGAAAGAGACACAAACAAAAGAAATTACAATTCAATTTTCTATGGTTCAATAAGGTTTACAAAGCACAATAATCCTAGAAGCTACGAACACAAGCATTCATAGGACTATTTTACAGATGAGGAGATGGTATAATGGAGAAAGGATCCCAGGACCAGATATCTAAAGTTGGCTTCAGATACCAACTAACTCAACCTCCTCATTTTCTAAACCTTTTCATTTCTCCTCCAATCTCCCATATTTCCTTCCCTCCCTCTCTTAACTAAGAACCTTGTCTCATATTTCACTGATAAAACTGAGACCATTTGCTGAGAGCTCCCTCTTCTTCCCTCTTCCTCATCTCACATCATCCACATCCTTCTGCTGGCATTGTCTCCTTCACTCCTGTCTCAAAGAGGTGACCATTTTCTTTGCCAAGGTCAGGTCTTATACATGCACAAATGATCCCATTTCATCTTGTCTTCTCTGGCAGATTGCCCCCCCATCCCTATCCTCTCACTTAACTGAATCTCTCCTGTCTACTGATTGTTATCCTGCTGCCTATCTTTTCCCCCATCTTCAAAAATCTTTCCCTTGGTACTCCCATCCTCACTAGTGATCATCCCACAATCCATCTTTTGTGATTTAACTCAAGGAGATGACTATTTACATTTGCTACTTCTGCTTTCTTTCCTCTCTCTTCTTATATCTCCCCAGTATGGTTCCTGACCTCACCATTCAATCCAAACTGCTAGCTACAAATTTATTAACACTCTTAGTTCCCAAAACCAATGGCCTTTTTTCAATCCTCCTTCTTGACCTCTTTTCAGCCTTTAGCACTGTAGATCACTCTGCCTCTTTGACATTCTCTTTTCTCCTGATGTTCATGACACTGCTCTCCCCAATTATCCTCTTCCTACTAAGGTGCCTCTGGGACATTATTTTCTTCTTCAGTATGGAGATCTCAATCAGCTACCGTAGATTCAATTATCATCTCTATGTTACTGATTTTCAGATCACTGATCTGGACCTAAGCTCTCTGCTGACCTCCATCTCCAACTGCCTATTGGACATCATGGTTTGGATACCTCACAGACATTCAACAGATTTAACTCCGATGAAACTGAATTCATCATCTTCTCCCCACCCAATCTTTCCCTCTTTCTAACTTCTCTATTATTATTGAGAGTTCTACCATCCTTCCAGCCACGCAAGCTCTCAACCTAGGAGTCATCCTCAATTCCTCTCTGTCACTTCTGCCTCCAAATCCCATCTGTTGCCAGTCCCTGTCAATTTTATTTTCATAATAGCTCTCATATACATCATTTCTCTCTTTCAACACTGCCACCACCTTGATGCAGACACTCATCACACCTTACATATGAACTAAAACAATAGTCTTCTGCTTTCTGCCATACATATCCTCCCATTTTGCTCTGCTCTGTACTCAGCTGTCCAAGTGATCTTCCTAAAGCACAGGTCTGACAATGTGGTGCCTTGCCTTCCCCAACTCAATAAACTCCAGTACCTCTAAGATCAAATATAAAATCCTCTATGTTGTATTCAAAGCCCTTCATAACTTAGATGTTCCCACCTCTACCTTCCCAATCCTCTTACACCTTACTGCCCCAATATGTACTCTTCAATTCAATGACTTGAATAGCCCTCCTAACTCAGGGTATTTCCTCTAACTGCCCGATGACTGGAATTCTCTCCACCCTTATCTCTCTCTCCTGGCTTCATAAGCTTTCTTTGGGTTCCTACTAAACTCCCACCTTGTTCAGCCTTGCTATTGTTCAGTCATTTTAATTATACTTGACTCTTCTGAAGTGTTTGCTATTCTCCAACAGTATTTTGCTGATAGGAAAACTGAGGCAAACAGGGTCAAGTGACTTGCTCAGGACCATATAGCTAGGAAGTGTCTGAGGTCAGATTTTAAATTCAGAAAGATGAGTATTCCTGACTCCAGGTCCAGTATTTTATCTACTGTGCTACCTAGAACCTCCAGAATAACTGATAAGTTCTGGCCTAGTCAATGAAATTCCTTATGTTCCAGAGGATCTGCCAACCTGCATCTGTAGAAAGAGTTTCCAAGGCTTTATGGGGGGTGGAGCCAAGACGGCAACAAGAAGGGATCTAGTCTTAGGAGCTCTCTGATAAAATTCATCGGCTAAGGACTCTAACTAAACTTTCGAGAGACAGAACCCACAAAGGGACCCAGTGAGGCAGTTCTCCTACTCAAGGTAACCTGGAAAAGAGCAGAAAGGCTCTGCTCCCTGGGGTCAGAGGGGCGGCCCGCCAGAGGGGTGGCCCACCAGAGCCAAAGAACTTCAGCCTCCTGGAGGCAGCCCCAGGGCGCTGGGGGTCTCAGCTCACAGCAGTGGGGGAGTCTCCTGAGCTGCACCCCGAGGAGCACCAGGCACAAAGTGGGGGAACAGTTGGGCCCTCTGCCAGAGCGAGCACGTGGAGCCCAGCTCTCATGGCACACAGCAAGCAGCATCGTCTTTCCCCAGCCCGGATCCAGGAAACAGAAGCAGGCGGAGCCGGCAAGCAGGAGCCCCCAGGGCATGAGCCCATTGAGCTGAGGGAGGGGAGTGAAGAGAGACTGCCTAGCTCTGTCCTCTGCCCCTGAAACAGGACTCTGGGGCTCTGACCACATTCAGATCCTGACCACAGTCTAAGCCCCCCCATAGAACAACAGCCCCCCCCACATCAGCCCCTTGGCAGAGGGGGGCGCTTATGGTCATTCACAGACCAGGAGGGAGGACGGAGCCTCACACACTGAGACCCTTGTGGGAGTGTCCCAAAAGCTCAAGAAACACCCCAAACCAAGGCCCAGGCTGGGAAAATGAGCAAGCAGAGAAACACAAAGAAGACTATTGAGAAATATTTTGCAAATGAGTCCAAGAAGGACCAAAATACTCAGTCTGAAGATGACGAAGCACAAGCTCCTGCATCTAAAGACTCCAAGAAAAACAGAAATTGGGCTCAGGCTATGATAGAGCTCAAAAAAGACTTTGAAAATCAAATGAGGGAGTTGGAAGAAAAACTGGGAAAAGAAAGGAGAGAGATGCAGGAAAAACATGAAAATCAAGTCAGCAGCTTAGTTAAGGAAATCCAAAAAATGCTGAAGAAAATAGCATGCTAAAAACCAGCTTAGGTCAAATGGATAAAACAGTTCAAAAAGTTATTGAGGAGAAGAATGCTTTAAAAAGCAAAATTGGTCAGATGGAAAAAGAGAAGAAAACTCTCTGAGGAGAACAAATCCTTCAGACAAAGAATAGAATTCAGGGAGATTGATGAATTTAACAGAAATCAGGAATCAATACTTCAAAACCAAAAAAATGAAAAATTAGAAGAAAATGTGAAATATCTCATTGAAAAAACAACTGATATGGCAAACAGACTTAGGAAAGATAATTTAAAAATTATTGGAATACCTGAAAGTCATGATCAGGAAAAGAGCCTTGACATCATTTTCAAAGAATTACTACAGGAAAATTGCCCTGATATTCTAGAAGCAGAGGGCAAAATAGAAATGGAGAGAATCCACCGATCCCCCAGAGAAAGAGATCCCAAAAAACCAACCCCTAGGAATATTATAGCCAAGTTCCAGAACTCCCAAGTCAAAGAGAAAATATTACAAGCAGCCAGAAGGACACAATTCAAATATCATGGAGCTGCAGTCAGGATCACACAGGACTTAGCAGCAGCTACATTGGAAGCTCGTAGGGCTTGGAATACAATATACCGGAAGGCAAGAGAGCTTAGAATGCAGCCAAGAATGAACTACCCAGCAAGGCTGAATGTCCTCTTCCAGGGAAAAAGATGGACTTTCAATGAACCAGGGGAATTTCAAAGTTTCCTTTTGGAATGGCCAGAGCTGAACAGAAGGTTTGATCTTCAGATACAGGACTCAGGTGAAGCATGGAGATTAGAGGAGAGGGAAGAAATATGAGGGACTTAATGATGATGAACTGCATGTATTCCTGCATAGAAAAATGACACTGATAATACTCATATGAACCTTCTCAGTTAATAGAGCAGGTAGAGAGAGCTTTTATAGTTGAAGCACAGGAGAAAGCTGAATTCGAAGATAAAAGATGGTGTAAAAATGGAGTCAATAGAAAAAAGGGAAATGGAATGGGAGAAAGAAAAAGGAGAGGGGGAATAGTCCAAGATATTTCACATAGGTTTTTTTTTATTACAATGAGCTATTGCAATGATATGGAAGGGGGGAGGCAAGGGGGAATGAGGGAAACTTTGCTCTCATCAGAGATGGCTAGGAGAGGAAACAGCAAATATACTCAATGGGGTATAGACATCTGGAGTAAGAAGGAGGGGGGAGCAGGGGGAAGGGGGAGGGGATGTGAATAAAGGAGGAGAGGATGAACCATGGGGGGACAGTGATCAGATATAACACATTTTATTTTTTACTTCTTGCAAGGGGCTGGGATTGGATGGCCTGCCCAGGACCATAGGGCCAGGTGGATTCTGGGCCTAAGAGTTGGTATGGGGGCTCAGGGCTTCTTGGCCCCAGGACCAGGGATCTGTCTGCTGTGCCACTCAGAGACCCTACAAGCAGAGTCAGAGTGAAAGGAGAGAGAAAATAGAGTACATGGTAGTGGAGAAATAAGAAAGGAGGGAGTTGCGATCAGCAATGGCAACCTTGGAAAAATATGGAAGTAACTTTTGTGATGGACTTATCATAAAGAATGTGATTCACCCACTACAGAGTTGATGGTGTTGGAACAAAGATTGAAGCACATTTTTTGTTATGATTATTTGGGGGAGGGTGCAGGGCAAGTAGGGCTGGATGGCCTGCTTGGGGACACATAGCGGGGTGATCTTTGGGTGTCTGGGGCTGGATTTGGACCCAGGTGCTCCTGGCTCAAGGGCCAATGCTCTGTCTGCCACCCAGCCACCCCTACTATTATTACTATTTTATTTTATTTTGGGGCTTTTTTTTCTTTCTTTCTTTTTTTTTTGGTTTTTGCAGGGCAGTGGGGATCGGGTGGCTTGCATGTCACACGGCTGGGTGATTGTTGGGTTTACAAGGCTGGATGTGGACTGGGGTGCTCGTGGCTCTAGGGCTGTTGCTTTGTCCATTGCGCCACCTGGCCATACCTACAATTATTACTATTATTATTTTTTTATTTTAATTTTTTTCCTCTCCCCTTTACTTTTTTTCGCCCAAACAAGTCTATCTATATTCATGGGGGAGGAGGAGGGGTATTTTGTTTACTTGTAAACAAGAATATTTTATTAATGTAAAAAAAAATTTGTACAAAATGAGAATAAAAAAAATTTAAAAGAAAAAAAAAGAAAGAGTTTCCATACATGGAATTTCACCTGAAATTAGATATCTGGCCAAAAAACCAAAACCAAACCAAACCCAAATCCTAAGTGAGACAAAGGGGGATGAACAAGCTCAGTGGAATTATTCTAGGTCACACAACTTGTTAATAGAAGAGCTGAAGGAAGGTCTTTTCTACAGAATCTTGAGGTCCCTAGCATCATAGAGCATCCAGGAGGGGAGACAAGGACAGAGTATCTGTAACTTCTGCCAGGAGAGCAATGAAAGGCAACCTAGAGATACACTTAGCAGCTAGGGGGTGCCAGGGTGCATAGAGCACTGGCCCTGGAATCAAGACTCATCATCCTGAGTTCAAATCCCTCTTTAGACAGTTATGAGCTGGGTGACCCTGGGCAAGTTACTTCATCCTGTATGCCTCAGTTTCCCTATATGTAAAGTAAACTGGAGAAGGAAATGGCAAACCACTCCAGGACCTAAGCGGAGTCATAAAGTTTCAGACACAACTAGAAACAATCATGAAATAAATCTTTAAGCACTTTGCATGTTAGCTTTAACAATGAAAATCTCTGTTTCTATATAACCTGAAGGGACAAAATGTTTTCCTCACAACAATTCTATGGGATGATTATAATATTATCACAACTCTATTTTACAAACATGGAATTTGGGGTGAAATTGAGACTCAGAATTGCAGGTAATGACAAACTAGGTATTCTGACTCATCCCATCCTATTTCATATAATTTCATTCATCTAAAGTTTATTAAGGGCTTGCTATGTGCTAGTCACTCTGCCAGGCAGTTAGGTGGTGTGGTGGATGGTGCCTCGGAGTCAAGAGGACCCAAGTTTGAATCTGGTCTTAGTCACTTGACGCTTACTAGTTGTGTAACATTGGATAAATCACTTAATCCCAATTGCCTCTCATCCAGGACCATCTCCAATCATCCTGATCCATATCTGATCACTGGACCCAGATGGATCTGGAGGAGAAAGTGGGGCTGGTGACTTAACACAGTTACCCCCTCATTCAAATCCAATTCATGTGCTTGTCATGACATCACTTCACTGATATCATGGTCTTCTTTGAAAGTGAAGGACAAACATTACTCTACTAGGCCCTAGAGGCTCAAAGACAAAAACTAGACAGTCCTTGCCCTCAAAGATATTACATTGTCAGATGTGAGAAAACTACATGTATACAGACCAGTAACTATGAGCTCCTTGGAAGGGGGGAGAAATCGAGAAAGGGATAAAGTGTGAAAGAGAGGGATAGAATATCAGACAGACAGACAAACAGAGAGAGACATACAGAGACAGAGAGAGGAGACAGAAAGGGTTACAGTATGAGAGACAGAGAGAAAGGGATAAAATATGAGAGGAACAGGGTAAGACAAAGATAGAAAGAGAAAGAAAGAGACAAATAATGGAATAGAGTATGAGAGAGAAATAGGAAAGAACTAAAAAAGAAAGGGATAGAGCATGAGAAAGAGAGAAAATAGGTTGATGAAGATGGATCAGAGAGAAAAGGAGAAAGGAGAAAGGACAAGGATTAAGAGAGAGGGAGAGGGATAGAAACAAATGGAGAAAGTGAAAGAGAAACAGAAAGCCAAGAGACAGACCTACTATGTTTGATTCAGAGAGAAGGGGATTGTCTTGGGGGAGTAAGGAAAGGGGAAAGGAAGAGAGAGACACAGTAAGAAATTTTGAGATATCAGAACAGAAATTCTTCTCCATTGTCAAGTTGAGAATGTAACAGGAAGTCCTGAAACGTGTTAGAATACCTTGCTGGAAAGGTGGGTAAATCTGTAGGTTTCAGTAGACTAAAAGAAGCTTCAGAAGTCCCAAAGAAAGGGAAACTTTGAGGAAAACTCAAGAGGTGTCTTGCAAATGAAGACATTGTTTTTGAAGGGGCAGCCCTAGACTAGAGATGGCATGACATCAGAAAAACAAAAGAATTCAAGAGTACTACTTCAAAGACCCTTAGAACCCAGAATGTCAGAGCTGGGAGGGTCCTTAAAACAGAGGACATTAGAGGTAGGAGTGTACTTTGGACCAAAATCACAGAGTAGTGAGTGGCAGAGAGAGGATTCAAACTCAAGTCTCCTTAGACCCAGGAAAGGAGCTCTTTCTTCTACACCAAATGGGAGAAAATTTGGTCTTCAATGTCCATGCCACATAGTGGAACAACCTTGCCCTGACCTTGCCCAGCTCCTCACAACTGGGCCAAGTTCTTCAGAATCCACTTTAATTTTCTGTCTGTCCCTCTCCTTTATTAAAGGGATACAATGGAAGGGGAAATAAAAACCACTTGAATTGTCTTCTATAAAGATCCCTATAAAACTGCACTGGTCTGGGTTTTGAGCCTGGTAATTAGAATGATTGCGAAAACCGCCGACAGTGAGGATGACCAATGACTCCCCTCCACCCCCTCGAGATCCTGGCTGGATCACAACGAGGCGCACATCCCCTCCCTCTCCCCAGGGTCATCTTCCAGACACCAAGAGGACTTCCAAACAATTCCAATAAGAAAACCCAACTTTATTCCCAGCAGACTTCTGTCTATGCCACGTTCTTGGAAAACAAAGGGTTTGATCCATGGATCCTGGACTCCAGCTGGCCTGACTGAGGCAGGGGCAGGAACACAAGATAAAAACATGACAGCAGTGAGCTATGAGACATACTATAGGATCACAGAATGACAGGTGGGAGGGTCCTTAGAACATAAAGGATGGGAATTGGGAGGGCCCTTAGAACCCAGAATGTCAAAGCTGGGAGAAACCTTAGAACATAGAATATTAGACTTAGAACACAGAATATTAGAGTTAAGAAGGGTTCGTCAAGCTGGGAGGGTCCTTAGAACATAGAACATCCTGCCCATCAATGAGAAATGGCTGAACAAGTTTTGGTATATGAAGGTGATGTAATACTACTGTTCTGTAAGAAATCATGAGCAGGCAGATTTCAGAAAAGCCTGGAAAGCCTTGCATAAACTGATGCTGAGTGAAGTCAGCAGAACCAGAAGATCATTGAACATGGAACAGCAACACTATGTGATAATCAGCTATGATGGACTTGGCTCTTCTCAACAATACAGTGACCAAAGGCAATTCTAAAAGACTTGTGATGGAAAATACCATCCACATTCAGGGAAAGAATTATGGAACCTGAATACAGACCATACTATTTTCACTTTTTAAAATTTGTTGCATTTTTTCTCTTTCTTATGGTTTTCTCCTTTTTTAAATTCTTCTTTCTCAACATGACTAATATGGAAATATGTTTTACATGATTGTAGATATGTAACTTAAGTTACTCGCTGTCATGGGGAGAAGGAGGGGGTAATGGAGGGAGAAAAGTGTGGAACTGAATCTTACAAAAATGAATGCTGAAAACTATCTTTACAGGTAAAGGAAAAAATAAATTTAGTGTAATAGGAAAAAAATTAAAAAGAACAAAGAATATCCTTTGTAAAATAATAACAAAGAAAGTAAAGTGGCTGGTCCTGCTCCTGGGAAGGCTGAGGTTGGTGCATCCCTTAAGTAGGGAATCCTGAGCTGCCATAAAGCTAATGACTGTAGAACTCCAAGTTTAGAAACAATCTGGTAAACCCTGGGAGCAAGGAGCCCTCGTGTTGCCTAATGAGGGGTCCAGATCATAACGAGAGCAGGTTAAAGCTTCCATATCACTCAATAGGAGGGTTGGAACTGTAAGTAACTGCTGTACTAGCCTCACTCTCTAAGGGGTTAGATAGAAAGGGAATAAACATTTATATAACACCTACCATGAGTTAGACACTGTACTAAGTACTCGACAAATATTATCTTATTTGATCATCTAGGAGGCAGATACTATTATTATCACTTTTATAATTCAGGAAATTAAGGCAAACAGAGGTTAGGTGACTTGTCCAGGATTATACAGCTACTAAGTGTCTGCAGACAAATTGGCACTTAAGGTCTTCCTGATTCTAAGCTCAGCCTATCTACTGATGGATGGATCCAAGCATAATGGATGGATAGATGGAGGCAGGAGAGAGAGAGAGAGAGAGAGAGAGAGAGAGAGAGAGAGAGAGAGAGAGAGAGAGAGAGAGAAGAAGAAGAAGAAGAAGAAGAAGAAGAAGAAGAAGAAGAAGAAGAAGAAAGAGGAGAAGGAGAAGGAGAGAAGAAGAAGAAGAAGAAGAAGAAGAAGAAGAAGAAGAAGAAAGGAAGAGGCAGAGACAGAGAGAGGAAGAGACAGAGAGACCAAAGGGAAGAGAGAGGGAGAGACAGAGATAGGGAGAGAAAAATGAGAAAAATGGATTTGAAATTTGGGGTGAGTATCTATCTGAAACCATCAACAAGCATTATACTCAATAGGGAGAGGCTAGAGGCATTCCCAATAAGATCAGGGGTGAAACAAGGGTGCCCATTATCACCACTACTATTCAATATTGTATTAGAAATGTTAGCATCAGCAATTAGAGAAGAAAAAGAAATTAAGGGAATTAGAATTGGGAAGGAAGAGGCAAAACTCTCACTCTTTGCAGATGACATGGTGCTCTATCTAGAAAATCCCAAGAAATCATCTTAAAAACTACTGGAAACAATTAGCAATTTTAGCAAAGTTGCAGGTTATAAAATAAACCCTCATAAATCCTCAACTTTTTGATATATGTCTAGCAAGATACAGCAGGAAGAGCTAGAAAGAGAAATCCCATTCAAAGTAACCTCAGACAATATAAACTACCTGGGAGTCTATTTGCTGAGACAGACTCAGAAACTCTTTGAAATCAATTATAAAACACTTCTCACACAAATTAAATTAGATTTAAATAACTGGGCAAATATCAACTGCTCATGGATAGGTAGAGCTAATATAATAAAAATGACAATTCTACCAAAACTAAACTATCTGTTTAGTACCCTACCAATCAAAATTCCAAAAAATTACTTTAATGAGTTAGAAAAAATTGTAAGTAAATTCATATGGAGAAATAAAAAGTCAAGAATTGCCAGGAGCTTAATGAAAAAAAGTGCAAAAGAAGGTGGCTTAGCCCTACCCGATCTAAAATTATATTATAAAGCATCAGTCATGAAAACTGTTTGGTATTGGCTAAGAAATAGAGTGGTGGACCAGTGGAATAGACTAGGTGTAAAAGCAGGAGAGGATTATAGTAATCTGCTGTTTGATAAACCCAAAGAGTCTGGCCATTGGGATAAAAACTCCCTCTTTGATAAAAATTGCTGGGAAAATTGGAAGTTAGTATGGAAGAAACTTAGATTAGACCAACACCTCACACCCTTTACCAAGATAAGATCCAAATGGTTACAGGACATAGACATAAAAAACAATACTATAAGCAAGTTAGAAGATCAGGGACTAGTCTACCTGTCAGATCTATGGAAGGGGGAACAGTTTATGACTAAGGAAGAGTTGGAGAATATCACCAAAAACCAATTAGATGATTTCGATTACATTAAATTAAAAAGCTTTTGCACAGATAAAACCAATGTAACCAAGATCAAAGGAAATGTAGTAAATTGGGAAACAATCTTTACAACTAATGATTCTGACAAAGGACTCATTTCTAAAATATACAGAGAACTGAGACATATTTTTAAAACAAAAAGCCATTCCCCAATTGACAAATGGTCAAAGGATATGCAAAGGCAATTTACAGATGAGGAGATCAAAGTAATCCATAGCCATATGAAAAAATGTTCTAAATCATTAATTATTAGAGAAATGCAGATTAAAGTTTCTCTGAGGTACCACCTCACACCTCTCAGATTGGCCAGTATGACCAGGAAGGATAATGATCATTGTTGGAAGGGATGTGGGAAATCTGGGACACTATTACACTGTTGGTGGAGCTGTGAACTCATCCAACCCTTCTGGAGAGCTATTTGGAACTATGCCCAAAGGGCAACAAAAATGTGCATACCCTTTGACCCAGCAATACCACTATTGGGTCTATACCCTGAAGAGATGAGGAAAAAGGGTAAAAACATTAACTGTACAAAAATATTCATAGCAGCCCTGTTTGTGGTGGCAAAGAATTGGAAATCCAGTAAATGTCCTTCAATTGGGGAATGGCTAAGCAAACTGTGGTATATGTATGTCATGGAACACTATTGTTCTATTAGAAACCAGGAGGGACGGGATTTCAGGGAAACCTGGAGGGATTTGCATGAACTGATGCTGAGTGAGATGAGCAGAACCAGAAAAACACTGTACACCCTAACAGCAACATGGGAGTGATGTTCAACCTTGAAGGACTTGCTCATTCCATCAGCGCAACAATTGGGAACAATTTTTGGCTGTCTGCAAAGGAGAGTACCATCTGTATCCAGATAAGGAGCTGTGGAGTTTGAACAAAGTGCCAGGACTATTCCCTTTAATTTAGAAAAAAAAAAGCCAGATAGCTTATTGTCTGATCTTGTTACCTCTTAGACTTCTCTTCTCTTTAAGGATATTTCTCTCTCATCACACCCAATTTGGAACAAGGTACAACATGGAAACAAAGTAAAGACTGACAGAGTGCTTTCTTTGGGGGGGAGGGGGGAGGGAAGCAAGATTGGGGGAAAATGTAAAATTCAAATAATATCTTTAATAAAAATAAATTAAAAAACAAATAAAATTAAAACTCTCCATTGGCATTCAAAAAAAAGAAATTTGGGGTGAAAGCAGATATGTGAAACTACAATACATCTCTTGAATCTGACCTTATGTTATGTTGCATACTTCCATCTCTGCAAAGAAGAGTAGGAAACACCTTTTCTCATGTCTGGGGACAAGTTTCAGTCAGTTGTTACATTAGTACAGTGCCCAAATTGCTCAGCTGATCCTTGTGAACTATCTAGCATTTATTTAGGTTTACAGATCTTATTAAAGATTAATTATATTAGGAGCAGTGAGGTAGCATAGTGTATAGAGCACCAACCCTGGAATCAGGAGGACCTGAGTTCAAATCCAGCATCAGACATTTGATACATACTAGCTGTATAACTTTGAGCAAGTCACTTAACCCCATTCATACAGGCATGCACGCACACACACACACACACACACACACACACACAGACAATAATAGTGTACAAATGAGGAAACTGAGGTACCATAAGGTTAAGTGCCTTTTCTTGGGTTATCTTGTGTTATCAAGTCTGAGGTAGAATTTGATCTCAGATCTTTCTAACTCCAAATCCAGAGCTTTATCTGCAATGTCTTCTAGCTGCCTCCAATAGCTCATACTAAAGGAACCGGACACATTGTTCAGACACTCCACTAAGAACTCAGAACCATAAAAGAGCCTTAGATTTAGGGTCATAAAGATACAATAGGGTCTTTCCTTCTGAGAATTTAGAGATAAGGGTTTATCTTACCCCCTACCATTTTGGTGCCAACCAAGAGTTCAGTCCAACATTAGAGGACTCGGATATCAAATATTTTACTTGCCCCAATACTGGACAGAACTCCTTGCTTCCTGTATCCACCCCTTACACTCCCAGCTCCCCACTGTTTAGAGAGACAGGCTGAGGAGGCAGATAACTATACCCAGTAGTAAGGTGTTTGTCACAGAAGCCTAGAAATGAAGGGCATCATTTGACTCATACTGTGGCTAACCAATTCCCACTTTCTTTTCCCCTTGTTCCTGTAGTTGACAGTTTCCACTCCTTTATCTTCCTGCCCTTTCATCCCTATCCATCTGGGTCTAGCACCTCCACAATCCCCATCTTCTGTGCCCTTCCTTGTGCCCTCTAAAACCATATCTCTTCCCTTTGACCTAAATCTCTTCATGTTACACACTTTCCATTTTTCATTGCTTATAGAAACCTGGCTCTTTCCAGAAGACACCAAATTCCTGGTCATGCTATCTGGTGGTGGGTGTCTCTACCCCCACCTACCTCCCCAACAAACTGAGGGAGATGGAGGAAGAGAATGGAAGAGGAAGAGGAAGGAAGGAGGAAGAGGAGGAGGGGAGAAAAACAAGAGATGGAGGAAGAAGAGGAGAAAAAAGGAAAGGAAGAGCAAGAGAAAGAGGGGGGAAGGGGATGGAAAGGGGAGAAGAAAGAAGTGGCATACCCGGGGCGGCTAGGTGGCATAGTGGATAAAGCACTGGCCTTGGAGTCAGTAGTACCTGGGTTCAAATCCAGTCTCAGACATTTAATAATTACCTAGCTGTGTGGCCTTGGGCAAGCCACTTAACCCCATTTGCCTTGCAAAAAAAAAAAAGTGGCATACCCTTTGCTCCTCATTGCCTTTTCCAGACTGAACCTTTGCTATTATTGCCCGGTAATTTCCTACTTCACTTAGAGGTTCATTCCATCCTCTATCCCTTTCAGGATAGATCCTTAATGCAACCATCTACTTCAGGGTTTTTCTTCTTCCCCTTTTAAATAGCAATTCCTGGCCCAGTCCTCCCTCCTGTAATATTTAGAGACATCAATATACTCACTAATATACCCTCAAACACCCTGTTGGTTCACCTACCTCAACTCCCATAACTTACATACTCACTTCTCCTGACCCTCTCCCCACCACCCCACTCCCACTCCATCCAGGAATGGATGTAGCATCACCAGTACAGATGCCATCATTAGGAATTTATGAGAGGAACTCACACGTTTTTCTCTTTGATTATACTTTATCCTATGCTATTCTTAGCTATTCTAGCCTAGCCTAGCCTCTCCTCCCCTGAATCCTTCTCTCTCCCTCTTCTCTCCTCTCCTCTCCTCTCCTCCCTTTTCTTCTCCTTTCCTCTCCTTTCTTCTCTCTTCTCTTTTCTTCTCCTCTCTTCTACTGCTTTTTCCCTCCTTTCCCTCCCCTTTCTTCTCTCCTTTTCTTCACTCCCTTCATCTCGCTTTTCTTTTTTCCTTCTCTCCTCCATTCCTTCTCTCTCTGCTTTTTCTTCTCTCCTCTCCAATGCTGTTATCCTCTCTTCTCCCCTCTATCTCCTTTCTCTTCTCCTCTCCTCTCCTCCTTTCCTTCTCTCCCTTTCTCCTATCCTCATCTTACCTCCTCTCTTCTCCTTTTCCTTTTTTCTCTTTCCCTCTTCTCTGTTCATCTTCCTCTCCTCCATTCTTCTCTTTCCCCTCTCTTCTCTCCTCATTCCTTCTCTTCTTCCCTCTCTTCTCTTTCCCTCTTTCTCCCATTCCCTCTTTTCTGTTCATCTTCCTCTCCTCCATTCTCTTCCTTCCTCCCCACTCTTCTCTTCTCCTTTCCACCTTTCCTATCCTCATCTTACCTCCTCTCTCCTCCTCTTTCCCTCTTTCTCCCTTGCCCTCTTCTCTGTTCATCTTGCTCTCCTCCATTCCTTCTCTCTTTCCTCTCCTCTCCTTTCTCCTCATTCCTCCGCTCTTCTTCTCTTTCCCTCCTTTCCCTCTGCCTAAACCTACTCCTTGTTCTCTTATTTATGACCTCAAGACCCTCCAGCTCTTCCCCTTCTCCTAGTCTGCCATATCTTGTCTGGCCTCATTTTCTCCTCTTAAGTCTGGACCTTCTGCTTTCAGTCCTCTGGCGTGGGTCCCCGCCCTTTTGGATCCAAGCAGATGCTGACAGACCTGGGCCCACACTGCTTGAACTGGGCCCCCCACTGAATGAAGTGGGCCTTTGCTGACTGAATGAGGCCTTCCATGGCTGGTCCTGCCTTAGCTGGCCAGGACACTGACTGCAGGGGGCTTCCCACTGCCTGAATTGATGGCTGTTTGGGAGCCATGAATAGATTCCCAATGAAGCCCCATTGCATTAAGTCTGCCTGGTGTTTCCTTTCCTGAGGCAGTTCCTGATTGATTTAAATGTGGCCCTTTGTATGTACTACCTTCAGGAGGTTTCAAAATAGTCTGAAATGTAAACATATTAGAAATCTACTCCTCCTCTTCCTCCCTCCACATTCTCCTCCTCCTCCTCCTCCTCCTTTTCCCAGAGTCACTGGGGATTAGAGAAACTGCCTCTGTTTGGGGGTTTGTACATTTCAAATTATAACTCAAGCATGTTTGGGATTGGCAAAAGCTTCTGCCTATTCTGCCTCCAGGACATTTTCCCTGAACTCTTTGCCCAGGTGTATGGGGAAACGAAAAGGCATCTCAGAATAGTCCTGGCCCAGCATCCTCTCCCTGAGTTTGGCCTCCTCTGAACCACCCCCCACTGTCTATAGGCCTGTCTTAGCCTCTTGGCTGGACAGTAGAACATCTGGACAAATATGGGCCCACCGGCAGAGAAGGTAGCTCTGTAGGGAGAGAGCACAGGAGCCAGAGAATGAGTGTAGCTCCTAGAGAAGTGAGAGAACCAGATCTCACTGGGGCCAAATTGTGACTCAGTCTTCAACTTTCTCAGTCACAGTTTCTCATTTGGAAAAAGGTGGACACCGAAGTATCTTCAATTCTAAATCTTATGAGTCTGTCAAAAGGACAGCTCTGAATCCTCATGGGACACAAGGAGAAGATGGAAGAGGACAGTTGTTAGAGGTCTAAGGGACCCCTATCAGGTGGTATGGGGAAAGACAGAACTTGACAGGCGCTCAAGAGACCTGGGTTCAAATATTCCTACTGATGTTGATTAGATGGGTAATCTTGGGCAAGTCATTGAAACTCTCTGGGACCTCTCCTGTTTAGTGGTCTCTAAAGTGGGTAAAATAATATTCTGCTTTCTTCACAGGGTGGCTGATGGATATGACTTGAGGGCAAATTCTTAAATGGGAGTGACATTAAAATGACACTAGATAAAGATTGGAGAAACAAGGGATAGAGACAGGAAGAGATTGATCAAATAGCCTAAATATGGA